>NC_071391.1:146415808-146732620 GCF_022682495.2 Desmodus rotundus
TGACTCAGGAGTTCCCTGAAAGGAGGTGGAAGACTAATACCTCCGAGAACGTCTAGGTCATGATGCTTATGTTTTAATTCATAGCCGGCAGCCAGGATTCTCACCAACTATTGGCTAAGAGATTGCCCTGCTTTTTGGTGACAGTTCAGGGTCTTCCTGCCAGGCAAGCGCGAAGACGCGGCCGCAAGCAGGTGTGAACGCAGCACCATCCTGCTCTCCGCTGTGATTATAGAGCTTCCGTGCAAGGACGGGAGGACGAGCAGGATAAAAGGGCAGCGTTGGTGTCCTTGAGCCGCTACCTACAAATCAGATGTCACTACAATTAGGACACTTGGGAAATTAAAGCAGGAAAGTTCATCCTCCGATATTGAACTTTAAGGTGATTTTCAGTTATGCAGCAGGATACGAGGAGATCATTTTGAAAATGTGGTCGGTAGGAATATCAGTGTGAGGTTTTCTAGGGCAACTTATTAGGAAGTTACCTCAGAACCTTCTAAAAAGTACCAGGATGCCTTGAAGAATTGTTTTATGTTCCTTAATATTTGTTTTCTGTGAAATTCATTCCACGGAACCTTCAAAACAAAAATAAAAAGAATGGGAAATATATTTTTCCTTTTTTTCCAGTCATTTAGTGTCACAGAAAAATTCAGTTATAAGAAATTTTAGATTCTTAAAGATCTAGACACTCACAAGTAATTTTGCTAAACTTGGAGTATAGATAAACCAAATAAAATAATAAAATAAACTGCCAAACTGCCCAGGTTTATCTTGTGATATGCCTGGAACCCAATAAGCTGCTTCGCTCTCCAAATTTTGTGTGCGTTGATCCAGAATAACCTTTTGATAAGTGTTAGATTGACCGAAGGCATGGCGCGTTACTGTTTAAAGCATGAGCGGGAAGATGGGAGGCGATGGCAGGGGGGATGACAGAAAGCACTGTTACGAACAGCCTGGGCACCCCAGTGCATTTTGTTTCAATGCAAAATAAAAAATTAAAAATGATTTAATTCCTGTTGATATCTCTTGTCTTTACTACGTGGGGTGTAACTGAACAAATAAAAAGGAAGTTCTTTATTCTTTATGAAATGACAGACTGAAGTAAACTCCTTATATTTATTTGTAAGTAACTGTGTGTGTTGTGTGCTTCCAGAATTCAGTGACTTCACACCATGTGGCCACGTTGACATCATCTGCCCCTCCCCCCACCAAATTACTCAACAAGATGGATTTTCTATGGCTAACAGCTTCAGCTTTGAGGGAAAGAAGTGTTTATCAGACAAACCACAGCATGTCAGGGTTGCTAAGTGAGTACCAAGGATTTGTAGAGATCCCTGACAGACTGGAGAGCAGGAACGGTGGGTGTAAGTCTCAGCCCTGACATTAACGATGGTGAACCTTGTACAAGTCACTGAGACCTTGGAGCATTAGTTTCTTCATCTGCAAAATGGATGTGGTAACATTTCTCCTGTCTCCTCCTGCCTTTCTAACTGGTTCTGGCTCTCCGTGGTCCTTGCCTGGATTTTCGGTGCTTGCTCTCGCATTCACATAGAATGGCCTGACTGCCCTCCCACCTTCTTCTGCGCAGCAAGCTCATTTGCAGCGTTAAGATCTTGGAGAAGCAGCTCCTTCTTCAGCCCAGCTTCTCACGTAAATGTGATTGTGCCTTCCTTAGAGGCATTAAGGGATTTGGCATATTCTTTGATAGAGGAGATTTCCTGACATCCTGCGACTGTCTTTACACACTAGTCTCCTCGAGACTGCTGGAGGTTTGGGATCCTGCCTACCCTCCTCCGTTCTCTCCTCAACACCCAGCAAGGCACCTGACCCTCAGCGGCACTTGTAAATGTTTGTGGGTTGAATTGGCATACAGCCTGCTCGCTCCAGGGTTGCTTTTGGTTGTTTTGAAAATCAAAAGAAGACAGAGAGTTAGATATGTGCAGATTTCTTTGAAATGATCTTTGTTGCTTCTGATGTCTTTCCGCTCACCCAGCTGTACGGATGGGTCGTGGCAACTCCCACCGTGGAACTCTCAGTTTCAGATATAAGAATCCGGTGCAGTCATGTAGCTGTTTCTTTCAGGTTAAATAAGCCCCAATTCCTGTAGTCATGATTTATAGACCCCATTTCCAACTCTTTAATCATGTTCATTGCTTTTCCCTGGAACGACTCCAAGTTCTCCATGCACTTATGTTTCAGGCACCAAGCTGGACATGGTATTGAAATACCGAGTGAAACAATTATCTGAAGGTTTCTATATTTAATATTCTTATTTACACATAAATGCTTTCTTCTCTAATCAGTCTACAAATATTAACCAGGCACGTATGCTCCACCTGGCACTGGCTTCAAAGTTTTTGGCAGTTTTAAATGATGCGACTCCTCTGTGTGAGACAGGCTTTCTGTGGTGGCATTACGTGAAAAACATTATATTTCTAGGCATCTGCATGGTAGTCATTTATATATCAGCAGAGCGGCTTTCCATGTCAGTAAACATGCTGCCTCTTAGCTGGTTTGTTTACATGAAATTAATTTAATAGCTCATCTGCGCCAGGACTATAACAAGCATGCTCCTTATTCTATATTACACTGTAAAGTAAAAAAAGAAGCAGAAAATGATCTAGTGATTTTTGTGCATTATAAATTTTAACAGGCTCAAATTGAATTCTAACTTATAGATTTTATTCTAGTTCAGCTTATCATTAAGGTTTTTTCTCTGTTGTCATTAAAGAGATTTCAGTTGAAACTAAAATATTAATAACATTAAACTACTTAAACACAGTAAATTATATCACTACTGTATGCTGCTTTATCTTTGAAAGCATTTTTCACGTCTCTTATTTCCTATAGTTCTCATAAGAACCTTACTAGTAAAGAAAGGTAAGAATTGTCACCACCATTGTCTATTTGGTGACCCTGAGGCACAAGCAGAGTCAAGGTTCAACCAAGGTCATTCAAGTTAACTGGGAGATAAGTGTTCTGACTTATATAACTTTTCTCACTGAAATTTCCCAAAGCGTGTGAAAAAATTGGACAAGCACTACTATATAAGACCCTTAGAGATTAAAACTTCTAGGAAATCCAAAATAAGGTTCTAAAATGTTAGGATAGGTAATAAATGTTATTTTGAAATAAAAGATTTTTAATGCACACAAAACCCATGTAATGTGATATAATTATATCATCAACAATATGATTAAAGTATTGACAACAATATTTACTCATAGTGTAGGTATTGTGGTCTGCTAAAATAGCACAAAATTAATGACATTTATTAGTCAGGAATATCTACCTGTTATCTACCTATCATCCATGATTTATTATATGGCATTGGCTCACATGATTAAGGAGGCTGAGGAGTCCCAAGACCTGCTTTTGGCAAGGCAGAGACACAGGAAAGCGAACATTCAAACCGTAGTTACAGTCTGAGTCCACAGCCTGAGAACCAGGAGAGCTGATGATGGTGTATGTCCTAGTTCAAAAGCCAGTAGGTGGGAGTCTCAAGAAGAGCCGATGCTTTAGTCTGAGTCTGAAGACTGGAAGGAACCAATGCCCTGGCAGGAACAGTGAGGCAGGAGGAGTTCCTTCTCACACAGACTTTTTGTTCTTTTCAGATCTTCAATTGATTAGATGAGGTTCACCAGCCTTAAGGAGGGCAGTCTGCTTTATCCAGTCTATGCATCCAGGTGTTTATCTCATTCAGAAACGCTCACACCCAGGATAATAATCAGGTGCCAACTGATCCATTTCTCAAGATGGAGGTCTAAGGAAGCTATAAGAAGGTAGACATAAACCAAGCATTGTTCTTAAGCATTGTGGAATCAATTTTCTTTGAATTGCATAACTTTCATGCACTGCATCAAATATGCTTAAATATATAAAAAATAAAAATGAAAGTTCTATTTTTTGCAGTCAGTTTGCAGAAGATTTAGCTAAATATATATTCCTTTCTCTGGTATTCTTCAAAATTACTGCAATCTTTATCCATTTATGTGAGCAAGTATTTTTAAGTTGTATAAAAATATTTACATCCCCAAGTTGTTCCTAAAAATTTTTTAATTAGGATGCTCGATATCACTAGTCATCAAAAAATTAAAATTAAAACCACCATGAGTCATCACTGTGAGAATGGCTGTCATCAGCCCACAAATGACAAGTGCTGGAGAGAATACGGGGAAAGGGAACCCTCATGCACCGTTGCTGGGGATGCAGATTGGTGCAGCCACTCTACAAAACAGTGTGGAGGTTCCTCAGAAAATTAAAGATGGAACTGTCTTATGTCCCAGCAATTTCACTTCCAGGTATTTATCTGAAGAAGCTCAAAACACTAATTTGAAAGAATATATACACTCCTATGTTCATTGCAGCATTATTTCCAATAGTCAAGATATGGAGCTAACCCAAGTGCCCATCAATAGACAAGTGGAGAAAAAAGTGGTGGTACATGTATACAATGGAATATTACTTGGCCATAAAAAGAATGAAATCTTACAATTGTGACAGCATGGATAGATCTAGAAGGTATTATGCTAAGTGAAACAAGTCAGTCAGAGAAAGACAAATACCATATGATTTCACTTATATGTGGAATCTAAAGAACAATATAAATAAACAAACAAACAAAACAGAAACAGACTCATAGATACAGATAAATGACTGACAGGGAGGGGGTTCGGGGGACTGGATGAAAAATGTGAAGGGATTGAGAAAGCAGAATGGTAGTTACAAAATAGTCATGGGGATGTGAAGCACAGTATAGGAAATATAGTCCATAATATTGTAATGACTTTGTGGTGCCAGGTGGGCACTAGAAATATCGAGGGAACACCTTGGAAAGTACATGATTGCCTAACCACTACATTGTATACCTGAAACTAGTACAAAATAATACTGAGTGAAACTGTAACTGATAACTAAAATTAAATAAAATTTTGATAATCTTGTTTTAGAATCCCTTTTAAAAACACAGCTTTATTGTGATATTATTCTTATACCATAAAATTCACCAAAGTGTACAGTTTAATGATTTTTAGTAAATTCACCGTTGTGTAAATATTACCACACTCAATTTTAGAACATTTTTATTATCCACAGAGGAGACCCCACATCCATTACTAGTCACTTCTCATTTCCCCCCATTGCACCCACTAACCTATTCTATTTCTATGTCTCTATAAAGAGTGCCTACTCTGAAAATTTCATATAAATGAAATTATGCAGTACGGAGTCTTTTCTCATTGGCTTTTTTTCAATTGGTATGTTTTCAAGGTTCATCCATGGTATAGCATGTATCAATACTTAATTACTTTTTAATGAATAATATCCCATTGTAAGGATCTGCCACCTTTTATTCATCAGTTGATGGACACTTGGACTGCCTCCAATTTTGTGATATAATGCTGTTATGAAAATTTGTGTACAAGCTTTTGGCAGATATGTGTTTTCACTTCCCTTGGGTGTATACCTAGTGGAAGAAAGATTGGGTCGCATAGTAACTCCATGTTTGACTCCTTGAGCAACTGCCAAACAGTTTTCTCAAAGCAGCTGCAGCATTTTACATTTCACCAGGCATGTGTAAGTATTCCAATTTCTGATGTCCTTGTTAACACTTACCATTATCTGTCTTTTGGGTTATGGACATCTTATTCTGATTATCAGTCTTCAAAATTAGGGAGCATAGAATTAAATTTATTCAGTTAAAACCATCTTCAGTTTCTGAAGTGCTGCCTTTGAAAAAAGCTGAAAGTTGGGAAAATTTGTCCCCTTTTGAAACATTCAGAGAAGATAATTTTATACCCTGTTTCCTTCTGCCTTGAAAAAACCGTGTGCTTATATTTAGTATTAGCTAATGGTCTTTCAATACATTTCAGACAAAATTTTGCAGGACTGTGGAGAAAGATTCTTTTGAACAGGCTCTTAGGGAGAATGCCCTTTGTGAGCTGATTCCCTCTCCCCCACCCCACCCCACTTCTGAGGCTCCTAGAGCATTTGCACTCATTCTTTATTCATTGTCTAATGTAAAGAGTTAAATGCCTACCTGGTTTTGGCAGCGCCAGGCTGCAATCTTCTCTGAATTCTGCCGTTCTTTGATTTCATCAAAAGGCATATTTACATACGGCCTGATAAGGCACCTTGGCACCAGGATCCTCGGTTTCGTGCGGGAATGGTTTTGGCACAGGCCTGATGAAAACTCAATTATGATTTATGTCTATGCAACAGAGTTTCCTATTGATTACCTGCCAGAACCATGATAAAGCAAGGTTAGGCCTGAAGCCAAGTCTTCCCAGCCACAATCTTCCCTTGGGTTTTGGATCCTATGTCTTCGTTGGAGTTTTCTGAACATTTGCGAACAATAATGGTTTACAAAACTGATCTTTGGATGAATACTTGTCTGCGGTACCCCTTCTTAGTGCCTAGGCTAACTGTGTATTTACTCTGAGATTTATCCAGTGCCTGCCTGCCTTAAGTGCATTAGATTGTTCTAAGATTTTAGGATGTAGAAGAAATGGAAAACATGGCTCGTGTTTTAAGGAACTCGCCTGTAGTAATCTGGATGAGGTAAGTTGTTCAGGGTTGAAGACACTCGTCCAAGAAGCAACTCCCTTCTAATGCTATGTTGGTGAGATTGAACAACATGGGATGGTAATCAGAGTGAGGTGAAAAAGATGGAGAGGCTTCTTGGTTATGATTATTAATTGAGGCAGTGTATTAAAAAAATAAAAGGAATCACAAGTAGGTAGGAGGGACATGAAATGAGGGCCCTTAAGGGGGTTCTTGTGGAAAAATCTAGCTTTTTTGCCAATCAGTTTTCTGTTGACGTGGTGGGCATTACTCCTCATATTTAAAGCTAATACCTCTATTAAAAGTGTCTAACTTTGAAATAATTCATCTAACATTAACATACTGCTCCCGTGTGACAATGGGCCCTGTTCTGAGTGCTTAACACCTACTGACTCATTTAAATCTCGAAACCTCCCTGTGAGGAAGTTCTGTTATTGTCTCTGTTTTACAGACTAGTCAACCTCGGATCAGAGGAAGTCAAAGACTTGTCTGAGTTCCCACAGCTAATAGGTGGTGTTGCTAGAATTTGAACCCAGGTAGCCTGGCTCCGGGTTCTGCGCCATTCGTGACCACCTCAGACAGCCAGCCTCTCATCTGGGAAAAGAACAGGGGGCACGTGCCATGGGCTGTGTCTTGGCTGTTCAAGGAGTGAGGGAGCAAGCCCTCTCTCGTGGTGGGGAAATGAAAGTCGCCGTTCTTCAGCCTCCGGATCACTTACAGAGGGTGAAGCGGCCAGTTCTGCAGAGCCGCCCTCAACTCTTCAGGCTAAGTTCAGGTAGGATTGTGTTCTGGATTTGTTTATGTCGCCCTTAAAAGATGTCGAACTTACAACCCGGTACCTCATAATAGGACCTTATTTGTGAATAGGTAATGAAGCTAGTTTCTGTGGCCGCATTTGGAAACTCATACAGGTTGAAGGTGGTTTGCAGGTGTGTGAGGCGGCCTTCCGCTTGCTGCGACCTATTTAAATTCTCAAACGGGGACCTCGTGTCCGCCTATCAGAGACGGGTCACCTGATAACCTCTGCAGCGAGGCTCATGAGGTGTTACGTGGACCAAAAATCTCACTTGAGCACTTAGAACCTCATATAACTGAAAGCTTATTTCAAATTGCTCACCGCCTCAAAAAATGCGCCTAAAAACGTAATTTTTGCCAGAATCTCAGTTATGCTATTTATTAGACAACATACAGGGTCCGGCAGAAGTAAGGCCTGCCTGAGTGTGGTTGGTAGGGTAATCATATGGGTGTGATAATTTATAGTTTTAATTTGAACATTTCACCTCAAATGTCACATGGTGTGCTTGAGTGTGATATTGTTATGTTACAGAATTACGTGCTTATGATTTTGTAATGAAAGATTTTGTAATTAAAAAAGGGGCGTTATTTGTGCTGGACCCTGTAGTTACATTCTAAGGAGGGTTGTTTCCCCCCCCTTGCCCCCAGTGCTATTCAAGGACCCATCTCACTAACCTTCCCACCATTATTTATACTATAGGGACAGGCCCATTTGATTGGACAAATGGTATAATTTATTTCATGTCCTAAAAAAACAATGCTTCCTATCCCAAATTGGACAGTAGCCCTAAACTACATGCTAGGTATTTGATGGTCAAATTACAAGTTCAGTTTTCACGGGTCAATGTTTTATACGTAGAGCAGAAAACATCAAGCAAAGGTTATCAAAGCTCTTACCAGACCGCTGCTGTTTTCTTCATTCTCTCCTAGCAAAGTACATTAGAGAGACCAACTTGCTGCTGTATTTATTGACAAATCCTCGGTCTTTATCTTTTGTATACAACACTTGGCTGCTGAAAGAGCAGGAGCTCAATCTAACTAGAGCCCCAGGTACAGATGCTTTCACAAAACAGGCCCTATTATGGTTCTGCTCAGATCAGAGCCAATAGGAACAGTCTTTGGACACGGCAGACCACAGCCTTCGGGGTTACAAAGGATTGTGTTTAGATTTCCCTTCTTTGAAACTCGGCTCTTAATGATCTAGTTAAGCTGACTTCAACCCCTCCCTCTTCTGGCTATCTAGAGACAAGTAGCACAAACATTGTTTCTTGCATGAATATTATGGCTCTATTATTTAAAACAAGGAGTGGCCTGAACAGGCATCTGACCCTGCTGGCCAATTATTGTCTAAAAGAAAGGCCAGTGATAAGCCTTTTAGCCTTTTCTTATTCTTCTCTTTTTCCAAATACATTACTGTCTTTGTGAGATATTCTCGTCTTTTAGTTGGTTTGTAAATACTTAACAATCTCATACAACTTGTTGCTATTTCCTTGATATGCATTTCACAATGGTTTATCTTGGAACACACAACAGAAAGTATTCTGCTTAAAGTTAAAGATGTTTTCAGTGTTATGCTGGAGTTTTACTTTGTTCGATGTAGGTGTCCAGTTATCTCTGACATAGTTGGGCTAGTACTGAAGAAGTAGAACTACAGGGCCTCAACTGTTTACTCGGATCTGTAGTGGGTTCACAATAATTTTCTAAGACTAACCCTGGCCTTTCTTGACAGTGCTCCCTTTTTTCACCTTGTAGAGGGTAATGCTGGACATATACCATTGGACATATACCTTGAGGGGTCCCCAGCTTCTGCAAAAGGAGATGGACCTTAACCCTCCTTTTGGGTTTGGCTTGGGCACTGGAAGATGAACTCAGAGGCACAGAGAATAGTCATCCTCAGTGCAATTGCTGTTACCACACAATATTCACCAGAAGCTAGGAGAAACACTATTTAGAGAGAATTGCTGAGTTAATTCACCTCCTTATACTCTAAATTAAATCCCTGTGTCAAAGCTGATCAGTAGGGTCAGAAACCCCGTTTTTGTTGTGCTGGCTATCCCTGTCTCCTTTTTCCCCTCTCCAGAATACCTTTCCTCTGCCTGTGTCTCTGCATGTGCCATTAGCCTGCACCAGCGATTTTCAACGTTTTTCCATCTCATGGCACCAATTACTAAAACTGTGCAGTACACCGAAAAAAAATTATACTTTTTGCTGATCTGACCCAAAAAAAGGTATAATATTGATTCATCCACACTGGATGACTATTGTTGTGTTGGCTGTTGTCATTTTTTTAGACAATGTAAGGGAAAAGAAGTCAGTGCCCCTGACTAAATAGTCAGGTATTGCATGTTTTAAACATTCTCGTAGCACACCGGTTTGCCTCTTGTTCACGCTAGGGTGCCTGTCGTGGCACACCGGCTGAAAGTCACTGGCCTACCTCAGGGGTCGTTTTAGTGAGTAGCTCATGGACTGTGTTAGATGAACTGTAAAGAAGTGGTGGGGGTTGTTCATTACATCATCTTCTTATGAGGATCCCAGGGAAAGTTCCTGTCTAGTCTGAGTACCAAGAACAATTAGACTTCCCCAGGAAATTTGGATTGTTAGTATCTCCTGGACACTGTGAATTGTGTAACTAAGGTTTTTCTTTTCATGTCGACTGCCAGAAAACGTAGAGCCAGGTTTACGACTCACCTACTGCACATGTGTGGGTTATTATGCTATGCACTTGAGACTCGTTGCTGGCTCTGCTTTGCCTCTCCTTTTGTTTTACTTTCTCCTCTTGCTTCACTTTTAACTGATGCTGTTGGGTCCCTTCTATGTGTCTTGTTATAGGCCGCTTCCTGTCTTTTCAGGAAAAGGGGAGAATATGAACATAAGCACATATACATAAATGAAATAGTGTCAAATAGGGTTGTAAAGGGAGGTGCAGGTTGGTTTGTGAAGAAAAAACAGGGGCTTCCAGATGCAGGGAGCAACACAACAAATACAAATAGAGTGAATGGTTTTGTCAAGGGAGACGATAAAAATCTTCCTTATTAATGTTGAAAGTGATGTCGAAACCTGCTCACCTGAGATATCTAAAATGCAACATAGAAAAAATTGCATGATATAAAACTGAAATTGCTTTTAAAATCTCTCAGCCTGGTATATTTTTTCAGGAATAAATTTATGCAAATATTTCAGTTACTATACATTGGAATGGAGCCTAAAAGTTATCTTAAAAAAATAAAGGCCGTTGAGACAAAAAAAATCATATTAGTATCATTTAGCTGAATACATCTTCATTTGCTATTTAAATAGTTAGGAAAAAGTTAGGTGATGTCATTCTTTCAATTTTATTCATTCATTCTGGAAGTCATGACTACATCTATTTGAAAAACACACATGGGAAAAATTGAGCATTTATAGTAAGATTAGTGTAAATTGGAAATTCAGATGAATAATGATGGCAATAATTCCAATAACTCAAAGATAAGAAACATTATACCTACTCTATTTACCTGGAAATCTTTAACTCTCAAGGCTCCTTTTTTATTGATTAGTTCAATGGGGTTAAGAGCTTTGAGTCTAATCGATTACTGCTATGTTCCACGTATTCAGCCCATTGCTCAGAATGCAATAGATAATCAGTACATATTTGTTGAACAAATGAGCAAATAAATGAATGAAATCAATGTGCAGCTTAAATTGTATTTGTACAGTCAGGATTAAAATTGATTTGACCTTGGGGAGGCAATGACAGGGACTTCATTTTTGCTCCATTTGGTGAATATAGAGTAAGGCAAACTTCTTTTTAGAGTTAATATCCCAGATTGCTGTTTAAAAGTTACCATTTCTATAATTATTTAAAAAGCTGCTTCCCTCCACAGTGTGGAGCCTACTCCAAGATGATTGTTTTATGAAATAATCATCTCCCTGTTGGTGTTAGAATAATGAATGCTGGTGGTACAAGGACCTTAAAGGTCATTAGCTCCTGTCTGTGGAGATGAGGGGACCAATGACTGGGAGATGACACCTCTGGCCCAAACCACTTGTCCTCTCTCCCAGGGAGGCTGTGTGGTACAGCAGTCACACACATTCACCGTAGAGACAAACAGGCCCCAGCTAGGATTCTGTCTCATCTCTGAGATGAGAATAATAGTTTCTACTAAGTAGGATTGTTTGGCATATAGGATGAAATAATGAATATAAAGTATTTAGAAGAGTGCTTGATATTATTTAAATTAAGAGCTCCATGGTATGGGCAATTTGTGTCATTAGAAAATAAAGCATAGTTAGCTTGAGCATTTAAATTCATCTTCCCGTGTGCACTGTTCCCCATGCCCAAGTAGAATGGATCGTTTCCTTCTCTAAACCTTCTATCTGCTGTTGTCCTGTGTGTTACCTCCCCGCCTCTCCAATGGTGACTCTTGTAAAGGCAGAGTCTGTCTGCCTGGTAGGCAATTAAAGTTGGCTCTTAGTATTTCTTGAATAAGTGTTAATATTATTCTTCAATGAGACTAATGCAGTGGTTTGGACCAAAGCATTGTCCACACAGGTGGCTTTAATGATTAGACCAAGTACTCAAACTGTAAATCTTTTGCCTTTACTCAACTGTTTCAGAGAGGACTAATTTAGTCATACTGATTATTTGTCTAAAGAAGGGATTTTCAACCTTGGCACTATTGACATTTTAGCATTGGTAATTCTTTGTTGTGATCGGCTGTCCTGTGCATTGTAGGAGGTTTAGCAACATCCTTGACTGCTACCCACTGGACATTAGTAGCACCTGACTTCCCCACCAGTTGTGACAAAATAAGACATCTCCAGGTAAGGCCACAAGTGTTCCAGATTAGAAAATCATCCCCAGTTGAAGACCATTGGGATAGAGTACATTAAATTGTCACTTTTCTTAATTACACTTTATAAGCAATCTCTGGAATATGCTTTCAAATAAAACCAGAAAGAGTCTTCTTTCTGAGGCAGTTAAAAACAGAGAATGAGAATTCTCAGCTCTGAATTTGTCAGAGGGTTGGATCAAATGACCGTTGGAGGTAACTCAATTTTCCTCATTGAAGATACAGAAGTCCCATACGTCTCCTTGGGTCACCCCCCTGCTTGACTGTATATGTGGATACCTAACATGTAACTTTCATGCTTGCTCTTTTATGATGTATTAAGTAAGTAATCTCTGATCAAAATTACTGGGGAATAGTCACATATCTTATTCATTTAAAACACTTTTGCTTTATTTGTTTATCAGTTTCCAGTTGACAATATATGCCTTGTCCTTCCCAGCTGCCCACAGCATTCTGGATCATTTTCTCGGTCCAGTGAGTATAGTAAGACAGGAGGTTTGTGGTGACTGTGTCTGTGCACACATCTCAGAGCCTCTCTGCACATCAACAGCAGCTAATGCACCTGGTGCTTGGAACATATTCCAGCATGGCTGCCATAGCAAATTCCAAGCTCCCACTCTAACTCTCTCCAGCTGCCCCACCCAAAAGACAATCAGAGCGTTGTGCAGAACAATCCCAGAGCTGTTTAAAGAGCATAGCCCAAGGCCCAAGGTTGCTGTTTATTTGTGGCATTAGATCAAGAATGATGTGGCAGCAGCTTTATGGACGTGCTTAGGAAAGACTTCTATCAACATCATCTGAGGCTTTGGCCCTATCTCTCAGGCCTCTATTGTCTCTGAAAACAATGCCGTACGTATTTGAGGATTGGATGTGTTCTGGGAAAACATGCGTTAGGAACACACACAAGCTTACAATGGCCTCTGGGTCTTTTGGCATATCCCTTGGTATTCTTCTGTCTCAGGTGTGCATCACTGCATGTGCAAGGGAAAGTGAGGCTGTACACACTTTGTGGGGTGTCCACTGGGCTTATTGGTCAAGGTGGGGTTAGGGAGTCACAGGGAGACATGTGGAAGCTAAGATCACTGACTCTAAAAAGAGCCAGATGCTCCTTGTCCCCAAAAAGTGCCCTGAGTTCCACCCAGAACAAATTCAGAGAAAGACTCTTCCCAAACCTGGACATCCTTCAACTATACATATGGACCAATGAAAATAAATCACCCTGAAGTGGTGAGGTGCAAAAGGACCTGACTTCAGAATATTCATAACATAGTAAATATGGAAAAATACTTGTGACCCAGAAGGTTAGCTAAAGAAAGGCAATAATAAATGAAGCCATAACCTTTTTCCAAAGGTATGATTCTGACTTAAACACAGATAAAGCAGACTTGTGAATAAGCTTTAGAAAGAACTCACAAAGAAGGGTTCCCACTTCCTTAAGTATTTTTTAGCACAAGGTTTATATGAAGCAGGGAAGAAAATTTTGTTTTGAACATTAGTGACTTGTGTTGGCATACTGCTTTTACTGACTATTATTCCAAGCTATGACTTTTACACTTTCCTTTTTCCTTTTGACTGACATTTAATGAGTACATTTTAAAGAGCACTTTGCTATTTTATGGCCAGGGTGCTAGCTCTGGCAACTGGAAATTTGTAAAACTGTACAATGCAGCTCTTCCAACATGGTTCCATCAGTTATACACCAATAAATAACAGTGATTTCAAGGATGATTAATCATAATCATTGTAGAGCACTTTGGCCAAGCCAACATCTGTTTCCATGGATACAGCAGTCGGCCATCCTGGTTTTGTAATTTATATGTTTTAGTTATTGTTCCCAGATGACTATGAGGACCATTGTACATAATGTGACCTTTTAACTTTAGGCCCCGACGGACTCTGTGGTTTATATGCAGCCTATAGTCCTTTTGAGGAGTTTTTCTTGAGAATTTGTGGAGCTCTGAGGAAATGAAGCAGGATTTCAAAGGTCTTCCCATCATTGATCCCTTGAAGAGACAAAGTAAAGAATAGGAGTGACTATGTGAGAATAGTAGTAACAAGCAACTAATACTTTCAACGATATTGCCAGCAAATCAGAGAGCTAGAGACTCCCACGCACTGGGGAAACTGAGGAATGGCTTCCTCCAAATTTAAACAGCCATAGAGTGGAAAGCTGGCTTAAAACAAGATCTCCTGACTCTCAGGCCAGGGTTTATCTTTTCCTCAATTATTTTTCACAAATATGGTTCATTCAGGTCTTTACTGAGTGCGTGTTTATTGAGCCCGTATTGAGCTATGTGCCAAGTTCCAGGCTCAGTGTGGGCACATTAATGGCAAGTCAGTGAGAAGTCAAAACTTATTCTGGTTCATGCCCTTGTGGCTCAGAAAGACACCTGTGGGAGATGACCACATTAAGAAAGCAATCACACCAATCACACTGGCCAGTGGACAGTTCGGCTGTGACAAGAATTGAGTGAGCGCTATTGTACCCTGAGGGCTTGTCATCAGGCATTATCTAGTTACAGAGGTAAGGACAAGCTTTTCTGGAGCACTGTCACCTCAGCTGAGATCCGATGAAGGAATTAACTATGTGAAAATCAGAGGAAACAGTGTGTTAGGGGCCAGCATGTTCAAATGCCCCCTGGCAAGAGGAAGCAAGCTGAGTATTAGCACTAAGAGAAGGTGTGACGGGAGTACAGAAATATGGAACAAGATGATCAGGGGCCTGATTCTCCAGGACTTGTGTAACCCATAATGAAAAATTCTGTCTCAGTTCTCATTACAGAAAGGACTCACCTGCAGTAGCTTAGCCCAATTGGCTTGTATTGGAATCAGAAGTAGATGGGGACCAGCGGCTGGAATCTCTCTTATTTGAAGGGTAGATCCACATTTTGGTCCTATGGCCCTGCAAACATCCCACTGTGATTTTCTCCTCATTTCTGTTGTGAAGTCCAAACACTGAGAATGTCGGGAAAGCACTGAGGTCTCGTCTGTCGTGTCTGGCCTGGTTTCATACGCTGTAGGCCCAGGTGCCCAGGGTTCTGCCCTCCTCACAGCAGACAGAGGAGGTCATGCAGTGGACTGTTGTCATTGGGGCTGAAAGAATGGACTCAGTGTAGACCTTTCTGTTTCTATGCAGAGGATTCCACGTGGTTTTCCCACATCCTGGATATTCAAGACCCTACACACGAAGGGCATCTGCCTGCATTAGTTTTATGTGCTGCACACCGAATAACCATACACACAGCAGCTTGGATGACACACATTTATTGTCTCGCAGACTCTCTCTAGGTACATGGCCTAGTTGGGTCTCCTGGAAGTCTCGATCAAGGTTTTGGCCAAGGCTGCATTCTTGTTTGGAGGCTTCTCTTGGCCAAGTCCCACTTCCAAGCTCAGTCAGGTTGTTGGCAGAATTCATTTTCTTGTGATGGGAGGGCTTATGTCAGTTTGCTTCTTCAAAGCCAGCAAGGAAAGCAAAGGCCTAGAGCAAGTTGTCTAGCCAGATGGAGTTTTCTATAACATAATGTAGTTCCAGGAGGGACATCCTATCACCTTTGTCACATTCTGTGTGTTAAAATAAAGTCACAGGTCCAGCCTGCACTCGGAGAGAAGGGTTTGCACTAGAGTGGGAACACCGAGAGGCAGGATCACGGATCACAGATCACAGATCAGTCTGTCACACTGCCCTTGCCCCGGCATCCATGTACAGCCATGAGGCTGTCTGTAGGAAGCCTGGGCATGGTTAAGTTGCTGACAAAAAGGAATACAGAAGCCCAGTAGCAGGTGAAACCCCCCTACCCTCGTTCCTTGTGGAATAAATGACAGATGGAGCACAAATTGCTGTGGGTGATGGGTGCTAAGGGATCATGGGGATTTTCTCTAGTTTACTACGCTTCCCTGAGAAGAAAATTAGCAATTAGGCGGATAAACTGACACTAAGAAAGAAACAGGAGCCTGGCTATAAAGGCAGAAAAAGGCACTGGCTGAGTTGAACGGCGTTCTGGCTCAGCTGCCTTAGGTGGGACATCTCCCTCCTACGGGATGTGCAGATGAAATGAAACAAGCAACTTGGAACAGGCGATCTCTCAATCTCCAGAATGGTAGTGTGTGTGCACGCATGGGTGTGTGTGTGTGAGAGAGAAAGAGAAAGTGGGGGAGGGTGGGAGAGAGAGAGAGAGGAGAGAGGGTAGAGGTCATTTGGGACCGAATCCTAAACTCAGCTAGAGAGTAGGAAGGGAAAATCTAGAACATGAGAGGCTTCAAATCCTAGATTACGGCCTCTGGTGTCACTATATCATCCTGTGAGGAAGACAAACCTCAGCACAAAAATGCTTTGCCCGAGGTCTTACTGTCCTCTGGTTTTCGCGTTGTGCTCTGCTATTCACTGTGAATTGCTTAGCTAAGGAGGGAGGCTTCAGGGTGCTTTAAGGAGGGTTGGAAACATGAGAAAGTGAAGTGGGGCTCAAAGGAAAATTAAAAGACCTGTAATTATAAACTGGGCCTATTTCACCCTCTTCTTCAGTGGGGTATGATGGTGCCTTACTGCTTTGAACAGATAATTTCTATTTTTAAAAAAGTGGCTTTCGGATAGACATTCTTAGTCACACATAGGTGGCTCTTTACCCTTTGCACAGGAGGCAAGGAGTTTGCTTTGTACTAATATGCAACACTGGGTGGATTGCTGGGTTGTGCAGGCCTTTTGGGGGGTGGGTGATCTTTCTCTGGCACCTCTTTGAGCCTTGTGAGTGATGAGGTGGAACCCTCCCACGTCACAAGTCCCTGCCAGGACAGGGAGGCTGACAGTGCTGTCTCCACCTCTATGTAGCAGGGGCCAGCTCCGCAGCACGTCACAGAGGGGAGGATTTCGCTCAGCCTTCTTTGCTGGTAATCTTGAGGATGTGAATGGAAACAACAATTAGTCACAATTTTCACCCATCAGATTAGCAAAAAATGAATAAGACTGAAATAGCCAAGGCGGTAGAAATGACACAGCCACTTTAGAGAGCAATTTGGCAGTTTCCAAAAAAAAAAAAAACCCATAAGAGTGCACACACATTTGACTTCTAAATCTGTGCTCAAAGAGGTAACTCTTCTAACTGCACAAGCACAGCTGCTCACAGCTGCCTGCCATTCCGCATTATTGGTGAAAGTAAAATATTTCGACCAGCCTAAGTGAAGAAAATATCATGAAATATCCTAACAGAATAAATGTAATGCAATTTGTTCATACAATGGAACATAGTCCAATAGTAAAAACGAATGAACAGAGCCAGCCTACAGACATACAGATGGATCTCAAAAATGTATTAGGTGGTAATATTGTAGAACAACATGATTTTACGATGTGATTTATTTAAATGTGAAAAGCAGCACAAAAATAACAGTATGCATTATTCATGGATACATTTACATATATCCAACTTGCACAATGGATTGGAGGTTGAGTAGCACATCGCTGGTAGGGGTTGCTTCTGAGGAGGGAGGAAACTGGGTCAGAGGGTAGGAGACTGAGGGAAGTGTAACTTGATTTATAGTGTATTATTTCTTTTACAGGACACAAAATTTAAAAAATGTCAGTATGTGATTAATTTGTATGGGGGGGCAGAAATAAATTTTTTATTTTATCCTTGGAGATTTTTAAAAGTGTTCTTAAAAAATATCAACGAAGAGGATCACTGTTTCTCACCAAGTGGAATTGAGACATTGCAAACCTACCCTCCTGTGTGCGGAGTGACAGGGCTAACCCTGTAGCTTGAGCTGAAAAGGGTTTCAGAGGGTTAGCTTCAGCACAATAGGGATAAGGATGTGCAATAGTATATAATGTGGAGCTATAAATGGGTAACAAAGTTCAGAAATTACCTCTGTGCAAACACATTGCAGATTTGGAGCTGTGAAACTTTTAAAAAACAATGTGACAAAGAAGGTTTTAAGTAAACACTTGCTGAATTGGATATGCATGATGATTGCAGCTAATTGCATTTTTAATAGAATTATTCTTTGGTGTCTAGGAAATGAGAGTTGAAAGCAGGAAATAAATTATTTTTTACACCAAGCCTGAATTTCAGATTGGTTCCGATTGTGATGGAAATTGGCTTGTTGAAGGTTTTTCTACTGTTCAGATGAGTGGCTGTGGAGCAAAAGCACTTAGTGAGCTCGAGGGGAACCAATACACTTATAATTTTGAAAGTAAAGGCAGGATCTGCAGAAGTAAACATTTCCATTCAACAACGCTCAGAAAACCATACCCCTTGCTGCGTTGATTGTCAGAGTAAAAAAATCCAAAAACACTGCTGGAAATACTCTTTGACTTTTTAAAAACTGAAATGATGGAGAGAGTTAAATTATAAAGCAATCATAGATTTCTGTATCCCCCAAAATCTGCTATTGTTGTACATCCTGAAAGCTAGATTTCATTAGTAAATTATTCCAAGGGTTATTAGCAGTAATTCTGTGTGTGATGCTATACGCAGTGTACATAATCAGTGTAGAATTAACACTTGCTGTTCGCTGTGGAGGGGATAAACAAATAGAAAACTGGGTAAGTTTCTTGTTTTTCAATTATCTTTCTTCCCAGCTCTAATCCATCCCTCATTTGGTTCCAGATTAAACCTCTCAAGGAATCTCTGATGCCATCACTCCCTTTCTTGGAAAGATTCAAGGATACTTCACTTTCCACTCAATTAAGAACAAACTGTCCTTCCCACAATTCTACAGCCTGCCAAGCCAAGGGTTTTATTTATTTTTTATTTTTTACTTTTAACTATAATGAGGCAGTCCAAGTGGTTTAGCTTTGGGATCTTTCCTGAATATTCCTCACCTTTTTCTCATTTTTCCCCCCTTACCTGTCATACTTCTCTTATTCATTCTTCCTTCCAATATGCTCTAGAAATTACAAGGATTATCATAAAATTCATGGCCTTCATAAAAGCTTTCTTTTTAAAAAAAATTTTTATTGTTATTCAATTACAGCTGTATGTCCCTTCTCCTCATCCCTCCACCCCACCCCAGCGGAACACCCATCCCTCCCCCACCTCCACCCTCCCCCTTGATTTTGTCCTTGTGTCCTTTGTAGTAGTTCCTGTAATCCCCTTTCCCCACTGTCCCCTCCCCACTCTCCCCTGGCTATTGTTAGATTGTTCTTAACGTCAATGTCTCTGGTTATATTTTGTTTGCTTTTTTCTTCTGTTGATTATGTTCCATAAAAGCTTTCTTAATTCTGTACTTGTTACACACTATTTGAAGAATGGGTTATCTGAATAATATTTATGGACGTTTGAGTATTAATTTAGTTCCTCACTGTATTGCAGGTTTCTCAAGTATTGGACTTACATTTATGACTTATATTTATGTCCCTTCCAGCAGTTAGCGCTGTGCCCCACAAATAATAGGTGCGTGGTTAATGTTTAATTATTACTTGACTGAATACACAATATATGGAAACGTTAGCCTTGGTTAGCTTTTACCTGACCCGAATTCAATTGTCAAATTTTCAATTGTATTAACAAACTAAAAGCTAAGCAAATAACTTTAAAAATAGGGACTTATTTCTATATGGCAACTTTCCTGGAATAAGCTCAGGCTCACAAATACACATATTTTCTTGCTGCCATGTGTGGAGATTGTTTTAACGACATGGTGAAGCCAGAAGTCAATGACCTCCAAGAGCTCTCAAATTATGGGATTCTGCCAATTTTCTTGGGATGAAAAAGATTTTCTTTCTGGCCAATGTTTCCAACATCACTGAGTTAAGGATATTCTATAGAATATTTCTTGTTCAGGGTCTGATTCTTTGTGACTTAGGAAGACTACTCAGCATCAGGACTGACATATCTTGATAGGCAGATAATACATAGGGCCAAATGGCCTTTGGACACAGGTCCTTAGAATACTTTAAAATATCCACTCTGCCTAAATTTTATATTATATGCAATGGACCCTTACTTAACTTAATTTACTTATCTATTATTTGTTTTCTGTAACTCATTTTAAGTTGCTTATGACCAACACACATATCAAAACAGATATGAATAGGAGAGAAAAAAGTGTTAAGAGTGGGGTAAATATAAATTTGAGTGAGAGGAAAGTTAAGAGTGGGGACGGGAGATGAAAGAAGGAGGCAAGTGTTCACATTCTAGGGGTCGTCATAGTTGTTGGAGCTCATGCTGGCAATTGATGAGAAAAGTTAGTTTGGGACCTAGTTTTAATGTCTGAGAAGAATAATGATATAAATTTTGGTGGAAAACAAATTTAAACCAAATTGCTCACGTGGAATGCCCCTAAGGGCAGTGGATGATATTCTCAAGGACATCACATGCAGCTGTATGATTTTAATATCCTTCCCCAGTGAATGGCAGAAGCAACAATTCTATCTGAGACCCATCTCAAGGGCTAGCATAAATCAGAGCAAGAGGGCAACTTTCCTGAGGGATTAGCTTGAATGGAGGGTAAAACCTGAAATGATAGGAAAAATGAAAAGACTATTAAAGAGTACTCCGTAAATATTTCCTTTAAGCAGGCTTTGGATACGAGGTGAAAAGCATAAAGTTTATGACTGCATTTTCTAATGAGCTCATGGGAAATTCTTCGTTACTAATTAAGGATTCATTATTAATTATTGAGCAATCTTCATGATGTCGTATGTTGAATTATTCTTATTGTCACCACCTCTCCCAAGCTCACTTCCATCCTCAGAAAGTATCTACTTAATGCTCGTCATGATATGCATATAGAAGGTTGTTCAAGATCATGAATTGAACTACCTGTGCTAGAAACCAGTTGAATGCAACTCCAAGTTTATTTCTCTTTGGAAATTGACCGTTAAGTAAGCTCAAAAGACATATCAGAGATAAACAGAATTTTCCACAGGCAAATGCATTGGTGTGAGATACCTAATTTGCAAGCCAACAGGAAAATGGTCCTAGCAATTATGAAGTGAGACTTCAGCAAGTTTTAAAAGGAAGTTGAAGGAATGGTCAGAAAATGTATTCTGGTCAAAGATCAGTGTTTGGGAGAAGACTCAGTAGGGAGAGAATTTCTAACCTTATTTCAAGAAGTCTAAGCTCACAGAAAGTTTTGAAATGGACATTTCTACCAAGATGATTTTCTTTTACCCTAAAGCTGTCCTGCGTAGTAGAGGTTAGTATATAGTCATCTGTGGAAAGAGATCCAGAGAGGCTACAGAAAGACCTCAAGTTCACAGGGCGAGGACTAAGGGTGTTTTCTGAGTTCAAATCCTAAACTCAAGTTTGCTGAGCTGATAATAATTAGACAAGGGAAGAGCAGACCTTCCAGTTTCTGGGTCTCTTGCTTTTCATCACCTTATCCAACTACTCTGTTATTTTTTTTAATTAAATTTATTTGGATGACGGTTAAAAAGATTATATAGGTTTCAAGTATAAAATTCTTTGATACATCATCTGTGTATTGCATTGTGTGCTCACTACCCAAAGGCAAATCTTCTTCCATCACCATACATTTGACCCCCTTCACCTTTACTACCCCCTCAAACTCCTTCCCTCTGATAACTACCATGCTGTTGTCTGTCTATGAGATTTTGTTTGTTTGTTTCTCTTGTTTGTTCATTTGTTGCTTTCAGTTTTATGCCCAAGATATGAGTGAAATCATATGGACCTTAACTTTTTTTGTCTGACTTATTTTGCTTAGCATAATATTCTCAAGATCCGTCCACATTGTCGCAAATGGCAGTATTGAATTGAGTTACATTGTTTTTGTTTGTAGCTCCTTCTCATCTTGTTTTCCCTTCCTGCCACTTTATAAACGCAGTGCATAGGATAGGACACCTAGTGGATGTTGGTACTTATGTATTGATTGTTCAATTTGGGGAATGAGGTAAAGAAACCTATTCTCTGAAGAATGTTATATGAGTTCCTGACAAAGCAAGAACATCATAACATACATCTGATATATTAGTTGTGATTCCAGTTAAACTCTTAAATATCAAATACCAGCAATAATTGTGGCTTAACCAAGACAGAAGACAGGCAGCGGACATCTAGGGGTGGCCATCCAGGGGTGGCCATCCAAAGGTGGGAGAGTGGACCCATTGTGTCATTAGGTTCTAGGTTTCTTCCTGCTTCGCCAGGTTTAGTAGTCTTGGTTGCTGGTATCTGTGTCAAACCATAAACTAAGGTGGCTCTTGGAACTCCAGCCTTAGATCAAGTGAAAGTTGGCAACAAAGGGAAATTGGGGAAAGCAGAGACCACTCACCTTTCTTTGTAAGGAGTGGTCTTAAAGAAGGATACAGTTGGGTCATGTACGGCTTTGCATTACATCACATTGCCCAAAGCTTGGCCACAGGCTGCAGAGGAACTGGGGAATCATACCCCTTTCACACACAGGAGCTTGGCTACTAAGGAAGGAAGGGAGGATGCCACAATTTATTTGGAGTAAATTATTATAATCGGGACTTCTAGTTTCTGATGATCACAGGTTTAAGACTTTTCTTCCAACTTAGTTTTCTCACTTAGGTTACTTTTTCTGGGTTGCACTTACTTTTGACCTCATTTAGATTTAAATGAATCTTGTCTCATATGTTCTTATAGAAAAAGATAAAAGAAAAAGAACTGATTGATAGCTTATTTCTTTTGTTCACTCTAACTATAGTTAATTACAAATTCTCAAAATTATTATAATAAATGTTACTTTTAAATATCCTGATATTTGTTTCTTTCTTAATATTGCTTCCCTTTTTTTTTATATTTATAGTCTTCACTACTTACTGTATTTTGAAAACTGAGGACTCTTTTTAATCCCACGGAAATTTATACCCTTGTTTTCTTATTTTTGGCAAGAATTTTTGTGTAAGATTAAAACTGCTTACCTTGTTTATGCTAAACTTACTTCCTTCTAATCCAGAACCACTTGTAATGAAGGATGATGAGAAGGACAGCTAGTTGGTTATGCTCAGCTTTTATAGTTTACTCCACTGGCATAGGCTTCCTGATCACGCTGAAGGTAGACGGAAAACTGCATCCTACACGTCACAAGGTAGGTCAAGGACTAAATGGAACCCCTTTCCTCTTCATTCTTCTTTCTTGCTAAAAACGGATTCCTTTCTTCAGAATTCATTTCACACTTTTCCTCTTCTTAAAAGAAGTTTTATTCATTGCACATGACAATTCCTTCTAGATGCATCTCCCTTTAGAATTTCCTGCTACCCATCAGAGGCATTTAAATCTACTTGTTATTCTAAAAAAGTTTAATTTTGAACGTAGGTAAAATGAAACATCTAGAATCTCCAACCTTAGCACATCAGTTTCAGATTTGTATAGTTTCTTTTTTAAAATAAAATGTATTATCTTTAATTAGTTTATCGTAATTCATATGTGATCATTTTTTTAAAAAAAATTTATTGTTCAATTACAGTTGTCCCTATTACTTCCCCTGCCTCTGTATTGCTCTCTTCTGCCCTGCCCACCTCCCGTCTCCCACATTCAATCCTCCGACCCCTTTTGTCCTTGTCCATGGGTCCTTTATACAAGTTCCTTGACTTGACCCTTCTCCTTCTTTCCCCCACTAGTCCCCTCCCTCTCTCCCCTCTACAAGTGCTGGCAAAGTTGTGGAGAAAAGGGAACCCTAGTGCACTGTTGGTGGAAATGCAGACTGGTGCAGCCACTATGGAAAACAGCATGGAATTTCCTTAACAAAACTAAAAATAGAACTGCCTTTTGACCCAGCAATTCCACTGCTGGGATTATACCCTAGGAATCCAGAAACACCAATTCAAAAGAACCTGTGCACCCCAATGTTCATAGATTTGTATAGTTTCTAATAGTACTGCATTTCATTCAATCTACGATGTATCATTCTTTCATGTACCACTTGGAAAGAAAAAGTACTTCCAATTAAAACAGAAGACTATTGGTTGTAAAACGTATCTTGATTTCACAGCTGTTGATATATGAAAAATATGCCTTTTAGAATGAGAAAATTCGGTATTTGTTTACACAAATACATACTTTTTCAGCTACAGTCATAGAATATAGGCCCTTTTATTCTTTTCTCCCACTCAAACCATAAACATTTTCTACATTTTTACATTACCTTTATATTTAGCATTTTAATAACTACACAGTTTTCCATCAAGTTGATATACTGTAATTTACTAAATCATTTTGCTACTGTTTTGTTTTGGGTGTTTCTAGGTTTTTGACAATAAATATCATATGAATGTAGGTTTTTCATACTGTTGAATAAAATTTATTTTTCTCAGTTCCTTTTTTAAAATATATTTTATTGATTATGCTATTACAGTTGTCCCATTTCCCCCCTTTTATTCCCCTCTGCCCTGTAAACCCCCTCCCACCTGCATTCCACCCCCTCCCCTTAGTTCATGTCTATGGGTTGTACATATAAGTTCTTTGGCTTCGCTTCTCCCATACTATTCTTAATCTCCCCCTGCTTATTTTCCACCTACCATTTATGCTACTTATTCCTGGTACCATTTCCCCATCTCCCCTTCCCCTTCCCCACTGATAACCCCCCATGTGATCTCCATTTCTGTGATTCTGTTCCTGTTCTAGTTGTTTGCTTAGCTTGTTTTTGTTTTTTCAGGTTTGGTTGTTGATAGTTGTGAGTTTGTTGTTATTTTACTGATCATATTTTTTATCTTCTTTTTCTTAGATAAGTCCCTTTAACATTTCATATAATAAGGGCTTGGTATTGACAAACTCCTGTAACTTGACCTTATCTGGGAAGCACTTTATCTGCCCTTCCATTCTAAATAATAGCTTTGCTGGATAGAGTAATCTTGGATGTAGGTCCTTACCTTTCATGACTTTGAATACTTCCTTCCATCTGCTTCTTGCCTGTAAAGTTTCTTTTGACAAGTCAGCTGATAGTTTTATGGGAACTCCTTTGTACATAACTGTCTCCTTATCTCTTGCTGCTTTTAAGATTTTCTCTTTATCTTTAATTTTGGGTAATGTAAGTATGATGTGCCTTGGTGTGTCGTTCCATGGGTCCATCTTGTTTGGGACTCTCTGAGCTTCCTGGACTTCCTGAAAGTGTATTTCCTTTGCCAGATTAGGGAAGTTCTCCTTCATTATTTTTTTGAATAAGTTTTCAATTTCTTGCTCTTTCTCATCTCCTTCTGGCACCTCCATGATTTGGATGTTGAAATGTTTAAAGTTGTCCTGGAGGTTCCTAAGCCTCTCCTAGTTTTTTTGAATTCTTGTTTCTTCCTTATATTCTGGTTGGATGTATATTTCTTCCTTCTATTCCAAACTGTTGATTTGAGTCCCAGTTTCCTTCGCATCACTATTGGTTCCCTGTACATTTTCCTTTATTTCACTTTTCATAGCCTTCACTTTTTCTTCTATTTTGTGACCATACTCAGCCAATTTTGTGATCATCCTGATTACTAGTGTTTTGAACTGTACATCTGATAGGGTGGCTATCTCTTCATGGCTTAGTTGTATTTTTTCTGGAGCTTTGATCTATTCTTTTGTTTGGGCCTTTTTTTTTTTTTTTTTTTTTTGTCTTGGCACACCTGTTTGTAGTAAGGGGTGGAGCCTTAGGTATTTGCCAGGGCGGGGCAACCCACGTTGCTGTGTTGTGGCACTGTATGTGGGGGAGGGGTCTGAGAGGGAACAGTGCCACTTGTTCAGTTCTCTGCAGGCTTTCAGTCACTTTCTCCTCTACGCACAAGCAAATTGGTCCCTTCTGGTGCTGATTCCCAGGTAGGTGGGATGTGTATGTCCTAGGACCCTGTGGATCTCTCCAACAAACTCTTTTATGAGGCTGGAGTTTCTCCTGCTGCTGCAATCCCCACAGGTTTTTTCAGTCAGAGGTTTTGAGGCTTTATTTCCCCGCCTTGAAACCCTGGGTTTCGAAATCTGCCTTGCTCCAAAGTTGTTCCTCCCAGTTTATCTGCACGCAAATGTGGGACCACTCGGTCCTCCAGCTGCTGCCTTGCTCCAAGTCTTCTCTGCCTGGCTGCCCATCTCCACCCCTCTTACTGGTCTGGAAGAATGTTTCTTCTTTAACTCCTTGGTTGTCAGATTTCCCTACAGCTTGATTTTCTGTCAGTTCTGTTTTTTTTTTTGTTTGTTTGTTTTTAAAGTTTTTGTTGTCCTTTTGGTTATGTGAGGAGGCACAGTATATCTCCTATGCTCCATCTTGGCCAGAAGTCCTATTTTTCTCAGTTTCTTGATTGTCTGGGTCAAAAGATTCATGAACATTTGTAAGGGTCTTGCTATTTTCCA
Source organism: Desmodus rotundus (assembly GCF_022682495.2). Taxonomy (NCBI): domain Eukaryota; kingdom Metazoa; phylum Chordata; class Mammalia; order Chiroptera; family Phyllostomidae; genus Desmodus; species Desmodus rotundus. The sequence goes on from NC_071391.1 coordinate 146,442,219, forward strand.
TTGCATTTTAGGAACATTGTAACAATTTCCATTGCCACCAGCAGTAAATGAGCATCCTAATTCCACAGGAACTACACCAAATGTTGAGGTTTATTTTCCAACATTATTTTTATTTTAAAATGCTGTGTAAATGTTGCCTTAACTTGTATTTATTTGAACTACTAAGTGTAAACATTTCTCCTCATGATTGCTTATCAGGATTTTCCTGAAGGCTTATTTACCAACTATCTATAGTTTTGGTTTCTATTACTTACTTCCATTTGGCACTGGGACAGTTTTAAAAACAGTTATGCTGTTGCTGTGATAGAAAAAAAATTCTAGTCTTTATTTTCCATAAGGTCAAATCTGTGGTGATGGCAGAGTGGGGTGAGGTAGAAGGAGAGGTGCTGTGCCCCCTGGTTTAGCAGGAAGATTGGGAATCTCCTGAACTTACATTTTCTTCTAGCATCTACAGAGGCCCGGACTTGGCTTTCTTTTGACTTTGAAGGACATAGGTGACGGCTGTAGAGAGAGCCACTGTAGAATAAAGACTTTGGTGTTGTGTCTACTGAGCTTTAACTCTAATTTTGACACTTAGTAGCTATATGGCTTTGGGAAAATTACTTGAAGTCTCATTTCAATTGAGTGTGATATTAACCACCCCCTAGCAGGGTAGTAAGAACATTAAATAGGTAAATGTATGAAAAACAACTAATACAGGTCATGGTTTTGCAAAAGTCCACTTAATTCTCCTGTGGGTACCGTGAATGCTGGAGTGGGTCGTATACAGCATGAGGGCATCACATTCAAGGGATGCCATTTGTATAATAATCATTATGAATTTATATATTTATTACAATGTAGTAGACATTGCAGGTTTTATGTACTATTTTCTTGTTTTAACTAAATCAATCAGATGGAAGTAAAGTTTCTTGAGAAAAGGTATTTTTTCTAATTTTCAGAGCAAAACAAAATTATTAGTTAGATTTAAAAAAATTATTAGTTTTATGAATGACTAGTTTATTATTACTGTGCTTTTCTTGTTACAAAATAATTCACAGTTTTAGCAGGCAACATAATGCTCCCTGGATTATTTAACTGTGCCCAATGTAACTGCAAGTGTCAAAGTGACAGAACTTGAGAGGAACCCAGCCCACTGTGGCTGGTTTTGCAGATGGAGGAAGGACACTGGGAGCCAAGGAATGTGGGCATTTTCCGGAAGATGGAAAGGGCAACAAAGTAGATTCTCTCACTTCCCTAGAGTCTCCAGAAACGCCGCTCTCGTGATATCTTGATTTTAATCAGTGAGATCCATTTTGTACGTGTAGACCGCAGAATTGTAAGATAATACATTTTTGTTGTTTCAAGGCACTGAGTTTGCAGTAATTTGTTACAGCAGCAATAGGAAACAAAAACAAAATTATTAGCAGGAAATTTAGAAAATATGGACAAGAAAAAAGGAAGATAAGTTGCTCATATTATTTCCTCTGCCTTGTGAGGGAGTCTAGAAGCAGTGGCAAACCAATAGCAAAAGCATCCCTGCCCCCAGATTTTGATAAGAAAAGGGAAGAACAGTAACTTGACAGTGGAGATAACTGGTGGAACCCACTGTAACCAAGTGGTCAAGGTTAACATCACCAGTAAGGAGTCGTGTTGTTGTTATACACATCCTGGTCTTGTATAATGAGAAAGACACTTTGCCTCTGTTGTATTCTTAAAAATCTATTACATTATTCAAAGCATGAACAAGAAACCATCGGAAAATTCCAAATGGAGGCACAGTTTAGAAAATCCCTGGCCAGTACTCCTCAACACTGTCGAGGTTATGACAAACAAAGCAACTGTCACAGACCTGAGACACTAGGGAGGCATGATGTCTCAAGGCAAAGTGGGATCCCGGAATAGAAAAATGACATCATCGGACAAAACTGGTGAACTCTAAATAAAGACTGGAGTTAATAGTAATGTAGCAATGTCAGTCTCTCTGTTTTAACGAATGTACCATAGTTATGTAAAAAGTCGACTTTAGGGGAACTGGGTGGAAGGTACATGGAAGATCTGCTTACCCTCTTCCCAACTTTTGTGTTAATCTAAAATTATTCCCCCACCCAAAGAATGCCTTTTATACAAATCACTCAGAAATTGCTATTAATATTTTATCAAAATCAGGTTAAACTCTATCACTGTTGGCAATCTAATCTTTTACTTGTGACCTGTGAGGACATTATTCTATGGGTAGAGCCACCAGAGACGTCTCTCTCTTTCCAGTCATTGCGGTTCTTTGAGCTCCTTTGGCTACTTTAAGGCAGAGAGTGACTGGTTAGCAGAATCTTAAATTGTACTGGACAAATGACATCCATCCTCTCAAGGGAGTCAAACCTCACTTCACTTATGAAAGAGAAAAGCTTTCACTAAGACTTCATAAGCTTTAACACTCATTATGCTTTAATATGTTCTCTACTGTCCACAGAGAACTAACTTTCACAGAACAAGAGAGGCACGAGGAGAGGTTTCTCTGGCTTTAACATGGGAGCATAGTCTTCCTTTATAATCCAAGATTGATGATGCCACCAAAAGATTTGGCATTGTCCTTTGAAGGAAAAAAAAAACCCCAAAACACCCTCAAATGACTCTTTACTACTTGCCAGTCACTAGATGTAGTACGTGCATCATCTTATTTAACCCTCAAAGCAGCCCTTTGAGATAGGAAATCTTCTCGTCCTCACCTCATCCATCTGTAGAGGAGGTTAAGTAATTTGCCCAAAGACACACAGTAAGTGGCAGAGCTAAGGTTCAACCAGGCAACATGGCTCCAGCCAGAATATTCGATCATTGTATTATCCCATCTCCTTAAGGAACAGTTAACTAAATCAGGGGTTTGAGAGAAAGTACAGAGCTTATTCTATGGGAATTACTGGTGAAACAATAGCAACGACAACCCTTCCGCAGTTGTCTTGTGTACGGAGTTAGTCATATTGCTTGGAGGAATGCCAGAGTAGACAGCAAGAAAATGTGAGAAAGCATAAACTAGAGAGTTCTGTGCCCTTCTAAAGTGTCATTTCCACTCTAGTTAATATTAAACCTCCATTTAGTTGACATAATTTTCAATATGTCATAAATATTTTTCTACATCATTTTTGATGACATCATAATGTATCATATCAATGAATAGCCCCTAAAACTTTTTCAAGTTCATAAAAGGGACCATGGCAATATCTTTGAAATGCTTTATAAACTTTAAACTGTTATGTATATACTAAGCATCTTATTATAACATATTTTTAAAATCAGAATTCTTTTCATATAAATATTCATAAGTGTTTGTATAGTCAGTTAATACTAAGACTAAATAAAACTTAGATGTAATTTTCTCTTATTTCTATCTTGTATATTTCTTTGTTAGTGGAATGAAAGTGCAACCAAAAATAGGAATGCATTTGTTAGCACCTGGTACCATTGTTCTAAAGGAAAGAATTTTCTCCACCATGGTCAACCTTTCCTACACGAAACAATATACAACTGAATTTACATGTAAAAAGCTGTGTGCACTGCTTTTTTATAATTAAAGATAAGATTAACCTGTGCATTGAATTTTCCTCCAACAACAACTTGAAATGTTTTCATGTTAACTTCACTGAAAATAGGGTGAGAGTAACAGGTAATTATTTTCTGCTGACGTTCTCTCCCATTAGATCGAATGTACATTTCAGGACTGAGCTGTCAGTTCTGATTTCAGCTTAGTTTTCATGGAGACTTGGTGCATTGAGATTATTTTCCCATTATTGTTTAATACATTTTTGGGGGGGAGTAGAAATAATTGTGGGCCATTCTGTCAATCATTTCCTGATACTTTGGACTTGTATGAAAAATATAGAAGGAAAGTTTTGAGCCATCTGTTTTAAGCAGTCTGATTTATTCACATGTATAAAGCCCCCAATTTTGGAGTGTTTATTAGAACTAACCATGGTTTACATTAAAAAATTTAATGAAAACCTATATAGTACTAAGGTAATGGACAAAAAGTCAGCTTATTTGTTTATAAAAATAAATCCATTCATTCATTTTTAATGCCAGGCTCCTATGTAAATTGCATTGACTTGGTGATATTTATTTATGTCAACTGATGTTATGTTTTCTTGGCCTTCTTGAAAATTTGAGATGTTGAATCACATCAAGAAATTCCCACTAATATAATTATTAATTCATAAGGAGAACTTTTGTTTTCATTTTATACATTGATGGTTTAATAACAGTGCTTTTTATTTATTATTTATTCTTCAAAATTTATTGTGTGCCTACTACATAATTATCCTGTTAGGTGGAGAAGAGGGGCCCTAATATATATAGGTGAGAGAAGCTCTTATCTATGATAAGGGAAGTTCTCTGGGCTCCACAATAATTCAACAGCCTGAAAAAGCATGCTTGGGATTTATTCAATAAAGTTTGGGGAACTAATGAATGTTTTTGATCAGGGGCATCAACACTGTGATTTAGAGAATTTAAATGGCAATGGTATATGGACCAACAACCTAGGTAATCATAGACTGGGACACCCGGTATGAGAATATTGCAGCAGTACTGGGGAAAAGGTAGGGTGGTGGCATTTAAATGGGGGACCAAAGAGGAACAAAAGCAGTTAAGGAGAATCCAAACATCCTGACAGCTGACTGGCTTACTCAGAAAGTTTGCATCTGAATGAATGAGTGAATGTTTTTAGAGATATAGATAGTCAAGGCTGGGAGATGCTCTGGGTTGAAGTAAAGGTGGTAGCCGCTTTGACTAACTTGAACCTAAGAGTGAGTGGGATATTCAGGAGGCAGGTAGACTTTATCCCTATATCCCTATCCCAGGCTGAGACAGGGATAAAGGATAGGGAGGCACAGTTTCTGCAATCCCTTTCTTATCAAACAAATGTAGAATTCAGTAGCTGTCTGAGTGGATAGGATTCCCTAGGGCAGTTGCTTTTAAACATTGCTGACTGTGACCCATAGTATATTTCACTTCATGACTCATTACATGTATGTGTCTAAGTATGAATATTTATACATGATGCTTACTCACATACATACATATAATCTTCATAGAAACATGTTTCCCCCCAAATTTTACCTTTATGACATGTAATTCACTCTGATAATTTTCTATTAGTATTTTTAAACTAATTTTTTTAAAAAAAGTGTAGGTCAAGACCCATTTAGTAGATTTCACAGTCTACAGATCAGTCATGATTGCAGTTGACCACCATCACGCTTCTGTACGGTCTTCCTTGCGGCCAGTCCCCTGCACTGTGCAGGGGGTAATGGCTTGTGAGGAGGCTGGTGTCGGGAAAGGCAGCAACCTTGGTACTGCTGCTCTGAAACTCCCCAGCCATCTGAAATTGAAATGAGAAGAAGCAATATCACTCAACTGTCTTCTAATTCTTAGGGATTGGGGAGTGTTGTTTATTTTAAGCATAATCAAAAGAAAGGCAAGGAGAAAAAGAGAAAAGGTAAAAAGTACGGTAAGTGGAAAAGAAAAAAGGTGAAGACAAATTTAATTTTTTATTACATCTTCACCCTTTTCATGTATGTATGAGGTCAAATTATTGGCAATTAAATCCTTTTAAGATTATCAGAGGAGGCAGAGCTCTTAAACCTGTTTTTATGTTGAAAGTTGAAAGGTTGGAGATCAGTGTGGGCATTTCTTGTGTATACATGTGTGTTTATGTACTTGTATGTTTTCTTTGTGTACTTCTATGTTTATGTAAATGTGTGTATACTATGTGCCGTTTTATTTGTTTATTTTATTCAAACCTTCACCTTGACTTTCAGTTTACACAAGATCTGACATACTTACCTTAGACTACACCATCTGTTACTATCCTGCCATGTTGAAATTAACTATTCCCTTCCCACACACACCCCATGATCCATTAAAAATTTAAGCACCTGGTATATCTTCTTTATTTTTCCAGTAATTATGTTGTCACTTTTGATAACATCACATAATATTCATTTAGACAATGTACTCTCACACCTTACCCCCCAGCTAACATCCTCCTTGAATGCTCTTGCTTTCATCCTTCATGAGCCAGTTACTACCACAGCTGTGGCTATTCTCTCCTATCGAGTCTCCACACACCTTGACTCATTCTCACTCTTAGATGAGGGTCTCGCATCTTACTTCAATTGTAGAAATAAAAGCTATTGGCAGAGAGCCGAATGTATTTCCTCACCTCATTTTCCAACCCATCCACATTTTTGCTCCTGCATGCTGTCTTCTTCTGGCCACAACGATGGACTGTTATTGCCATTATCACCCCACCCGGTACACTGGGTCCACCTCCTCTCATCTACTCAAGGATATTGCTCCTGCAGTTATACCTTTCCTCAACATAAACATTTCCCTCTTCACCAGATTACTTCCATCAGCATACAAACATGTTGGAATATCTCCCATCTCAAAAAAAAAATCTACTTTCTTACTAGAGTGGTCAGTACTTGCTATCGTCACTTCTCAATCTCCTATTCTCCCTTTAATTCATTTCAGTCAGGCTTTCTTCCCCACTCCTGCACCGAAACTGTTCTTGGTAATTTTACCAGTAACCTCCATGTACTAAAATCCACAGGTCAGTTCTGAGTTCTCTACTTAAATTCTAGCAGACTATTATTCAGTAATTACTCCATTATTCTGGAAGCACTTTCTTCACTTGGCTTCTGGGTTATACAGAATTGTGAGTGATACTCTTCCTCAGGCTCTTTGCTGAATCTCCTGTTTTCCAGACCTCTAAACATGACAGAGTCCCAAGACTCTGTCCCCAGTCCCCAGACCTCTTCTCTGTATTCTGTACTGGGTTACGTCACTTATCCTTTCGCCTTAAATGCCAATTAAATACTAATGCCACTGCCATTTATATTTGTAGACTCAGATTCTTCCCTTAGTTTGACATCTGTATCTATCTTTAGATTTAATAATAGTCATCTCAAACTTAGCATGTCCAAAAGAGTACTGTCCTTTTGACCTCTTCTGAACTTCCTCAATTTTCTCTGTCCGGTTAGTGGCAGTACTATAAATGATGGGTTCAGACCTAAGAACCAGGAGTTATCCCCCACATCTGGTCTACCTGAAAGTGGTGTTAGCAATACTTTCGAAATCTATACTGAGTTCAACCACTTTTCACTGTTTCTGCCACAGCTGTCTGAGATACCACCCTCTCAGCGGGACCACCGCTGGAGCTGGCCAGATTGACTTTCTGCTTCTGCTCGAAGCTGCAGGCATACAGCGGCTGGGAAGATCCTCCACGTTTAATCAAGTCCCTTTCTTCCGCTGCTTGGAACCGGTTAAGGCTTCCCATCATAATTAGAATCAAACCCCAAACAAATTTCCATGACAACACTAGTCCTTCTTGATCTTTCTTACTATCCTTTCCTCAGACCTTCCGGTGTTCCACACACACTGGCTTGTTTTGGGTCTTCAAGCTTAACTTTGTCCACTGGGGGACACTTTTCCCCCAGACCCTCATGTTTTTCAGGGCTTTGCCAAAAAGTCATCGCTTCAGAAAGGCCTTTTTTTTCTGACCTCCATATCTAAATAGCAGCTTCTTCCACCCTTTGCTGTGGCTTTTCCTCCTTACTTTGATCTGCTTTTCTTTAGAGCATGTATTTGCTCTGCAGCTATAAGGTATCTTATCAATCACTTTCTGTTGTCTTACTCGTCACACCCACTGCCCCCTCCCCCACCCAGACAGCAAGTTCATGAAGGCAGGAGCTCTCTCTGTGCTGTTTGACTGAATCGGCAGCATCTAGAAAAGAGACGCCTCGCACAGCCAAGTACTCTAATATTTGTCAATTTAAAACAAGTTAATTTGCAAAAGGGAATGTCAATACATTAAAATCTTATCATAGTTTGGTCTTCCCTGCAAGTTCCTTTCCTGTGTGCTTACCTTTGAAGAGGCCTTCTTTCTGATGACACCCAAAGCATCTCCTAAGGCCAATCTCAACTATTAATACAAGGCCATCCGAAGGCCAGCCTTAGACCTAAGTCCGTGTGCGGGCATTTGGGAAAAAATCCTGGTTGATTTAAAAAACCTGTGTTCTTTTCAAGTAAATAGACTGCAGCAAATAAAAACAGGTTCTTTTTCTGTGACTGAGTTCTGTCACTGAGTGGCCTAAGACCACACATGTTGTGCTGGCAGGAGTCCTAGAAAGAAAACAGCAAGGAGAGGTGGTTTCTAATCTTATTACTATGAGAAAACAGCAGTAGGAATGTGGGTGTCACCTAACGTCATAATCCTTGGTGCTCAAGTTTCCTTATCAGAATTAGGGATTGTACCAGAGGGATTGTCTGATGCTAAAGCAGAAAAGAGCCAGAGATACTATATCTCTGGCTCATTTCTGCTTTAATACCACACAGTTCTTCTGTTGAACAAGACCCTCTAAGGTGAGCCTCAGCCATAGTCACCAAGTATTTTACTCAGTTATTTTATGTATAGTGCAAGCCTGGCCAAATTTAATTCTGGGAACCAGGTAGCTTCTTCTGAGGGAGAGCAATCTGTGTCACATCGAGCAATCCCGGGCTGCTGGTACTAAGAGCTGATAAACACAGTGGTGAGCAGGAGCCAGTGACAGATAGCCAGTCATGAGCATCTCTTCTCAGTTTATTATTCATTCACATTATGCAGTGCCGGTAGATTAGTCTTGGGTATCATTTTACACCAAGGAAATTCTACAAACCAGGGATTTGCTCCCTTATCCCACTCTCTGTACAAGAAATAGTTCTTAGACATTTACCAGCACACTACCTGATAAAGGTATTAAATGGGTGTTACCATTATTTGATAAACAAATCAAAGAACATCTTTGATTCGGAGTGGTACACGGGTACATGGTACCACTACGGTACATAGAAAACACACATGTACACCCACTGTCATCACCACCACCATTCTGTTAACAAACTTGACTGAGAAGTTACGTATTATAGCACAGTAATGAGAACTTTATGTCACTTATTTCATACTGATAATAGCTCATGACGTTATTATCATTGCTACTACTTTTACAGACAAAGGAGCAAAAATGGTGAGAAGATCATACAACTGGTAAGTGACGGAGCCTGAACTTGTGCCCAGGTTCCTATGATGTCTACAGTGAGGCCACACTGCCTCTGAGACACATAACATAAACACGGACACATTCCTATCTAAACCTATGTTTATGGGTTTAAAATCCTTCTTTTCCTTTACTGTGATAATTGTCTATCTCTTTCTTCACCGAGTGCACAAATGTCTTAGATATGAATATTATACCAGAGACTTGTTCTCTGAGACATTTAGAAAATGCCTTTGAGACTAGTTCAGAAGCGAGACTGACGTTCTCATGTGAGTCAAAGTCACGAAAGCACAGTGACGTGGAAGACACACACACTTCTGGTGTTACAAAACGTTAGCTCTTCAAAGCAAAATAGCTGAAGAGGAAACTGCTTTCCCTAAGCCAGAACACTTTGCCCTCAAAACAAATAACTTCTTAAAAAAGAGGGATTGCATAATCTTTGAATTAAAATTGTAAATCCACGGAGAAAAATGTTACCAGCCTGTGTTAGGTTTAAAGAAAAGTGTCCATTAGCTCACGGAACATGCTAAAGAAGCTAATCTTGGGACAGGATGAAAGTCCCAGAAGTAATGACTATGTCTTTGATCCAATAACCATATGGCATTCTTGACAGGATTATGTAAATGACCTTTAAAAAGTATTTTGGAGCATGGCAGACCTGGAAACATTTATAGATTTCCAAATCTGAGTATCTAATCCGATAGAAGGAAATTAAGCTTTTCTCTGTTTACTTCAACTAAAAGATCCTTTTACAAATATTTCCTTTCATATGAGTCGTTAAAGATGACAGGTGAAATGCTGCTAGAAATGCCTCCAGTGGGTAAAAAAGGGGAAAAGAGAACAGATTCAATATAACTAGTCAGTTTAAGTATATTGATCAACATCCCCTCCCCGCTAAGGACATTTGGTTGAAGCAGGTGGCAAGGGAGTTGGGAAATTAAGGTCAGTGGTTTCCACGAGGCAGTAGCACTTGAACCAATTGTGACATGTGTCTAAGGGTTTGTAAGAAATTAAATATGCTAATGAATCAAGTTATTGTTCTCTGGGAAGCATTTCTCATCTGTCTGCACCTCTATGTAAGTGGAGTGGAGCTATTTTCAGTATGACCTTGAGTTGTTTGTAGGCTGCTGCTGCTGGTTTAGATGACAAACTTTCAAGAAATACTGGTCTATGGTTTTCAACTCTAGCCTCCCTGGGGGAAGGGGGATGGGTAGGAGAAAAAAAGAGGAATGAAGCATGGAACCTACCTCAGACCAAGATCCCTGGGGTGGACTGGGTTCATTAGTGCTTTTTATTATTCCCCCAGGGGCTTCTCTGGTACAGTCAGGGTTGAAAACCCATAGCCCTGGACTCACCTCTTCATTTTATTAGAGGTGAAAAATCTCAGTTTTAGAGATGTGACTAGGGCAAGGTCACACTTAATTTAGTTTAATTCAGCAAATGTTTATTCAGTCCCAACTATGAGTTGGACCCTGGCTGTGAGCTCAGGGGTACAGACATGAGGGCACCATTCATGTGGAGGGGAGGAGGTTCGTGCTTCCCCAGCTTGGCATTTCCTCAACTCTGTGCGGCCTTCACAGGGCTCTGTAGGATATTTTTATTATTTCAAAAATCCTATAGCAGACTCATGTTGACCTATAATAAATCTGCATAGACTAAGCACATGATCTAATTTATTTGCTATTCGTTGGAGCGCTATTAAGTAGTTGTGTGGTTACTCTGGTGTTCTCAGGCCAAACAGGAGCTCTGATTCTGGGAACGGATATCACGATGTCGTTGTGAACATCGAGTTCCCGAGTCAAACTGTCAGGTCAAGCCCTGGCTCCTCTCCTGACTGTGGTCAAATAATTTTATTTCTCTGTGCCTCAGTTTCCTCAAATGGGGTGCTGATAGCTTCTTAGGAAGAGGGTTGTTTTGAAAATATCTCTAAAGTACTTTTGTTGTTGGGAAAACAGCACACTATAACTATCAGCTATTGTTACTGCCGTGTATGTGTTCCTTCCTTCTTTCTTCTATGAGCTTTACTAAGCTCTGTACCAGCGGTAATGCTAGGGAACATGTCAGATTGCCAATCACTGTGCATGTCTAACTTTCTAACTTGTAATTATCAAGGTGAACTGGAAAAATACAAGCCATGAATTGCATTTTTTTTCTCTTTGTTGAAAGCAGTCAATTAAGTGGAGCAGCAGGGATTTTCAGATAAACTGTGTGGTGGCTGGGCAGGCCGAGAAGGGTCATGGAGGGAGGGGGAAGCAGTGGCCGAAGCACTGGATTCAGTCACATTGAAAGCCTGACAGATTTGCCTTCAAACAAATCTTTGGTAATAGACGATGCTAACAGAATATAATTAGCAAGAATGAAAATTGGCACAGGAAGTTGTCACCTTGATCACTGTCCTGACACTACTGGGCATTTTTTAAACACAATGGAATGTTACTTGGCTGTAGTAAAAAAGAAGGAAATCATACCCTTTGCTGTAACAGCATGGATGGACCTATGCTAAGTAAAATAGTCAGAGAAAGGCAAGTACTATATGATTTCATTTGTATGTGGCATCTAATGAACAAAATAAAGTAACAAACAAAATAAAAATAGGCTCATAGATACAGAAAACAGAAGGACAGCTGTCAGAGGGGAGGGAGGTTGGTGGGCTGGGTGAAAAAGGTGAAGGGATTAAGCACCCCCCCAACAAAATGCCTCATAGACACAGACAACAGTATGGTGACTACCAGAGGGGAAGGGGGGTGGGGGAGGTAGAAGAGGGTAAAAGGGGATAAATGGTGACAAAAGGAGACTTGATTTCAGATGGTGAACACACAATACAATATACAGATGATGTCTTATAGGATTGTACACCTGAAACCTATGTAATTTTACTCAGCAATGTCACCCTGATAAATTCAATAAAATTAAAAAAAAATAATACTTAGGTTTTCACTACTAGAAAGGAATCCTGGTAAAAAGTTATCAAGTATTGGACCATTTGAGAAGAGTTTGTTTGCTGATCTTTTTTCAAATTAACATTAATAAAACACGGCAGGTAGTACATTCTAAGCTCAAACAAGCCCTCATCAATAACTAGTGATTACTCTTAATTCACACCTTTAGGATGGGACAGCACCATTTCTAGTGAGAAAATCTCGCGTGTGCTGTGTGCATTGTGTGTGTGGGGAAACTGAATTCTCTCCCTCACAAGTCCGTGGCATCTTTTCACAGAACTGTGGGCTGGGTGTCTTTCACAGCCTCTGTCTGGATGTCTTTGGTAATCTTATGAAGCTATGGACTGCATTCCCAGGGAAATATGTTTCTAGATGTGTAGGCATGATTTCGCATGCATTTATAGACACTTTCAGGTTAAAATAAGCTCTAAGGTTTTACCTACCAAAGTTTATGGTTCCCAAACTCAGACCTAAAAAAAAATGGGAGGGCTGCACATTTACTAGATGGGAACCCATCTGCAATGAGGACCCTTTAGCTCCTCTGAATGTTTGAGGTGGGTGGTATACAGGTACTGTTTTTTTGTAGTTGCCATAACAGACATGAGATGCTAGTCTGAACCATCCTTCCCCCACCTCTCCATTAACTTATTGAAATTTTGTTAAATCTGAAGGAACAGTTTGTACTTGACCATGTTTGGAGAACTATGGGTGAATTCCTCAGAAATGTAACTTTTGTTAGTTTTGGATAACTTGGCGATTCGGCACAAGTTGCTAAAGCCAGTCTTGGAGATGCCACAGGCAGCCCTGGCTGCATGACTTGTGGGGCCCAGGGTGAAATGAAAACGCAGGCCCTGTGTTCAAAAAGTACTCAGGATTTCAAGATGGTGACAGTAGAGCATTAAATCATAAGGGAGTATCTATGGGTGGGTGCTGTACAACTACACAGGACAGTCACCCATGAAGCTGGCCCTGACCACATAAATGTAGAGACACTAATGGGTCCCAGTGACTAATACAAAATTGAAACTTGTTTGGAAGCAAAGGATTGATCTTGATTTTGGAGGGAGAGCAGACTCAGGAAACAAAAAGGGATGATGCTGAGTCCTTTTGTTCACTCACATTTTTCTGAATAGACCTGAAACTGGAAGTTTAATGTGTATGGGGGGAGGAGTCACAGCCGATTACCACCCTTTTTCACATGGCCCAAGTAAATAGGGAACAGTGATTTCTTGGGGTGGAGAACCAATGGCAAAGGGAAGTGGTGGGCAAGTTGGACTCTGTACGTGCCCTCCATTCTTTCCCAATCCTCCTGCACTAGGCAGTTATAACAGGGATGGTTGTCCCAATGTTGCTGAGATCAGTGCCTAGAGCAGAAGCCCCGTAAGATAAGGAGTGGGCAGGGAACTTGGCTAGCAGGCTGGAATGGGTGAGCCCAGGCAGTAGCCCTCAAAGTTTTCTGCTCCGAGGATCTTCCATACCATCACTCCCTGAAGAAACCCAAGCTAGGCCATTGCCCAAGGGAATAAAAGATGTGCTCCCAAGAAAAGGGATCAGATACTTGAGAAACAGAAGCTCCAAATAAGAAGGAGAGCTGAAATTAAAAGCCTTTCTAGAGGAAGCAGAATGTACCTGAAACCTATATAATTTATTAACCAAAGTCGTTCCAATAAATACAATTAAAAAAAGAAATTTCAATTGAACAACAACAACAAAAACCAGAATATGAATTTAAAATGTTCCTAATGAATATTCTCACAGAAAGATAAGGGAAACTTTTGATATGATAGAGCAGGAAAAAAGACTAATTTAACATTTGGGGTTTGAAACATAACTATTGATAGTAAAAACAAACAAACAGACACACAAAAACCAAAAACCACAAACAACTATAGAGCCAATTCCAATTGCAGAATGGGTTCAACTGATGTACAAGCTAGTGGGTCAAAAGGTTGGGTCACAATACTTTCCTGGAAGACATCAGGAAGGGAAAAGGTCAGGAAGAGATGGAACACATAAGGAATGTTGAGAGTCATGAAACCCTGAAATAAAGGTGTCAAAATCTGTAACATGGAATTCCCAGCAGGTGAGCAAGTAGCCAAACAGAGAGGAGGAAATGTAAACACAAATTTCCCAGGCTTCAAGGAGGATATAAAAGCTTGGCATAAAAAGCTAATGGAGTGCTGAACACAACAGACAAGAAAATGAAACTTCCACTAATAAAATCAGTCATGTGTCATGTGGATGGAATGCACATCATAGGGAATAGCGTCAATTATATCATAAAAACTATATACAGCGACAAATGGTTACTGGATTTATTGTGATGGTCACTTTGTAAAGTATATAAATGTTGAATCACTATTTTGGTACCTGAAACCAATTTAGTATTGTATGTTAACTATAATTTAAAAAGGTTGAATTAAACAGTATCTAGTCAGGTTACAGTTAAACTTCAGAGCACAAAGACAAAAAGAAAATTAAAAAATTTCCTAGAAAGAAAAAAAAATCTGAACAAGTACCAGATTTATGGCAGACTTCTTACCAGCAACACTGGATAAAATCTTCAATGTTTTGAAGGAGAAGAACTTTGGGCTTAGAATTTTATATCCAGCTAAAGTACCATTTTAGTAAAGAAATTGGGAGACTTACAAAATGTTGAAAAATTTCACACTTTGGAATGCCCTTGGGAGAAGTGCTTCATCAAAAAGAAGAATCAAAACCCTCCAGGCTCCACCAACAAACTACTCGACTTAGTAAGTGAATTGGGTAAAATAGTGGGATACAAAGTCAATGTTCAGAAATCAAAAGCTTTTTTTGTATATCAACAAAGAATTATCAGAACCAGGAACTAGGGAAAAAAATCCCATTTACTATAGCAACAAGAAAAATAAAGCATCGGGCAATAAACTTAACTAAGGAGGTAAAAGACCTGTACTTGGAAAACTATAGAACACTGAAGAAAGAAATTAAGAAAGATAGAAATAAATGGAAGTATATACTGTGTTCATGGATTGGAAGGATCAACATCATTAAAATGTCCATGCTACCCAAAGCAATCCTTATTAAAATACCAGTGACGTATTTCATAGATATAGAACACACTTCGAACATTTATATAGAACCCTAAACAACCCCAATTAGCCTCAGCAATCTTGACAAAGAAGAACAAAGCAGGAGGGATCACAATACCTGATATTAAATTATATTACAAGCCCACTGTAATCAAAGCAGCCTGGTACTGGTATAAGAACAGACACATAGATCAATGGAACAGACTAGAGAGCCCAGAAATAAACCAATGTCTCTATGGTCCATTCATATTTGACAATGGGGAGAGAGGCATAAAATGGAGTAAAAATAGCCTCTTCAATAAACGGTGCTGGGAGAGCTGGAATGGTGCATGCAAAAAAATTGAAACTAGACCACAAACTTATACTGTACACCAGAATAAACTCAAAATGGATAAAAGACAAACATAAGCTGTAACACCATTAAAATCCTAGAGGAAAACAATGGCGGTAAAATTTCAGATATCCCACACAGCAATATTTTTGCCAATATATCCTCTAAGACAAGGGAAATAAAAGAAAGAATAAACAAATGGGACTTCATCAAATTAAAAAGCTTCTGCACAGCTAAAGAAACCATCAGCAAAATGAAAAGGGAACCAACCATATGGGAAAACATATTTGCCAAAAATAACTTGGACAAAGATTTGATCTACAAAAATATATAAAGAACTCATACAATTCAATGCCAGGAAAACAGACAACCCAATTAAAAAATGGGCAAAGGACCTGAACAGACACTTCTTTAAGGAGGACATACAGAGGGCCCATAGGCCTATGAAATGATGCTCAACATCACTAGCCATCAGAGAGGTGAAAATTAAAGCCACAATGAGATCCCATTTTACACCATCCAGAATGGCAATCATTAACAAATCAACAAACAACAAGTGCTGGCGAGGTTGTGGAGAAAAGGGAACCCAAGTGCGCTGTTGGTGGGAATGCAGACTGGTGCATTGGTAGGTGCAAACACTATGGAAAACAGTATGGAATTTCCTTAAAATACTAAAAATGGAATTGCCTTTTGACCCAGTGATTCCACTGCTGGGATTATACCCAAAGAGTCCTGAAACACTAATTCAAAAGAACCTATATACCCCATATGTTTATAGCATTGTTATTTATAATAGCCAGGTGCTGGAAACACTGTAAGTGCCCATCAGTAAATGAGTGTATCAAAAGACTGTGGTTCATTTACACAATGGAATACTATGCACCAGAAAGAAAGAAGGAGCTCCTACTCTTTGTAACAACATGGACAGAACTGGAGAGTATTATGCCAAGTGAAATAAGCCCAATGGTGAAAGACAAATACCAGATGATCTCACCTATAAGTGGAACTTAATGAACAAAACAAACAAATGAGCAAAATGGAACCAGATGCATGGAAACAAGGAACAAACTGACAGGGACCAGAGGGGAGGGGTTGGGGGATAAAGGAGGAAAGAAGGTGAAGGGTCTAGTTAAAGAACGAGTATAAATGACCTATGGATGTGGACAACAGGGTGGGGACTGACTGTGGGAGTGGGATGTGGGTGGGGCAGGGGAGAGCAATGGGGCAAAACTGGAACAACTGTAATAAACAACAATAAAAGAAAAGATCAATTTTAGAAGGATAAATGAATGTGGGAACAACACCATTTAAAGAAGCTGATCAAGCTTTTTAAAGGAGTGATAGTTTAAAAGAAACTTATAATTTAACAATGAAGAAGTAACCCTCTATCAGGGGGTGTCTAACCTTTCAGCATCTCTGGGCCACACTACAGGAAGAGTTGTCTTGGGCTACATATTAAATGCACAAACAGTAAATGAAAACTGATGAGCAAAAAAAAGATTTTAAGTAAATTTACAATTTTGCGTTGGGCTGCAATCATAGCCATCCTGGGCCACATGCAGCCTGCAGACCATGGGCTGGACACCCCAGCCAGTGTAAATAATACCACTAAGACAAGAGCAAAGAGGACTTAAGGGAAAGTGTGTTCAAATTTTGGACTTGTTTGGGAGACTTAGATATTGATAAGTTAAACATCGATAGGGAAAAGTAAGCATAACAATAGGTTTTAACAAATTATGAATAATCTACAGGAGACAAAAGCGAAATGTGTAAACTTCAAATGACAGAAGAAATTTCTATCTAAACAAAGATTTGCTGGATGTTATGAGGGTTAAAACACAGACTTAGAATAAAAACACTTGTGTTCAAATACCAGTTGTGCCACTTTTCCTTGGGTGACAACAGGCAAATAACCTCTGTAAGCCTTGGTTTTGTATCTGTAACACGGGACTGGCAATTTCTAGATGTAAGTGGGGGATGAAATACGATAAAATAAGTATTGGGCTTAGAATGCAAGCCAGAGAGCAGTAACGTGGTCAATGAATGGCACCTCATTCAGCCTAGGTTCATAGTTCAGGTGCCAACCTCGCCCTGCCCTGCCTTTGAGATTAAGGACATCTGGGCCCCACCAATTAGAGTGACTTCTTCTCAGTTTCCTTATTTATAATATGGGACTAAAAATGCCAACATTCCACAAAGTTATTTTGAAGATTAAGTAAATTAATGTATATGAAATAATTGGAAGCTATTAAGTGCTTTAAATGTTAATTACTATTATTGTTTTTCAGTCTAATTTTAGATGGAGGCTTCTAGAACATACCATCTGCTCCTTACAAAATTCCCTCATCATGCTTGCAGTACAGACATAACCAATCTTAAAACAGTTAAGGCACAATGGCAGTGAACCTCTCTAGAACAATAACCTGGAGCAGTCTCTCTGACATGGAAGTCATTCATCAAAGAAACAACTACAAAGTCTGCTTGGGTGAAGAAGTATTCTTGGTTTTGAACTTTGGCATATGCTTCATTGGACAGAAGAATAAAATAGCTTTGAAAAAAAATGGTCAGCAGCTGGTTATACTTACACATGACGTGTGAGATGTCTGCCTCGCACAGTGCACAATAGGCTTCTTATTGATCGCTTTCCTCGGTGAAGCAGCCTTTGGTATATTTATATGCTACTCTCTGTGGATTAAAATGTTTCTCTTGACTCACCATTAGTAAACACATCCTTTGCAAACTTTTCACAGGCACAATTAATCCATACCTCCCCTGAGAAAGACATAAGGTGGAACCTAACAGTTAATGGGGGTGTTGGACTCAGCCTGCCCTGGTATTATGACCCTGTTCGCTGACATTGACCAAGTTCATTTAACTTTAATACACCTCTGTTTCCTCATACTGTGACCTGTATTTTGACACTACTGAAGAACCCATCTCATAGTAGTATTTTGAGGATTAAATGAGATTAGGTATTTTAAATGCCAGAAGACCGTTAAATATTCAGTGACTGTTAGTGTTGATGACAAGTAAGGTGGTGCTTATGGTGGTCACTGGGTCAGATGTGGTCTATGGCTATGGGGACATTTCTCCTCTATCCTCCCTCCCATTCCTGCAAAGTTATGAATAAGATATGGAAATTAAGCCTAACTATCTTACTCAGTCAATGTGAGTAAAATAGTATGCTCATTTTTTTTCTCCCTCTCATACTGGTGGTTCACATAAATAATTGCCACTTCGTAGTTGCTCATACCTGCTGAGAGATTAAGACAGGTATTTTTTCTGCTTGCAGCAGGATGAGATGCCTGAACCATGGCCATAGTATACAGAAAGAACAAAGGTCATTTCCTTTTGAGACCTGGAAAAACCTTTTGCTCCTCATGATTTCTTTGACAAAAGGTGACTCCATAGCAGTTTTCATGCAAGGTTTATTAAATTGTCACAGAGAATCGTGCATATTCTAGCAGAAGGTGCTAATGATGATTCTGGAGATGCACTCTTTTGTCACCTTCAGGCAGTAATAGAATAGAAACTGATGCCTGACATGAAACTCCCTAGAAGATATAGAGACAGAGTAATGTGTCACGGAAAATGAAGTCGCGATTCATTTTGGCGCGTTCTTTAACACTCCATTGTGCAGAAGAGACTCTGAATAGTGAAAGGGCATTCAATGTATTTGGTTGGAGGCAATCTTATGAAAATACAAAAACTAAAGAGGAAACAGCATATGAAGAATAATGGGCGGACAAAATGCCTGGGCAAACACCAAGGTGTAAAATAACCAGTCACATCAGCAACGAGTGCTGAGATGGAAGGGCGGGCACCACACCAGCCAGGCTGGCAGAGTACTAAGAAGTGGGCAAGACTGGAAGGCATGTTTTCACGAAGTAAAAGTGTTACTACTGAAACAGCCAATAGATAATGGAGTGCTTGTGATGTATTAGACCTCTGATTATTGTTTTATAACTATAACTCTTATCATTCTTCAGAACCTTATGAGTCATTTTCAAATAAAGTTACATGACTCAGAAAGAACAGTGCTGGAAGTGGAGCCCAGGAGATGTGGTTCTGTAGCTGGGAGATGGGAAGTCGTCACTCAAAGGTGAGGATCAGAGGGTTGGAGGGGAGCCAGAGCCCTGGTGCTCCACCACTGTGCTACACGGCCTTCAGCTGATGTCATGGAAACAAGCCTATTTTGTGAGTCCCCTGAGAGAAATGAATGTCCCATGGAAGATTTTAAAATATCTCAGAGATAGGAGCACACAGCTCTGTTTTGAGTCCCTATAGTGTTATTGTATGTCCTAGTTTGTTCAAGACAGCCCTGGTTTATGTCTGCTGTCAAGGTACAATCAATAATAGTGCCCTAAAAAGTGTCCCAGTTTGAAAGATAGAGTATGTAGTCACCCTAAGTAGACTGTCAAATGGCTAATCCTTGGGCAAGACTAAACCCACTTGAAAACTGAAGTGCTGTGCTCATTTCTTCTCTACACAAAAGGTAGATGGGATGGAGGGGGGATTGTTCTTTAAAAGGAATACTAAGGAAGTAACACCCCACACACCCAGGGGAAAAACAACAATGATAACAACAACAACAGAAAAACCAAATGGAAAATAACAGGACACTCAAATGAGGCAGCCTAATTAGACTCAGTAAAGACCAAGGCAAGTTCAGGTCCAATAAAGCGAGTCATATAATCTTTTTGCTGGTGGAGGGTTTTGCCTTCACCTTGAAAAAAAAAAAAAAAAAAAAAGCAACATCTACGCAGCACAGCAAAGCAAAGTGCAATAAAACCAGGTATGCCTGCACTTTAAAGAGGGCATTTTATTGAGCCACCTCTGCCAAAGGGGTAGTTAGGATAAAAGACTGATTTCCTCAGAGGAAATTCGAGGTAAATTCCAATCGTGTCTGGGTTGTTTTAATATCTTTTCAGGCATTAGAACCCAGTCCCAGATATCAGGAATTAGGGGATATGGAGTAGAGTGAATTTCTTAGAGTTTGTTCACCGTTTGTTATAGGGAATCTGAATGTATTTCACCAATGTCAATGTTAACTCCCAGAGGGAGTTCACATGCGGGATTGCTCATCAATAAATCAGTGTATAGCAGCTATTAAATTAAAGAACTGATTATTAAATTACCTGTTGTGGGGAGGGGCAGTTCATCCTTCTTTATTTATGTCTATCTTCTATGTCTTTCCTGAAATAAATGTTGGGCCTTGCCTTTTCATGCTTAAAACAACAAGTAAGTATATGAACATGATGAGTCCTCTTGAGTATCAGTGAGCCATGTGTTAATGTATAAAGCACAGCTTTTCTTAGTCAGTCCCCTGGGTGCCAGGCCAGAGCAGGCAGGAAGCCACAGACTTCCTTATATTATTTGCCTCAGTGGATATGGCAGCATTTCTCTGCAAGCCCATCAAAAACTGCTGAGTCAATATTTTCAAGATGTGGGATGACTAAATACGAGAACTCTAGCCAGTAAGTCTCGAAGTTTTTGGCAAACCCCTTCTCTTTGCCAACTAGACTGGCCATGAATTCTTAGGGTCAGAGCAGGGCAGTGTGGCTTTGGGACATCCTTGAGAAGACGCAGAGAGAGGGGAGCTGGAATGGACCTCTGGGTTGTCTATCTATGAAACCTCACATAAATAGGTTTTCCATAAATAAGTCTCACTATACACTGAAAGTATGGAAAAAAATATACTCAGTGAGTTAAAAAATATTGAGGTTTGATGATAAAAATTAAGTTCCTATTGATAATATAGCAGAATAGGGCTTTTTATGAGATATATTGCAATGGAAAAGCAGTAACTCTTAAGAGGTGATAGATATGTGGTAATTCATTACTTTACAATTACCAGGTAGGCAATTTCTTTGAAAGCTATAGAACCCTGGCCAAGTACCCCTATTTACTTTCCATTAAGTTAGATTATGCTTTATTTCCCATTTAACTTTCCATTGATAAAGTTGACTGTGAGATAAAAGGGTTTTTGTGGTATTAATGTACAGCATGGTCTACTTTCAAGAATACTTGAAATAATTGCTCCTACATTGGCTCAAAATTGTGAGTTGGAAACCTCTGGGGAACTTTCACTCCATCTGGGCTGTTTTTAAGCCTATTGCTCCTGCTACCATTACCAATAGAATTTTATCATCCCATTTTTTTTCCTTTGCAGGTAATCTTTGTGACAACATTGTAGGAAACCGGGTGTAGAGTTTAGCTGTACTATGCTCAAAAACCAGATGTCTGCCTGTAGTGCCGTGCTATTTATCATTTTCTTCTTCTCCTCCTCCTCCCTCCTCTTCCTCCTCCATCTTTAAAGGGGTTTAGGTCCCCCCATGCACATGGGACTGTGCTAGGCCCTACGCAAGCAATTTAGTGGAAACAAATCCTGCTTTTGGGGGACTTCCTGTTTTTGATGAGGAGAGTCTGATGGCAATAGCAAATAACCCCCACATCTCAGTGGGTCAACACAATAGAGGTTCATTTGTCATTCACTTCACAGTCTAGCAAGAACCAGCAGGGGCTACGGTCCATGCAACCATTTAGTAAGGGACCCAGGCTCCATGTAGGTAGAGTCCCTCTATGTGTATAGAGATTATCCATTTGTAATGTTTATGCTGAGATAAAGGGATATTTGTGTTCTTAATATACATCAGGGTCTACTTTCAAGACTACTCAAAACAATTGTTCCTACATCGTTACTGGTAGGCATGTGGCATATCTGGGATTTGGTCCCAAGAGTGAACACCAAGAATATTTACAGGCTGGCTGGCTGAAGTCAACCCTTTTTCCTGTTGAGGTAGATGATTAAGGAACTCAGGGTGGTGTATTTGGGTACTGCCTCTGAACATTTGGAGGGTTTCTTCTTCCTGTCGGAAAGCTCCATGTAAATAGTTTAAAATTAAGGGATTAGAGATTCTTTGATACAACCTTGTCCAGGAAGTGGAACTTTATTTTTCTTTTCTTGACTGTAGGCTGGTCTTAGCGACATGCTTTAAAAAGCAAAATATTTAAAGGAAAAAACAGTAACTTTTCTGTGGAGAAATGTGGCAGATACCACTTTGATCAAGGTACCACAAAGATACCACTTTGATCATTGATACCAAATGATCAAGATGTCAACCTCACCAATAATGTCACTCTGATGTCGTGTGCTCCTGATACAATGTGATGAGAAGGGCACGTCGCCGCTGCAGCACTGTGCTCCACGTCCCATTATCCCAATTTCATCCGGAGAAAACTTCTGATAAACCCCAACAGAGGAATAGTTTACAAAATACCTGACCAGCACTCCTCGAAAGTATCCAAGTTGTGAAAGATGAAGAAATACTGAGAAACTGTCACAGACTGGGGGAGATTAAGTGATCTACGATAACTAAATGTCATGGAGAAACCTGGATTGGGGTCTGGAACAGAAAAGTGATGTTCCTGAATAAACTGGAGATAATTGAATAAAAACTATGGTTTATTTATTAGTATCATGCTGATGTTAATTCTTTAGTCTTAATAAACATGCTGTGGATGTGTAAAATATTAATGGGCATCTCTGTGAATGTGAAATATATATGGAAACTGTGCAATTTTTGAAATTTTTCTCTAAATTGAAAACTATTTCAACATTGATTGCTTAAAAAAACCTAAATATAAAATGAAACGTGAAATAATTAGCCTGAGAAAGGAAACACGGTTAACGATGACAGAGACAGAACATCGAGGGTAGAAAAGACGTTTTAGTTCATCACAGTTTACCAACTCATTTGAAAGAGGAAATTAAGGCTTGGAGAGGCAAGTCAAAGAGCCAGATATTTCAGAGGAAATAAACAGCTGCTGCCTCAATATAAAGGGTTTATTACTCTTAATCCAACACTCTTGTCCCAGATTATTCCTGGGATGTCTGTTTGTGTGGAGGGGAGAGAATTCTGGCATATGTGTAGCAATAACACCATAATAAACTTATGTGGCACATACTAGGACTATTAATCTTAATTTTTCTGCTATAATTCCTACTCCATTATTAACAACCCCCCATGCACTACACATACACACACAAACACACACTTCTACCCTTCCCTCACAACATGCTACCCACAGTCCTACAAGAGAAACTTTACTACTCCGGGTTTGTGTATGAGCAGAGCGAGACTCCGATACACGAAGTAACCTGCCAAGGTTTCATGGACAATACTTGGCAAAACTGGGTTGAAACCCCCTCCTGTCTAATACCAAAGCTCAAGCCCTTTCCTTATATCTGGGTGCCTCCTTCCCTGAGACGAGGAGTGGGCAAGGCCCCAGGAAAGATGAGAGAAAGAATATCGAGGAGCAGGAAGCTGGGTGAGTGGCAAGGAGGGTTTATTGTGAAATATTTCTCAGGGGACCAGAATTGTAACTTATGCGCCTAAATTTCTGAAAAGCTGCGGTTTATATGTGAGTGAGTGAGTGAGTGAGTCTGAGGCAAAATGGGCCAAATATCTGTAGTTTTAAGGGCTCTCCTTTGGAAAAAGGATTCAAATTATTTACTTTACCTCCTTGAGTAGCTTCTCATATGATCAAAATATTTAGTTACTCTGGTGAGAGTGGTACTCTGTCTTGCTTCAACCCTGAAGGTAGATAATAATAACATTGACCATTGACCACGCCCTTCCTTTGTTCCTAGTACTGTAATATATTACATCTACTATTCTATTTCACACCACAACTTTGGAAGGAAAATATTCATTTTATAAAGGAGAACACTGAGGAGCTTTTACTAAAGTTCCCCCCACCTATGCAAAATATAAAACTAATGCAATTTATGTGAAGCAGTTAGTATAAAAACATGTTTACATGGAACAGCACTGACAAAGCAGATATGTCTCTTCTAACAGATTTCTGTCACCAATCCATTGTATGAAATGGATTGAACAACTTATTTAATTGCTAGAAACTCAGTAGAAATGAACCACAATTCAAACTGTGGAATTCTTCACCTTCCCGTTCCTCGCACATTCTTCTGTTGCTGTTGGATTGTGGATCTCCCAGAAACACTGAGAGACCACCCTGAACCACCTAGATGGTTGCTGCTGAGATGAAGAGTCCGCACAGAATGACACTGATGCGACACCTTCCACTGCCCGGTGAAGTGCCCGACAACATCCAGCTCGGCTCAAATCCGTGGCTCATCAGCAGTGAGAAGGGCCTTTAGATGTTATCGTTCCCTTCTCCTCACCAATCAGAACTCCAGTTCTACTCATCAGTTATCAGTAGAACTGAATAGAGACCAGAGCTGATTTCCAAATATTCCTTACCAGGCCTATGTTGTTAAAAGGGGCTCTAGACCCAGAACTTTCATTAATTCATGTATATCTACAGATGCTTCTTTTCTTGATAGTGTATTAATTGACAAGGTTTTCTGTATGATTATTTTATTATCATTTTGCATAATGCTTTCTATAATCACATGAATATCACTGTTTACCATAAGGAAGTAATAGAGGAAACTTCTCCCAGTCAAGTATTAAATAGAAATGAAATGATCTATTCTAATGAAATGCAGACTGTTATTTTCTTTTCCCTCCAGTTGAGTGTTCAGCTTCAGTTAATTTCTTGTTGACACCAGCTGATGTAGTATCTTACATACTCGATTGGCACAACTGTAAAAGGGAGCAGACCAAATGAGAGAAATTGAACAAGGCATAACCAAGTAGACTGTTTCAGGTGCTTTAACGAAACTGTCTAATACATGTAAGTTGGAATCAAGCTCTGAATAGTAGTGAGACCATGTATATTCTATTTCTTTAGAATTATTTAGCAAAAACACAAGCTATAGCAAAGAAAAAGGTAATGGCTTTCTCCTATTTAGTGACTGGCATTATTCTCCATTCTCCACCATGTAGTTTATGCTTATAAATATTAAAAATTTTCTGTAACCATCCATGCTGTCACAAGGGGTAGGAGCTTCTTGTTTCTTTCTGCTGCATAATATTCCATTGTGAAAATATATCACAGTTTTTTGATCCACTCATTTACTGATGGGCACTTACCCTGGTTCCAGCACTTGGCATGCTTTTGCAACAGCATGGATGGAAGGGAAAATATAATGCTAAGTGAAATAAGCCAGTTGGTGAAAGACAAATACCATATGATCTCATTTATAAGAGGAATCTAATGAACAAAATAAACGAATGAACAAAATAGAACTACAGGCATGGAAACATGGAACAGACTGAAAGTGGCCAGAGGGGAGGGGGAGGGGTAATGGTGGAAAGAAGGGGAAGGGACTAGACAAAGAACGTGTATGAATGACCCAAGGACAGGGACAACAGTGTGGGCGTTGACTGTGGGACCAGCGGTTGGGCGGGGCAGGGGAAAGCAATGGGGGAAAAATGGGGACAACTGTAATAGAATAACAATGAAAATGATTTAATTTAAAAATGTAGAAAAATTGCATAATCAAGTATAATCAAAAACCACTTATTCAATTTCTATAGAGTACCTACCGATAAGCATTCTAAGAGTTAGGGAAATGGTCTAGAAACAGTTTCTGCCCTCTTTAGGAGCAAGAGACAGATAAACAGAGAAGGTGTATATCACTAGAAGTTTGTACAAACTGTAGAAAAAGGAGTAATTAGCCAGAAAGCCTGGATTTGAAGATTGGGTAGGATTTCACCTTGAAGAAGGTCATTTTCAGGGCACTCAGATGCAAAAAAGTACAGAATATGTGGTGACCTAATGGTGAACTGACACAGGGAATGTTCGGGGAGCTCTGAAGAGCTTCCTCTAATTGCTAGAGGGTCAAGGGCCAGGGGTAGAGTTGTGATGGGAACCGTTGCCGAAGAATTCATTAAGTACTCAGGAGCATGTAAGGCACTATGGCATGCAGAAAACTTGTTAGATTTTTGCTGGCTTTAAAAAATTTATGATCAAACTGAGAAGACAAACCAACATACATGAAGCAATTAAAATACAATTCAGAAGTCAGCGATGTTTTATTGACTCTAAATGCAGTTGGAATTCAAAGAAGGTACAGAAATCAATAGTCTCAAATAATCAAAGAATTGAAGATTTGATTTGTACTGCCCCTTGATGAACGGGAAGGCTTAGCTCCAGTTCTTATCCAACCGGTCCTGCCCCCTAGCGGCCATTTGGAAATGTGTAGGTTTATTTTTCAATGTTGCAGTGGGGAAGAGGGAAAGTCACTCTAGACCAGGGATGCTAAACACCTTGCCAACACAGAAGAGACCTCTCAGTGAAGGATTGTCCCTCTCAGAACTAATAGTGCCCCCTTTCAGAAGCACTGATTAGATAAAGAGGGCAGAGAGATGAGATTCCAGATGGAGAGAACAGAACAATTATAAGAATTACAGGTATACATCACTATTAGCAAGATTGAATTAGATAATTCAGAAAAGATTCTATTCTATTTTTTAAATTTACTGACTTTCACAATTTATTTCAGAAAATACATGATTAGTGATGCAAGGAGATTTGACTTTGGGTGGTGAACACACCATGCAATGTACAGATAATATATCGCAGAACTGTATACTTTAAACCTGTATAATTATATTAGCCAATGTCACCCCAATAAATTTATTTTTAAAAAGAAAATACATGATTAAATAGTGTTTTTCTTACAGGATTGCTACCTCAAGTGCGATTGGGGTTAGACAAAAAGCATAAATAGGTAAATGGGGGATTTAACCGGCACCACCTGCCTCCCTGTCCCAATGCTGCAAAGTTATTTGAGATGAACGGTAGCTGAGCATCATGGCTGCTTATTCCATCGCCAAGCAGTACGTGCCCACCCTCTTGCTTCTGACTAACCACCATGGGTTGAATCTCACTGTCTCAGCTCCACCTGCGCCTGTCACTCTTTTTACATTATTACGGCTTCTGCCTGCTTTTGGCTTCTGTTTACTCCCCTCCCTCAGTTTCTTTCCCTGTCACTAACTGCCCTATCTCCACATCTGCCTTTCCAACTCCCCGAGATTTGATATTAAATGAGTTTGTTCCATGGCTTCTTCTCTGATGGGCAAAGCCTTAGTCCCCCTTGTGGGTCATTGGTGGACTTGTAGGTTGCTTGTGCTATAGCCTTGAGTTAGGTCATCTTCCCATCAGTTAGCTGTGGACAGTATGGGGTGGTCCTAAACCCAGACCCATGCAAGAGGAATTGGGCCGTAGCCTCAACAATTAATGCAGGGGCTTTTCACCAATGACTCTGGTTAGATTGAAATAAGCAGGTTTGATCGAGGTGGAACTGCAGGATCTGCTAGTCACAGTGGCAGTAAAAAAAAAAAATCAAAGGCCAACTTTGATGAGCACACAGTGTGGCGTAAACTGCCCACCCTCACTCTTACACGGATAAATGTAGTCACTTTCAAATTCAGGTGGCAATCCTTTCAAGCATAAAGGTCATGAGTTTACTGTCGCTTCAAAACCAACAACTCCAAAACTTTATTCACAGATTTCTGCCAGCATTAAATTACCATGCAAGCGTCCTTATTTCCAACCATAGCATTAGAGATTTTCTAGGGAATGTTGAACTAATTGTTAAGGGAACTGGATCATGACTGTGAATCGCAAATATCCTAGGCTCCACTTGCCGGAATGCCCCAGCGTCAAGACTGATGGAGTGAAATATCTTAATAACCATTTAAAACAAAATTTGTAACCTGAAGGTCTGTCAAACAAATTGGGCTGAGAAACACTTTTCATGTTGATGAGCACTGTCTACTGTTAGCATTTGAGCTAGAATGCGTGTAAATAAGGCATGTGAAGTAGAGATTTTACCAGCGTCCACCAACCGAGAAGGGCCTAGCAAATGAAGCCACAGGAGAGTACCAACTCCCAGGAGGTGAGGTGCAGGTGTACCACGAAAGAAGTGCAGCTGAGGAGGTCAGGTGGGCAATGTGGTGTTTGGCTTATAATTTTAAATTCTCACACTTCACTTCTTTTAAGGTGGTCATGCTCACCAGCCACCATGTGACACCGATAGTCATATGGCTGTCTCTTTCACCCACAGGTAGGACTGGTCTTGTGGGAAAAATAAATGTGCACTTAGAAGTCTAATTAAAACACACACTGTCAGCAACAGCATCCTGAAAGCCCCGTTAAGCATCTTATGAATGCCCAAGAGCACCCCTGCCCATGTTTGGAGTGACACGTTTTGGCTCAGCTGGTGACGATTCGGATCAGACCCAGGACACTGGAGAACATGCACTGCATCCCATACGGCCTGGTGCGTAGGTAGATTGTTCCCTGGGTGTCTGAAACTCAGTGAAAAAACTCTGGGCAAGAATGAGATGAAAATGATGAAGAATGCAAATTAGCACACTATAGATGAATCTGCATCATGTATGGCTGCGTTGTGGATTCGATTCAACTGTCAGATGGTTATGTATTATTCATGATCCAATTCAGGGTAGAGCTACCAGATGGCAAAGGCATATCCATGGTCAGATCATAGTTGTTAGATTAATTATAAATCTACATAAGAATTGGATAATAATAATTTAGACTATTCTCAAAAGGATACTCTGTAGGTCATCTAATCAAAAATGTTTTCAAAATAAGGTGCCTAAGTTATTACACGACATTAAATATTTTATGTTGCCATAAGTTATTTTGCAAAAAGACTATCGAGTAACATAAAAAAAATTCAGATTTCACTAACCTGTGGCTTTGATGTTAATGTTGGGCAGAGCTGGTTGTAACAATGCCATTTCTTTAAAGAACTGCAAATGATTTACATTAACCAGAATGTCAAGGGACCAGCAAAACTCTGTTAGACAATAAAAATGATTATGTCTATATAGCTATACCTCATCATGTACAAAAAGGCTCTCTGAACCCAGGTTCTAATGAAATGCCGTCAGCATCCCTGTGGGCTGGACATGTTCGGATTGCCCCTCTGAATCTCCTCTCTATCCTCCTGCACCCTGCATTGTACGTGGTGAGGCTGATCTGTAAGGCTCTGATCAGCGAGCCTGGTTGTTTTTGGGATTCCAGCTGGCTGGCTCTTGAGGAGTATCAGTGGGAGACTGGTGGGGGAGAGTAAAAATTCTGTTGGGTCCCTTCCCACAGGGTGGGATTTCCTTAGCTGGCTGCCTCCACCACAAAGGCTACCACTCCTGTTAGGTGATCTTCTCCACCTGCCTTTCTCTTTGGATTCGGGAGACTTTATGAATGGTTGTGGTTTTCTGCTATTACCAGCCTTGGGGTTGTTCTACATTATTCTTTGTGGTTTCCTCACACACTGCCCACATCTTTGTGAATAGTCCTTTTATTAAATTCTCCTTAAATTCCCACTTTGAGTGTGCCAGCTGGGTTCTGCTGGGATCCAGACTGAAATATACCCTAAACACAGAATCAGGGAATCAAAGAATATTTTAGCTGCAATGGAACATCGACGTGATATACTCAGTTCTTCTCATTTTACTGATGAGGAAACAGAGGCGGAGAGACTTGAAGAGATTTGTCCAAAGTCACTAGCCACTACATGACAGACTAGGGACCAGAACTCAGATCTCTGAATCTCTTTGGTGCAGTAGGATCCTCTGCAGAAGGTCTTTGGCACCACAGAAGGTGTTCATTGATGGTGTCCATCCAGGACAATTAGCCCCAGGGGCTCGACCAGTAGACAAATGTTCTACACACATAAGCTTCTGGTCAGGAGGTTATCAGCACCCCCAGGAAGAGATTCAGTAAGGAGGCTAGTGATATTGAAAATCCAGAAATCAATATAGAATTTTGGGGGATAGTTTCCAAAGATCCTATCTGAACTTGGCTTCCAGAATGTTGCTTCAGTCCACAGGGAGGTCAAAGGTGGAAATTCATGAAGTGGGGCCTGTATCTGTCAGGGTGCAGGTATCCTGTGCGGAGGGGATGAGCAGGGGGATGGATGCAACCAGGAGAGGCAGGTGTCACTACATAGGCACAAGAGATCAAAGTCACAGTAAAATAATTACCATGATCTGAATGCCTACATTCCAGAAACGGCACTGAGGGTTCTACATTGTTTTATATAATCCTAACCATGACCCTCATTTCAAAGGTGAGAATATTTAAGCAAAAACAAGCTATACCTGTGGTGAGTGGGAAACAAGTCCCAGAGAAGACCTAGAGTTCAATGTACATTGAAAACACAGTCACTGTGGCAACAAAGATCATAAAATGCCACCGAGTCAGATGCTGGGGATGAACGAGAAATGAAGACAGAGCAGGAAGCACTAGGAACCAGAAACACCATACTGTCTGTACCCGGGGGCTGTGGCGTGAGGGAGTGTAGAGGTGCCTAGAATATAGATGGAAAAATGTGATGTGGGAGGACAGGGTACCACGGGG
Source organism: Desmodus rotundus (assembly GCF_022682495.2). Lineage (NCBI taxonomy): Eukaryota > Metazoa > Chordata > Mammalia > Chiroptera > Phyllostomidae > Desmodus > Desmodus rotundus. The sequence continues at coordinate 146,472,949 of NC_071391.1, forward strand.
GCACAGAGAGGGAGGGGCAGGCAACGCAGGCAGGGGAGGGCATGGGGCAAAGCAGCTTTCACCGGAGAAGTGACTCCTGAGTTAGGAACTGAAGGATGAAAAGGAGTTGGTAGATGAAGCAGAAGGGAAGTTGTTTCAGGTAGAGTGAACAGCGTGTTCCAAGACCTGCCATTTGGAGAACTCCTGGTAAATGAGTTTACTGGAGTTGGTCACAGAGGTGGGAGGGAAGTGGGCAAAGCTAAAAAGCGGTGTCAAGGACAGTGAAAGTTGAGCCTGTAGGTCATGTTACAAAATTCGGATATTTTCCTCTGAGAGGATTAGAGACGCTGGGGGTTTTAAATAGGGAGGTCACATGACCAGATTTGCAGGGTCACTGATGGCTGGACAGAGGTCACCCTCTGCTCAGGTTTTCTTGTGTGAGTGAAGACCGCACTTTGTTTGGGGTAGGTCTATAAAGCAGCCGGCAGGAGGTTGAGTTCGCAGGGGCCCAGGGGTGTTAATTATCCTTCACTGGGAGCCAGTCTCTCCAGGGATCCCAGGAGCTCTGAGTCACTGAGAGTGCTTTGCTGTGTTTGCCAGTGTATTACCTGGCGCACTCTGCCTCACACCAAGGAATTTGTATTTACTTTTTCATCTTGCTGCCTTTGCAGCTTTGTCCTGTGTTAAAGGAGAATGCAAACTGGAGTTCAGCCGAGGCGTTAATCACTTTCATAGTGTGATAGGACAAGTAGTTGCCATCTCTTTTTAACTAATCTCTGAGTTTTGTGTGTTTCCATGTCTAATTCAACGCACTCCAGCCCTGAGCTGGGACATTGGCTCAGGATATTTCGCTGCCTTGGGAGAATTTGGAAAACTTGACCTTGAATTTGGATCTGGCCATGTGATACAGTCAGAGCTTGCTGGACTTTGGGAGTCACAGCATTCACAGGACAGAAATCCCAGGCAGGAGGAAGGCAGAAAGGATGTTCCTCTGTAAAATGTGAATGGATAGAGGACTCAGACATGGGCTGTATCTGTAGGTGTCTTCAACTGGCCAGACAAGTGCCTTAAAATGTGCTGACTAAACAAAAGAGGGAGGTACTTGGGTTCTTTATAAGAGAAACAAAGTGTTCATGAAATAGTATCTCCCCTTACGTGTGCATTTCCGTTAACCTTTTTTCTACTCTCTTCTTCTCTTCCATTCCACTCTGTTTAACACGAGAATGCTGGTTACAAACCACTAAATTGATTTCAGAACTCACTAATGATTGGGTTATAACCTATATTTTTAGAAACACTATTATAGAGGATTTAACCAAAAATGTATTTTTTTCCTGGCTATGGCAAAAAACTAATCCAACCTGAACTATGGAGTTACTAAGTCCTACCTCATTGCCTGGGGTGTCTTACAATTTTCTCAGAGACTCTTGCCTCCTTGGAAGGGCAGGAATATAATTTTTTTTCAAAAAGCCATATTTTTTGTGGCTATGTGATGGTAATCTCTTGAATCCCACTGTATTTGGGAGGATGTTGAGTAGTTGTTTGGTAGCTATGTAATGGTTCCTTCCCACAAGAAATCTATTTTCAGTGCAAACTCGAAGCAGAGAGCTATTCCTCTGACTAAAACAAGTAATATGGCAAATGCGTTGCTGATCGCTAACTCCAGAGCTGCCAACTATAATTCAGAGTGGTGAGGTCAGAGGAGAAAAGCCGCAGGGCGCACAGGAAAAGCTGCCACCCCTGTGCTCTAAAGTAAATGGAAGCTTGGATTTCTTAGATTCTACTGAAAGGAGCAAGTCCACTTTGCATTATTGTTAATTATATCTTAGTCTGGAAAAGAAGTGAATGAGTATTATGCTTGAGAAGTTTTCATGAGCCATGATGGAGGTATGAAAATCTTTTCAGTCCCAGCTGGTGTCGATGGAATAAAACCACAGAAATGATGGGTTCCTGGGAAGGGGATCAGAACACTAAAGGTAAGATAAATCTGGATGGAACAGCCTGGACCAAAGACATCTCCTCTCATCTTCTGGGCTAAGAGGTTTCCTCTAATACCTTAGAAGAGAATTAGAAATTGATGTCAGAACCTCCGTGTGGGCGTTTGCAAATGCACGTCAAATGAGCAGGCAACCTTACACGGCTCTCTTTCTGCTCCGTGGGCTCAGCCATTTGTAAGTTGTAAGTCTATGACCCAAACCCAAACTGACAAACTTTTCTAACCTGTTCCATCCTGTACTACATATCCCCAACGAGGGTAGTGTTTGCTTTGTGTTCAGCAAATAGAAAAATAGAACTAAAAAAAATATTTTCCTTCCTGTATATTTATGCCACATGCCCCCACACCATTCATATGTTGAAATCTTAACCCCCGATGTTGATGGTGTTAGAAAGTGGGGCCTTTGGAAGGTGCTTATGTCAGGAGAGAGAAACCCTCATCAATGGTACTAGTGCTCTTTACAAGAGACTCCAGAGAGACCGATCCCTAGTCCCTTCTGCCATGTGACCTGGAGGAGGGCACTCTCCCGATCATGCTGGCACCCTAACCTTGGGTTGCCAGACTCTAGAACTGTGAGCAAGAAATTTCTGTTGTTTTCATGCTACTCAGTCTGTAGTATTTTGTTATAGCAGCCAAAACACACTAACATATTTTCCTTAGAACTTGAGTTATTGGAGGTTTTCAGCAACAATGCCCAGGTGAGCAACTCCTGCATTCACGGCCTCCAGTCTTGTCCTGTGCACTGCTGTGGAGCACGTGGGCTGTGTGTGTCTGCCATACTCTCTTGCTCTCTTTCTGCCAGGACCTCTTCTCATTCCCTCTCGCCTTCCTCAGTAACCCAGTTCTCGGGGAGATTTCCCTGCATGTTGTCCTTTGACCTTCTCTTTTCCTCCTAAAACATACCTATATGTGTTGTAGTGTTTCAGAAATAGCAGTAATGTTCAAAGGAGTTTTGCTAAAATGTTAATGCATTAAGGAGGAAAAACATTTCCACTTAACAGAGGCCTTCTGTGCCCTAACCCAAGGGTTAGACACGATTAGTCCAGTTCTTTCATTTTTTAATCTAGATGAAGGACCTAAGGCTCATAGATGTTGTTAACTTTTCCCGCTTCCTCCTCGAAAGGAATATTCCACCAGCCAGATTTTTCAGCATGTTGGTCCCTCACTGAGGCATTACGTTTTCCTGCAGGGGAAAAGGATAAAATTCTGTCCTCTTACCACGAATCCATTAAAACTCCTGACTTTCACAAAGCTTACAGTTCAGATGGGGAGTATTTCAGACATAAAACGAGATAACATATGAAGTAATATATGTTAAATGTCCAAAAAATAAGTGGTCAATTTTGGTGAGATAAGGTTAGATATGTAAACCTGGGTATATTTTAAAAATAACTCTTCTAGTTCAAGGGTGTATAGAGATAGAAAGAGCGTCTCTCACACTCTTAACAATGAAAAGAAAGGGAGTTAAAAAATTGCAAGTTGATGACTTTTGTTGAACCTGTCCGAAAACCTGATAGAGGGTAACCCCTGACTCAACCATCATCTAAGGAGAGAGAGGCCACTGCAGGAAGAGACAAAATGAGAACACTGAATTCTCTGGTGTGGGCACAAGAAGACGCTGCTAAGAAAAGTCCCACTGCGGGGCTTAGGGAATTGGTCAGAGTGTGAAGCCCCTTCAGGCTACAGAAATTGGGTGAATCTTTAATCTCTTCAAGCTTTTTCTCCTCAAACTCCACTGAGCACTTGTGGCAAAAGTTGGAGAGAACATTAAGAAAATGTCTAATACTGGAGGGACACAGGAGCCACTGGAGGATGGACACAGGATTGCATCCTGACCCCTCACACCAAATTTCCCTATGGAACAAAAGCTTTGACATGTAGAGGGAAGGGCAACTAACATAGTTGTTTATAGTACAGTATGAGGGGTGTCCAACCCCCCCTCCCGGAATTATCTTCTGGAGGGCAGGCCCCTTGTAGTACAGGCTTCTCCCGCTATGTGAGTGTTCCAGGAACCCATCTGTATCAGTGTACCAGCTGGTGGTGTTGTAAGAGGCTGCATTTGGCTTCAGTGAATTTTTTTTTGAAGACTCTTTCAATGACTTGGCCCATTTCATGATGGGTGATTTATGAGCACACCTGCCCACACCGTGCTGAGTGTTCAGCAGTTTTTGACCCAAAACGGCAGGACCCCCATGCCCCACCCTCCCTATTCATCTGCTCTCTCCACAAGCAACTTTTTAAAATTTGTTTCCCCAGATGAAAGAAGTCCTCAAAGAGAAATATTTGCCCATGTGGAAGAGGCAAAACAAAAAACTGCAGAAGTACTAAGAGGCGAAAACGCTGACCAGTTCAAAAACTGTGTTGAGCCATGGACAAAGCATCTCAATAGGTGTATTGCTTCCAATGGAGAGTCCTTTGAAGGTGACTGAAGTTTAAACAGGTAAGAATAAATACACATTATTTTATAAATAAATTTCATATTTTTGGTCCCCCTTCAGTGAAAACCCATTGTGGTCAGAGGAAGGAGGTAGGGATGAACACTACACCACTGGGGCAGGAGCAAGGAGAAGGGCTATATCTGGCCCATACCTACCGCCAGGGGAGAAGCAGAGCCACTGAGACGACCGTACTCCTGAGCAGCCTGGTCTGCTGGGAGTGCCTGGAAGCAACAGCACTCCAGGAACAGTGAGCACACCTAATGTGAGCACTCAGATGCTGCTTTCTCAATACCATTCTTCAACAGAAGAAATCAGCGTTCTTTCAAAAAGTGGTTTATTCCGGGGCTGAGGCATATAAAACACAGGATGGTCCTAGAGCATTTTGAAGGGTCAAAAAGCAAAGAAATGGGGGGAAAAATGCTAGTTTCATGTTAAAAGGGCACAAGAGCCAAATGAGCTCCTATTGCCCAAATCTGTAATGATATCAGCAACAAAATAAATAATGATAGTATTGGATTATAAGTCGTAGAATGAATATCCATGAGTCTATATTGGTATAAATAAATAAATAACTGAATAAAAATATAAATGGGGAAAGGATAAATTGTCCTTATAGAAGAATTCCAAATAATAAATATGGAAGGAAGGAGGGAAGTCGAAGAATCATCATTTAAACAAGGTAAAAATCCCAGTAAAAGTTGCTATGGTCAAGGTCACCTGATGGGTGCTAACCCCCAGTGCAGGCAAGTTTGAGGAGAAACAGAGTATTTGTCGGATCTCGAAATATCTTCCTCCAGGTACTTATTACTTACAAAAAGAAAAACAGTAATTTTTCAGTGGAGCAACCTGGAAAACCACCTTAAGCAAGTGATCCGCAGCAATGTGTATGGGTGCGAAGTATGGCTGGTATGACGATGCCCTGGGGAGAGCACACCTCCTCGGTGGTAATATCCCAAACGGAGCATCACCCCAGTCTATTCCTAGTGCATTTCTTAACCTCTTTAAGCTGCATTTTGGGTAGCATGTTACAAGCTATATGAAAATAAGCCTGTCAAATGTGTGGATTTTTCCTCATGTTTAGGCTTTCTAAAAAGGAAATTTAGTAGAATATAATCAAAGCCTTGAAAAGAAAGAAAAAATGTCAGCCCTAAGTGCTAACATAATACTAGTTAATGAATATCATATGTGGCTCTGTGCTTTCTTGCTCCTAAGGTAAAAAGAGAATCACAAGTGATAAACACCAAATTTTGTGAGAGATAAAGTTTCCCATAACAATATCCATTTTTGTACCACTCTAAACATGTTTCTGAAGACATCTTTAATTCCAATCCTATTATATAGTTTACATTTGAGTGTTTATCCTTGTTTTGTTTGAGTACATATTTTATATATCTGCAATCATGGTATAGATGTCATTTTGTATTGTTTTATTCACTTATATCATAAACATTTCCCATCTTTCTACAGTGTTTTAATGCTCACATAACACTCTGTCATGTGAAAATGCCATCATTTACATACACATTTCCCCACTGCTGGACATTTGGGCACTAAACATTTCCTGGCACTGACTTCTGGAAGATGTTTTTATGTGGGGATCCTCAAAAGGGGACATGGAGCAAAGAAACCGTATCATTGACATCACTTGTACACAACGCAGAAGAGAATTTCATGAGAACATTGCACATAATCACTCTCCATAAGAGGTGAAGGTATGTCCCCAAAATGTAAACCAGTGAAGTGAATTTGCCAGTGGTTCAGTCTGTGGCAGGGCTGGTTTGTAGGTGTTGTTTATCTTATATGTGTTTAACATGGAACCTTTCACATAACTGAAGCTGAGTAGATGCATGTTGATGTAAACGTACTTCTGTCCTTCTCATTTTTCCATTTCTGTGCCTGCCTTCATTCTGGAGGAAAATCCACTTCTTAACTCTAGTATTTCCAAGCGTTCATGTCCGAATCATATGGTAGTAAGAAACAAAGAACTTCCGTGCAAGAAAGGAAATATGGAATACTCTTGGTGTTAGGGAAAAAAGGGAAAATAACACAACTCTCAAAGCTACAAACCAAGGAGAATGAAAGTATATTTAGCAGCAAGTAGTAGTCTTCGAGAACCTGGGCTTTCTTGTTCCTACCCTCAAAATTAAATAAAAAATCAGCAAAACATTTCCATGTTTTCAAGTTGGTTATGTAGAAAATTAGAAATCATTTTGTTTTTTGGCCACGAGACACTTCCTCAGGTTCCCCTGCTCCCCACCATCCTTATAAATCTTCGTAAAGAAATCAAGCTTTTTAAAGGGCCAGGTGTCTGCTAGTTTATTTAAAGCTACATCTTTTAACATACCATTTTAAAGTCTGAGTTTATCACCCTGACCAGGGTGGCTTAGTTGGTTGGGCATTGTCCAGCAAAGGGGAAGGTCACCTGCTTGATTCCCTGTCAGGGCACATGCCTGGGTTGCAGGTTGGGTCCCCAGTCAGGGCGTGGGAAAGTGGCAACCAATTGATGCTTCTCTCTCACATCGATGTTTCTTTCCCTCTCTGTCTTCCTTCCTTCCCTCTTTCTAAAAATAAATATATAAAATCTTTAAAAAAAAAAGCCTGAGTTTATCAAGGAGTTCTTAATCTTCAATGATATGTTTTCCTTTTAAATATCTTACCATTTTCCTTTCAAATACGTTCTTTATGGTTAGAGTGCTGATTTAAACACTTTTTAACAATCTCCCATTTTTTGTAAATATTTTCACTTTTAGGTTTTTTACCCATGAAATTATACTTTTTCTTCTTTGAGAGTTTTGTTTTTGTAAGTCCTAGTTTTCACCTGTAACCCAACTCAATTTTTACATTTTTTCATATACCAAATTTCAGGGTTACTCAGTAATGTCTTGGGTGTCCTGTAGTTTCAATGCTGTATGTCTGGTATAAAGCTGAACTCTTTCCACTCGTACTTTTGGAGAGTGTGTGAGTTACTCCATTGAATTATTCATTTCTTTCACCAACTGTGAAAAATTATCAGCGAGTACCTCTTCAAACAGTGCTTCTTTATCGTTATTTCTCTTTACCCCTTCTGGAACTCTGGTTAAATAAAGCCGGGATATTCTCAGCTGCCGTTTATGTCCTTTTACTCCTCTTCCACCTTTCCCACCTCTTTGTAGAGAATTTCTTAATAGCTATCTTCTGGCTCACCAGTTCTCAGCTGTACCTGACATACTAATCTGTACTAACCATGTTACGTTAATTACTATATTTTATTCTTCACTTATAGGTTATGTATAATTTATGTTTCATTTTGTCCTGTCATTTGCCTGGAATGACTAATGTGTTCAGAAAGTCTGTATTGTATGGATTAAGAAATGTTGCCATTTACCACCTGCCACTAATAACCTAGTTTCCTAAGTAAACACATAGAACAAAAAATAGACAAGAAAATGACAAGAAACAATTTTTTAGTATTGTCCCATGAAATACTTAGAATATATATGTACTAAAAAGGACATTTGGTATTTATCTGAAATTCAAGTGAAACTGGGTATCTTGTATTTTCATTTGTTAGATCGGCAACCCTAGGCAGCGTTGAGCCACTGTGCTGAGTAATTTGACACCCCTTACTCATGAGCAATAAAATGAAAGAAATACTTTGCCAGTGTGCAACAATCAGGTATTTTTTAGAATACAGATATTTTGTCAATAGTATGTCCAAATCTTTCTGGAGTCTTTCGATGGTGAAAATGTTTGTTTAGGCCTTGGACATTCTCTCAAATCGTACGTGTATCACACATCATGTGCAAACCGGACACATTCTTGCCCTTCTGAAAAGCTCACTTACCAGGTATATGACTTGCTCCTGACAGCTTTGCAGTGCAAGATTCAAATTAATACCTTAGAGACATGACAAATTATGACTTGTCATAGACCTTTGGGTTGCAAACTGTCACAGTCATAAATGCAAAAAAACGTGCCCATCAGAGCAATGATTTTCACTCTGTCTTGGCCGCGTTCTAGGTTTCCTCCGAGGTGTTTCCGAGGCCACCGTGAGTGCGCAGTTTTCGGTACCGCCCTGGACTCAGGCTGTTTGGTTTTCCTCTGTTATAGGCATTTAGGCTCAAATGAAATGTGATATGCATTTCATTTGAACAAAGTATTCTGCTGTTATGAATTAATTTGAAAACCAATAATTTGGAAACACAGGCTTTGGTGTGAGAAAAACTTGTGTCTTACCCTGGTTTGGGCAATTATCTTCTATATAAACTTAGGTTACTTAACCTCTCCCAAACCTTTTCCTCAAATGAGAAAAAGAGGCCCTTTTACCCCCTTTCTATTGTGTTAAGAACACTTAGCGTGAGAGCTAACCTCTTAACAAATTTTTAAGCACACACCACAGTGCTGTCAGCTCTGGGCACTGCGCTGTTCAGGGCTCTCTAGAACTCGTTCATCTCGCGTGTCTGAAATCCTCTGTCCATTGGACAGCAGCTCTCGCTTTCTCCTCCCCCAGCCGTTGGCTACTACCGTTTCAGTTTTTGTTTCATGAGTTCGACTACTTTAGATGCCTTGTATAGAGGAATCGCACAGTATTTTTCTTTTATGTTGGGCTTATTTCACTTAGCGTAATGTCCTCCAGGTTAATCTATGAATAATATATGTAATACACAAGCCGCATTGTATTTGTCCATTCATCTGTTGGTGGACCTGTAGGCTGTTTCCCCGTCGTGGTTATTGTGGACACTGTTGCAGTGAACACGAGAATGCAAGTATCTCTTTCAGATCCTGATTCCGGTTGCTTTGGCTATATACCCAGAAGTGGTGTTGCTGGATCATGTGGTAAGAAAAAAGAAGATAATTAGTGCAAAATGTTCAGTAAAGCATCTGGTACATATTAAATAAGTAATAAATGTTAGCTATTATAATTATCTTGTATTAAAAGTAATCTTTGATTCCTTTAGTAACGACTTAAATTACATTTGACTAATAGTAGCTTCTATTTTGAGCCAGTAATGAATATACTTTTTCTCATGTCAACAACACGCTGAGGTTGTTGCTTTTTCATTCTATGGGGAATAAAACTAAAACTCGGGCAGGTCGGTGAGCAACCAACCTGCCTGTTGATTCAATTGCAAGTGGCAGGGGAGAGCTTTGAACTTGGGTATCCGAGTCCAAGTGTACTATTCTTTCTGTTAAACCCAAACTGTCTCCTCCAGAGTTAACAAGGAGCACATTGATCATGATTTATAATATCATTTAAGATTTTGGGTCTGTGGACTTTATAGTTTTAGGAAAGTTGCATTGTTAATTACTCAGTGTCTTCTTTCTAAGAATCAACATTAATGTGATTAGTATAAGTGATCAGAAGAATTTTTCAGGGCCTTTATTTCAGGTGCGCTCTGATTACTTACTTCCTAAACTCCGATAAACTGTGGTTTTCTGTGTTAATCAATGTAGCCTTCTGGAGTGAAGGAAAGCCCCTTGTCATCTCACCCTCTGAATAGTCTTGCTGTCCTATAATTTTCTATAATTACTTCTTATAATTATTTCTGTAGGTTAATGACATGAAAGAGCATGCTGAGCAGATAAAGTGAGCTGCTTCTGATAAATATACAATTACAGCAAATCATACCAAGTAGCATTTTGCTTTCTATGCTGCCAAAAATACACAAATGCCTTATTTTTTAAGTATGAAAATATTTTATAATCAGCACACCAGGTTATCCCAGTCATTGGCAACAGAGAATCTCCTCTGGAGATTTTTCATTGGCTTGTTGAACTGGCATCATTCGGAAACAGTCTTCCTTCACCTGAATTTCCACTTTAATAAATCCCAATAAAACATCAATGGAACATTTGTCTCTTCTCTTTTTAGTTCCTATAACATTGTTGCTATTTATGAAACATCATTTTATGCCTGGCACTTTACATAGATTATTTCACTTAATCTTGATTGCAACCCAGCAAGGAAAGTTTTATTCCCTCCTAAACGTGAGGAAAATGAAGCGAAGGAGTAGGAAAGGCCTACCTAAACTTTCACTCCCCGTAAGTGAGGAAGCTGGAATTGATTCTCAGGCTTTGTTAACTCTAAAGGTGGAGCTTCTTCTGAACCTAAGTGCAAATAAACCCAAATCTCAAACAGTTCCACCAGTGATGCACATGATTACAGGTATATAGAAAAGCACCACTTGGGGTGCAGTGGAGATCAGTGTGATAAATATAACAGGGGACGTTAATGAGAGTTTATTATGTGCTAGGCATTGGGTAGCACTTCACAGACATCCACTAACTTAATATGTGCTCATGCCCTTTGGGTATGTTTTCATATCCAAATTACAGATGAGGAAACTGAAGTGTATAAAGTTGTCGCTCTTCCAATGTTCTACACCCAGTAGGTGTGGGGGCCTGGGCTTTGACCTGATTCTGTGTGACTAAAGGTCTCCTCTTCACCCTGAGATGATGCAGGGCTTTGGGGTGTAGTCATTCCCTCTTTTATTCAGTATCTTGCTAGGTTCTGAATCTGTGCCGTATTTTTTTTAGATGTTGGCAGAAATTGGGTTTTGATTTAGGCTAGCGTGATTGATGTCTGATTGCTTATCCAGTATTTCTCGTATTTTTGGAAAGTAAGGGGGAAATGTCTTCTGTATTAATCTAGTTGATTTTTTGCATGGGCTTATAAATAATGCTTAGTTTTAGTTTAGAACATCCTTTCTTTTATCATTTAAAACAAAAATTCTTATTTTCTTTCTAGAAATATATATCATTGGTTAAGTCCATTTTATTTTATTTTATTTATGTATGTTATTTATAAATATTTTGAAACCTCTCTATGGGAAAGCTGCTTTTACATTTTAGATTTTATGTATTTACTTTTCTAAACATTGACATTTATTAAATCTGCTACAGTATTAGTCTTGATTTTTTTTTGTTGTTGAGCTTTAATGGACACAGACCATTGTATCAGTTTCAGGTGTACAACATGCTGAGTCCATATTTGTGTCTATGGTGAAACGGTCACCTGTGGCTCATTGACATCTGTCGCCACACAAAGATTCTTCCTTGTGACAAGAACTTCAAAGGTCCACTCTCTTAGCAACTTTCAAATATGCGATATAATATTATTCACTGTAGCCACCATGGTGTGCATTATATCCCCTGACTTATTTATATTTTAAAACTAAGTTTCTTTCACAAATTTTTAAAAACACAAATCATTAACCCCCTATCTTCTTACAAGCTTATTTCAATCTACTTTAATTTTTTTCCATTGTCTTTTGTTTTGGCATTTTAAAAAGTTAAATATCTTTTATTTATTTATGCATTAAATACTCTGCCAGGTATTTTTGAACGAGTCTTGACAACATGGTCCACACCTGCCACTTCCACTGCGCTCGTCTGTCCTCATCTGGGGATCAATGCCACATTGGAAGAGAATGGATTATAAAACAACCAACCTGTGATGGCACTCTGGTTGCTAAGCAAGCCCTCTCTCCACCATCTTCTCCCCCTCCCCCCACACGAGTTCCTTTCAGAACAAATGTGACACTTGGGAGGAGCAATGTGTAGCCTGAAAAAATGAGTGATTACCAGGCACTCATGGGAGGTCTCAGTGTTTCTGTGTTGCTATGGCGAGCGTTGGGCAGTCCCTGCAAAGGAGGGATCAGGATACCTGGATTTAGGGCCGGAGTGGAGAGTGTGTTCATAAAGCATGGAGATCTCTGGAGGTTCGTTCCCTTTGTCCAGCTTGACACCTCCAACTTAATCTTCTCTTGAGGGTGACTTTGAAAGAGATAACTATCGAGTCACTATTGGGACCACAAAGCTACGCTGCTCATAATCATGCCCGTACGGCAGGCCGGGACTGAGCTCTCTTAGACCCTTTGCACAGAATGACCTTGGGCACCGTTTTGTGTACTTCCCTGAATTTCTTTGTCCTTTGAATTTATTCCCAATAAGCAACAGAGTTTGTAAGGGCCAAGTTCTAATTTCAATGATAATAAATACAAAAATAATAATAACTCTTCTATAGTGTTTCAATAAGTTGTGCAGGCACTGTTCTAAGTAATTTATACATATTGACTTGTTTAATCCTCGATACAACGTATGACACATAGGCAAATAGAGGTACAGGGAAGGTAGTGGCTGCCCAAGGCCCTCAGTGAATAAAGGGAGATGCGGGGATTTGAACAAGGTAGGCTCGCCCTGGACTCTGTCCTCAACCATTTCATCCCGTAGCATCACGTATTATCTGTTACACTAATTGAATGCATTAAAATCAATTAAGATGTTTCCTGAATGTAAAAGGATGCACCAAATAGGATTTAGTTTATCATTATTGCATCACTAATTCACTCGCCTATTTAGCAAATATGTATTGAGTATACTTGTCACTGTGCAAGGCATGATGGTATTAAGTAGATAAGATCCCTGATTCCATGGAACATTCAGCCTGTCTGGGAACACAGACTTTTAAACAAGTGGCTGCAGGGGAGCAGGCATGATGCGTGACATGATGTGGCTGCTCTAGGGAACAGAGGACAAAACTTGTCTATGTATTAGGGGGGCCTTCTTTTAAGAAGTAACATTACCATTGAGACCTGATGGATGAGTAGAGGTTTGTCAGGCAAAGGGTAAGAGGAGGGGGGTTGCTAGGTGGAGGTGGCAGGAGAGGGGGAGGTTGTAAAGTGGACACTTGGAGCCTGCACAGAAGTGTGTATACACAGCAGAAGTGAGGATGAAGAGCTAAGCAGGCCACATTATGGACAAAGCCGTGTTATCTCAAGGGTGAAGAAAACCCATATGAAAGATTTCAAAGCTGGGGATTGAGTGACATGATTAAATTTGCATTTTAGAAAGAACAGTCTGAGTACCATGTGGGGAGTAGACTGAGAGTTTGTGTGTGTGAAGGAGCTGGTCTGGAGACAAAGACACTCCAGACCCTGGATTAGGAGGCTATCATCCAGAATATTGGTGCGCACATCTGGAGTGTTAATGGGGGGAATTTAAGATATACAGAAAAGGTAGAATAAGGAGGGCTTAGTAATAGACTGGGTGTGAAGATGCGGAGTTGAGGGTCAGATGTTTCTGGCTGTGGTAGAGGGGAAGACGATTATGTCACTTGCTGAGATAAAGACCCCTGGATGTGTGCATAGATAGGCCACGGAGGAAAGGTGATGACAATGACACTAATTGTGTATGCTGAGTTGCAGGTGCCTCTGAGACACCTAAAAGAAGTTTTTAAGAGCCTACAACAGAGCACACAGTACATAGTAGGTGCTCAATGAATATTACTGAGTTGAATGAATGGGGTGTATGTGTTTGGAGCTCAAAGTCAGGCTTGCGGAGATGATAAAGTTTTCCAAAATATTAGCATAGAGTTGATGACCAGAGCTGAGGCAGTCCTGAGAAAGGGGAGTGTGAGGGCTGAGAAGAGCGGAAGGCCTGGGACTGAGCCAGGGGCATGGCCAGCATTCAAACAACTGGTGGAAGAAGAAGAGGCAGTAAATGAGAAGGAGCCAGAGAGATTCAAGGAACAGCAGAGCAGCGCTGTGCCACAGGAGCAGCAAGAATGGGCTTTTTTCAGAGGTGAGCTTGCCAAATTCCTCAGGCAGATCTAGGAGCATAAGGACTGAAAACCGTTTCTTGGATTTAGAAATAAGGTAGTCATTGATGATCTAGTAATATCAGAAAGGGAGGAGGGCTGAAGGCAGATGGGAGTGGACTGAGGAGTGACTGAAGGGTGAAGAAATGAAGACAGCAACTACTGGCTATGAATATAAAAAAGATAAGAAAAAAGGGCCAATAAGAATATACTATAGCCCTTTCCTTTTCCTTTCCCCTTTCTCTTACTGAATAATTCAGTCCCAAGACAACTGGGTGGGGCCATGCTAGAGAGCTGTCCACACAGTGGCTGGCTGGTGTGCGAGGCTGGAGGCCAAGCAGGGTGAGGAGTGTGTCCACACTGGGAGAAGGCTCAATGTGAGATGTGACGCATTTGATCACCTTCCTGTGTGTAGCCAATCACCCATCACTGTGGCCACCCTTGCCTCTCTCCTGATGCCCTCCTCACATCCATATCACCCTGTGCTACTACTCCCCATGCTGAGCCTTCCTCCTTACAGATAATTTGTTCATCCTGCTTGGTACTAACATCCTTTAGCAAGCCACTTCTCTGCACAGATAGCATGCTCGCTCTGCCCTGCTGTGACACCCATGCAGATTGCCCCCATTTGTGAATACCTTCTCACCTCATTGGGGTCCTGACACCTCATACCAGAACTTCCCCCTCATATGAACACACCCCACTTAGACTCTGAATTTACATCCTCATATACAGATACTCTGATGGTCAACTTTATCCATCACCTTGACTGAGCCACGGGGTGCCTAGATAGTTGGGTAAACATTATGTCTGGTTTTGACTGTGGGGGCATTTCTGGTGAGATTAGCATTTGAGTCCATATACCCAGTAAAGCAGATTGCTCTCCCCCAAGTGGGTGTGCATCATCCCACCCATCAAAGGCATGAACAGAATAAAGTAGGAAAGAATTCTTGCTCTCTGCTTAACTCTTTTAAATCTAGGCCATTGGTCTTCCTGTGGCCAAGACATGGTCTCACACTCAAACTAGAATTTACACCATCAGCTCTCCTAAGCCTCTAGCTTTCTGACCGCAGATCTTAACCTTACTGCAGCTCAGGCTCCAGTAGCCCATGCCAGTCCACTGTTCCACACAGTTGTCCTGGTTTTCCCTCCACTTCTGCCTGGGGCTGAGGGTATCTCAAACTGTGCCTTTCCCCTGTGTAAACACACTCTTCACCCTGCTTGATCTCTAACATCCCACCCCAGAGAGCCATTCATGAGGACAGCTCTCTTGCTCTGCCCCACCCAATGACGTCAGGACTGAATTATTCAGGAAAGGAAAGGAAAAAAAGAAAAGGAAGAAAAAAAAATATTTTTGTTGATCTATTTTTGGTTGTCTATTCTTCCATTCATAGCCAATGTTCTCTTGCAACCTGTTAATATTTGATATAAATGTGTGTGTGAACGTGTGTGTATAGATACCTTCCTTAGCTCTTCTCTCTAGTGAAAAGGCCTTGGAATAGCAAATTTTGCTATAGCAAGGAGTACACCTAGGGCCCACAGCTTGGCCCCCACTGAAGGGTCTAAAAACAAAACCAAAAACAAAAACCAGGTTTCCATGATGAAATGCTGATTCCAGAGCAAGGACAAGTAAAGTACAACATGAGCTTTTTGCATTATAAAGTAAAGGGATATTAAAAGAAGGTAAGACATGCCAAAATTACATATTTTGATAGGCTAATGTGTGGCAGTCTGAAAAGCTTTTTCAACAGTTGAAGTGAGAGACAATGAGCATTGAACTGCCAAGTAGGGGCAGTTGTGGGTTAGGATGAGGTAGAGCTCTACTGGAGGTCAAGGGAAAGACATGGTGTTCCCATGCAGGTGGCCCTGGTAGGGAGGTGTTCACCACGTGGTGGACATTTTAGCACGTCAGATGCGGCTTCCATCAGATGGCCCCAGGCCCCGAGCCTGTATCCACACAGGACGGCCGTAATGTTTCCAATGAAACACTTTGCCCAGAGCTAAACAGAAAGTTGGATGGGGTAGAACTGTTGTTGCAGTCCGCATAGTTTATGTCTGATCCCCTCTTTGATTGATTGTTATGCCTCAAAAGTCCTGGCGAGGCACCGCTCTGTGGCACTGTGCCTCCTTAGCAGATGGGAACGAGTGCAGTTATTCAGCGATTTGCTACGTGCATCCATTCTAATGATCAAAGCAGGATTTTCTGTGCAGTGTCTAGGCATGAGGTTAAAAGGATAAAATGCCATTACATCTCCGGCACAGAAATGGATTAGTGCTGAAAACTTAATTGCTTATGAAAGTTAAAAGTTTGTTTAATTTTACTCCGGATTTGTGTTCATCTGGGAACTTATGATAATGAAGCCTTTCAGTCCCAATTCAGCTCTCTAGGGGAAGAACACATACAAATTCATTTAATGACCCAGTCTGACTTTTATCTCCAAACAGCTGAATCAGGTGCAAGAGAGTAGAACGTAGTTCTCTGCGTGTGCTTCACATCACATGGCTTTTGTAGAATACGGCACGATTTTGGAGCTGCTCTAAATGCAAGGATAAGTTTTGGAGATCTGATGTACAGCATGGGAACTATAACTAGTAATACTGTCGTACATATTTGAAATTTGCTAAGAGAGTAGATTTTAAGTACTCTCACCACATAGACACAAATGGTAATTATGTAAATGATGGAGTGTTAATTAACTTGATTATGGTAATCATTTCACAATGTATATGCATATATCAAAATACCTTAACTATATACAATTTTACTTGTCAAGTATACCTCAATAAAGCTGGAAACATACAATAACGGTAAGGGGGAATACACAATTAAAGGAAATGTATCAAGAACTTCAGCATATAAAATATTTTAAACTTTGAAATATATAAACCATAATAGAAATTTGATCCTAGAGTCAGAATTGTATTCAAGGAAATTCCCCAATAATTACTGGAAAAATATTTTATTCAATTACATTAATTTTTGGTTAAAATTCCTGTCTGCATAAGAATTTCAATTTCAGATATACTAGCAAAATTGTTGCTAGTATATTTTGGTAGTGCATTTCAGTCTTCTATTCTCCTATAAAAAACTACTCCAAGACGTCGGGCCTGACCTAGCCATTTATGTTGCTCAGGATTTGCGGGTCAGGATTTTGGAAGGACTCTGACGGATGGTTCAACCTTGCCTCGTGTGGTGCCCACTAGGGTGCTCAAGGCTGGGGGACCCACCAGGGTGGCATCTTCACTCCTGTCTGGTACCTTGGTGCTCCTTAACATCTCTCTCTGTTTTTCTCAATTTCTTTTCTCTCTTTTTTATCACAAGCTGTTGCATCCTTTGGAGCCTTTTCCTGTGGCTTGGGCTTCTCATAGCATAGTGAGGTCTGGGTAGTCTCTTAGATTAAAGACGCTAATGATTCCAGGCTACTTAAGGGTTACACCTTCACTTGGCACAACATCATTTGTTTTGTATATTATTGGGCAAAGTAGACATAAGGCCTATTAGATTCAAGGGGGCCGAGAAATAAATTCCGCCTCTTGATGGGAATATTGCAAGACAAGAGCACGTATGGGTGATATGGTTGCCATCGTCTTTAAAATACATAATAGGCCACATAGCAGAACCAGGGAGACACTGCAGGGATTCCAGCATTTCCAAAAGTGTGCTCTGCTGACCACCTCTGTTAGAATTACCTGGCGAGGGGTACTTTTTGGTGTATAGAATCCTGAGCCTTGTTTGAGACTTTCTGGATCAGAATCAGAATCTCTGTGAGCAGAACTCTGTAATTTTAACAAGACCTCCTGGCGATTTTTATGGGCACTGAAGCTAGTGAAGAGTATCTCTGAGCATAGCTCCGGAGAAAGAAAGACCTGGATTCAAACCTGACGGCCGCCAACTAGCTGCGTGACCTTGGGAATGACTTCATTCTTTCAGCAAGGGTTTGCTCACCTGTCAGTTGTACCCAGTGATAGTACCTGATTCATTGCATTGTTTCTTAGGATAAAATACACATCACATGTGGGATCCATAGCATGGGGTCTGAAACGTTAATAGTGTCAGTACATTAATAATAAAGGTTCAGTGAGGTAGTGAGTTTTATTTCTAAAATTTTGATGATGACTTTTGAGTGTGTAGTGAGGCTTTATCCACATGAATGACCAGGGCCTGAATTGTGGCCACGATAAATTTGCCACCGTGTGGATCTGCCAAAGATGAGGGCACAGTGTCTCATTAGAATCTCTCAGGTGGGCAAGTATGGACCTTCCTGTAGGCTTAAGAATCATGTCGATTCACCTATAATAAAGAACTAACTTAACGAACAGCATGCAGCACACTGGCTGGCAATAACCTTGAAACTGTTTAAAAATTGTTCGGTGAAATGATGAGTACAGTTTGGGCAGTAAGGCACTCTTGGCATTTATCCCATGACTGGGTGCATTTCAACTATGTGTTGACATGGCCTTTTCGAACTCATGGCTTGTTATTACATGGTAATGGAAATGAGGCCCTTGGTAGGAAAAAATGTAGGGCTGACCTGGCAATTCGTTAAATAAAGAAACTAAAAGCTCGATATTGTACATTTATTAACATGTTCTGTTACAGTAAAATTATAATTAAAAACATGAATCATCAATGATAATAAATAAATTCCGAGAAGCCTAAGTTGTTCTTGGAAAGTGCTGGGCTTACACTGTGAACAAAAGCTTCAGAAAAGACTCTTAAAGTGTTCGAGTCTGTTTTAAGTGTCAGCTGCGGTGGTTATGAGACGGAAGCATCTGAAAAATGGGCACTGTGTGTCTGTGACAATGAGAGAACAGTATCCCGATAATGAAAAGCACCCAGGTTTTGTTCCTGGTTCCCGAAGAGCTCCTGAGTGCCGTTCCTCTTTAAAAGTCAACGTACTTGAAATCCTGCACTAAAATGTGTTTTGTACAACTCAGAACAAAATGAGAAACAGGTCCTGGGAGAAGTGGGTTTAGAATGATAGATTGAATTTTTACACACCCCGTGAATTTTCTGTGTGGTGTCTGTCCCTGTAGAGGGAGAAGAAAAAAGCACATCAAATGTCTTATTTAAGCAGTTCACAGTCCATGTCCTTTACCCAGGGTTTTATAGCTGACACTGATCTGTATTTACCTACCTAATAGAGTTCCAAGTCATTCTTAATCACCTAATTTCTATTTCTTTTTGTTTCTGTATATGTTTTTTCTTTCTTTGAATTGTTACAGATCTTCCCTTACATTTGTTTATTTATCTTTCCTCTATTTTGTTCTGATGTCCAATTTATCCAATATTTACCCTTGGTAGTGATGACAATCCACCAACAACCAAAACAATAACAACCAAATTAGTTAACGTATGTCGAGCATTTTCTGTGTATCAGATACTACTACTTCCTGTTTTCCTCTCGTCTCACCTGTGCTTCTCCCCCAGTACAGACACTTTTATCTTATATTTTATATTGTAGCCATAAATCTGTCTCCTTTTGTGACATATCATACCCTCATCAGGGCCACGAACACAGGTCAGGAGCGTCCTCTATCATTCTGTCCCAGTATTCAAAACGTAGGAGGAAGAAGCAGTCTTGGATCTAATGACGAATGCACCCACCATGTACACACTTCATCTCAGGCATTACATCTAACAGGGTCTATTCATTCATTGTTTCATTTCATTGTTAATACCTTGCGACCAAGAAAGGGAGAAAAATATCCCTAGGCTTTCCTTCTGCATAATCAGGGGATCAGAAGAGTTACAGGGTGGAGTGGCCTCAATGAACAGTTGAGCAAAGAGCCCCTTGATTGCTTGACTGTTGTCTTCTGGCCACCCTGGCTCTGGGAATTTGTGGGAGGAGGAGCTGGGGAAGGAGACAGCCTGTCTTTGTGTTCTGTGCTCCAGTGTGGTTGTTTTCATTCCCCCAGAGTCAGGCATAACATCTCAGCATTATAATGGAGTACCAACTGCAGAAACTGGAGGAACTTTTTGTTTCTCTCTGAGAGAATTCATCCTCTATATTTCTTTCATGTCTGATATTTTTATGAAATCATTGTAAAGCTCAACAGTCAGAGCATATCCTCAGGAAATACATTTAGATCTCTTCTGTGCGAGCATGAATTATGGGCCTAACAAGAGGTTTTTGTTTTATCAAATCTTTAAAAACTGAAAGAGAGGAGGAAATATTTACAACAATATTTGAAAATAGTAAAACTAAGCTGACTCAAGGAGTTGTATTTTCGGTGGTGTTGCCTGCGCACAACCCACTTCTTCATGCAGCTTTTATCTTAACTGTCAGGATTAGGACATAGCACAACTCATGTAATTTTTTATTCCAGGCCGACACATAAATTCATCCCTAAAGAGTTAGAAAATGAGCCTGGCCCGGTAGCTCACTTGGTTAGTGGCGTCCTGGTCATTCCATATACCAAGGTTGTGGGTTTGATGTCTAGTCAGGGCACATACAAGAATCAACCAATTAATTCCTAAATAAGTGGAACAACAAATCAATGTTTCTGTTTCTCTCTCTCTCCTTCCCTTCCTCTCTGTTTCTCTAAAATCAATCAATAAACAAAACTTGAGAGTTAGAAAATGGAAGCTGCAATGAGGGTGGCTTGACTGAGATGGACGAGAAACCTCGTGGGATGCTTCAGGACACAGCCTTGCTCAGGACCAACCACTGCCATAACTGATCCCTTCTGAGGCTGAACACTGCGTTGCCTTTAGAGGGAAAAGAAGGAAGAAGGGACACATAAATTAACATGAATTATGAACAGGTTTTCCACCTGTTACCTTCATTCTAGCCAATGAGACCAATACTGTTAGCCAAAATTTACAACCTGTGAAATCACACTGCTATTAAGTGGTAGAGGCAGGGTTTGAAACTGCACCTGTCTCTTAGGCTTGTGTTTATTCCACTGTCTCCTGATTTTCAAAGAAAGGATATGCTTAGAATTTCTTCCTTTTTAAAAGTATGCATATTTTTAATTAGAGTTGACATTAATATTATATTAATTTCAGGTGTACAACATAGTGATTAGACATTCATATACCTTGTGAAATGATAACCTCAGTAAATCTAGTACTCATCTGACACCATACATAGTTATTGTAATAGTATTTTAAAAAATATTTTATTTATTTATTTTTAGAGAGAGGGGAAGGGAAGGAGAGAGGAAGAGACACATCAATGTGTGGTTGCCTCTCACATGCCCCCTACTGGGGACCTGGCCCACAACCCAGGCATGTGCCCTGACTGGGAATCAATTGGCGACCCTTTGGTTCTCAGGCTTGTGCTCAATCCACTGAGCTCAATTCACCAGCCAGGACGAGTAATATTATTGACTATATTTCCTATGCTGTACTTTAGATCCTGTAACTATTTTTATAACTGGAAATCTGTACTTCTTAATCCCTTTTACGTATTTCACCCAATTCCCCAAGTACCCTCCTACCTGAAGACCATCAATTTGTTCTCAGTAGCTATGAGATTGTTTCTGCTTTGTGTGTTTATTTTCTTAGATTGCACATAGAAGTGAAATCATATAGTATTTATCTTTCAAACGAAAAAGTTTTTACACAGAAAAGGAAATCATTAACAAAACAAAAAGACAATATATTGAATGGGAGAAGATATTCACCAATAATACATCTGATAAGGGGTTAATATCCAACATATGTAAGAAATTCATAGAACTCAACACCAAAAAAGAAAAATCCAATTAAAGAATGAACAGAATAATTAATTAAATGAATTAATTATTCATGTAATTCAATTAAATGAATAAACATTTCTCCAAAGAGGACATGCAGATGGCCAATAGACATATGAAAAGATGTTCAACTTTACTGATCATCACGTAGATCAAAACCACAATGAGACATCATCTCACACCTGTTGGAAAGGCTGTCATCAATAAATCAACAAACAACAAGTGCTGGTGAGGGTGTGGAGAAAAGGAACCCTAGTGCACTATTGATGGGGAGGCAGACTGGTGCAGCCACTGTGGAAAACGATATGGAAGTTACCCCCCCAAATAAAAATGCAACTACCAAGTGACCCAACAATTCCGCTTCTGGGCATTTATCCAAAGAAATCCAAAACACTAATTTGAAAAGATCTATGTGCCCCTGTGTTCATTGGAGCATTTTTCACAATAGCCAAGACCTGGGAGCAACCTCAGATTAAAAAGATGTGGTACATATATACAATGGATTGTTACTCAGCCATAAAAAAGAATGAAATCTTACCACTTGGATGGGCCTAGAATTTCTTCCGCAAAGCTTGGGCATTACTAGTAACATTGCAGCAGATGTTCTCCAGCTCCAGTCTGGGCCCAGGGTAGTTCTCACCTGTCTTTTTTGTGTATGTGTGAACCAATAGACCAGGCTTACTCATTGTGCATTTAAATGGCACTATATCTTGTCTGATTTCCCTAACTCATATAAACTTAACTTTCTAATTTTCCCCCTACATCTCTAAATATAATGATTTATTCTCTGACAGAACTTGCATATCTTTTAAAGGCATTATTGTGGAGAGTGCTTGAGGTTTAGCTATTGTTTTAGGTATTTTGTTTCATCAGCAATTCCCATCTAGTAAAAACTCAGTTGCCCCACCAAGTCCTGCAGATGCTGTCAGCTCACCTGTGCAGCCCTCTGCTCTCATGTCAACATGGAGTTTCTACTCTCAAAAGAGGCTCATCTTCGTTTTGGTCTGCTCTGACTCATGCCAGAACAGCTGAAATACGGGAGTGCGGCTGTTCGCCAGAGTCTGTGCCAGCCCCTGTCCACATCGTGTGGTTGCTCTCTAATGATGCCCTGTCACTTAAAAAGGGATTTTGCATGACTGCATCATAGAACTGATGACCCTGTTGCAAACGGTTTATTTTCTCCAGATCCATAGTCCAAAAAATGACACAAAAAATGACATATCAGATGCCTTAGTACTTTGACTTCATTTTTGGCTTTGCCACAACTTGCATATGATTACAGATGGTAGAAAATTAAAGTGCCCAGTTTTCAATTTTTGACGATTACCATCTTTTTTGTGTGTGTGCAGAAAGGAAATTGCCACAAAACCAGCTCTAGCAATTCCTTTTCCTCTCCTCTGCGTGTCATGAGGAGGAACCACGGGCCTGGGAATTTTCGAGGCCGAGAAAACCTGGGCAGCTAAACCTGGTTCCCACTTCTGTGGACGTTGGACTCCTTGCAACACCTGAGTCTGGAGCTGTGGATAAGTTAATATTAAAAGTATGGTGTGATCTGGCAGCCTAGGTTGTGATAAACTGCTATTGGACGAACTGAGAAGAGTTCTGAATGCTGAATGTCAGGATTAATTCCAAAAACACTCCTCTATTTTAGCAACTCAACATTCAGCATTTGGACTTAACTGCATACTTAACCCTCTGCTCTTTATATCTTCCCCTTTTTGTGTACCGATATTGTTTGTAGTAGGGAAATGTTCTCACCCAAATTTTCTCTCTGAAGGATACTTTCCTTTTGCTTCTTCATCATTGCAAACCCACAGATGGGCAGATCCACAGGCAGAGACACACTTTGCAGAGCTTACTTTGTCTCTTGGCATTAGAAGTGAGCTAGCTGTGGTTCACTGCTACTGCCTTTCCGCAGGTGTGACATACGCACGCCATGCAAAATTTTAATGAATATTTGTTTTCAACAATGTTTGTTTTCCTTAAAAGCCCATTTCTTACAATATACACAAGGTATTACTCCCTAGATTCAAACAATTAACACGTTGCCTTTCAAAACCACTTTAAATCTGACTTGTAGTCTCCATTCCTGCCTCTTCTTCCCCAGACCCCTAATACCTTAGTTCACTATTTGCTTGATCATTGCCATAGCTCCCTATACCTCACGCCTTTTTCAGCACGAGTCCACCTTTGATTTTTGACCAGGTAACTTTGTAAGAAACAAATCTGATCACATCCCTCCCCTGCCTGAAATACCCACAGGAGGAATCCCTTTCCCTATAGGATATATTGTGAACTTCATAGCCTGGCACTTATCTGAACACAACCGGCCTTTCTCTGATTGTTTTATTTGTGTTTTTGTACCATTATATTGTAGCGGCTCTTAGAAATGCATAGAATCTAATAAGTTAAAACTGAGAGTAGAAAGGAATCAAATCAAAGAGGCTGATGATATTTTATTTTCCTTTTTTGCTTTGCCATGCTGATGAGTTGGCCTGAAAAATTGGTATGAAAATCATTGCTGTGTTGATGGAGTGAGCCAAAGGAACTTTTGCCTGAGTGATCTGTGATTTAATAGATATGAGAATTTACTTGCCCATTTTCCCGTCTCATATCCTGCTTTCTGTCTTGGAATCTAATCTGTTGATGGTAGGGCACAGCTTACATGCCAATCTTTAAGGTTTTATTAGGAGAATGTCAGCATTATTATACAGACGCTGTTTTTCTATCAAATGAGAAAAGATATTTCAACACTTGAGAAGTTTAAAAAAAGGAAGCAGTCTATTGTTTCCCTGATCAGAGTTAGGGCAGAACCAGAAAATGGATTAGGCTCCTTGGGTCTGAGGATAGATGTGAAGAAAAGTAAGGTGCACTCCTTGATGAGTGGGCCCAATCCATAGAGAGCAGGGAATTTTAAGTAGTGGAAACAGCATGAGCAAATGCATGAAAATTGAAAAGCACATTATGTGTTTAAATTATGGTGAATAAAAATGTTTGGGTAAGAAGGAAATTATACGTCTGGAAATAGAAAGCATTGTGGGCAGAAATGGTCTTGGGGATAGAGTCCAGAGGATTTGACATGCCAGAGTAAGGGGTCTGAGCAGATTCAGTGGGCAATAGAGTGC
This sequence comes from Desmodus rotundus, assembly GCF_022682495.2. Classification (NCBI taxonomy): domain Eukaryota; kingdom Metazoa; phylum Chordata; class Mammalia; order Chiroptera; family Phyllostomidae; genus Desmodus; species Desmodus rotundus. Next base: position 146,497,768 of record NC_071391.1, read on the forward strand.
TACTGGAAGGGTTTTGACAAATTTAGTCTGAGCTGCTCCTTGCACCAACAGGTTAAATTGAAATATTTCAAAGCCTCCATGTGTGGGGCCCTGCACTGCGGAAAGAAATGGAGTCTGTAAATTTAGACTCCTGAATGAACAAGCGTGGTGAGTAACTGATACAGGTTCCAATCCCACCTGAGATGACATACCTGTGTGACTTTGCCAGCAATCTCATCTAGGTTTTTATTCATAGAATGAATGAGTAGGAGTGATGTGTTTGGGATGTGTGAGCAGGGCACAGCCTTTCAATGGAGGGGCTTTGCACCATCGGAGAAGCTGGTGTCAGGGGCTTCCATGGAGCTTTATCAGGGATGCAGAAAACAACCTGAAGAAGCTAGATTATTCTGGAGAAGGAGGTGAGAAGTTAGAGGCTGGGCAGCATTTGTGTTTAGGACCTGGAGAGCTTTCATAATATCTACTGTATCAATTGGTTAAAATAATAAAAGCAATAATTACTTTGTTGAAATTCTGAAAATTACAGAATAAATATTAAGAAGAAAATAAAAACCATTTTTAATCCAACCACCCAATGATAACCACTGTTAACACTTCGGTGCATTGAAAGACCAGTTTGTTTTTCTGACCACTCACTGAATGGCACAGTCCTGTACATACATAGGGCTTTGTGACCTGCTTTCTTAAAAATGGACCATAGTATTTTTACAGGTCAAGACATTTATTTTCCTCTCAGAAAAAACACTGAATGACAATCTGAAGTCAGCTTAATTCGGGCATAAGCAACGGAGGGTAAAATGGCATGTGATCACCACTTTGGGGTATTTAGTGAAAAATTTGCCTGATTACAAAATTGCAAGCTGGGGCATGCTAACTATACTGATATAAATCGTGCTGTGATAAACACAGAAATTCTTTCATACATTTATTTGCTTCCTTAGGTTGAATTCCCCAAAGTAGAATTTCTAGGTCAAAAAGTTGTAAACAGTTTTAAGGATGTCAGTGAATATTTTCAAATTGTCCCCAGGAGTTTTTAATAATTTACATTCCCCTGTTTCCTACGTGCAGGTCAGTCTTGAGATTAGGGGATAATGACTTAATGGGTTGTTTGATTAATAAGAGCCGTGCATGTGGAATGACACTGGAATGTATACGCAGGAGGCTGGGCTGTTTGCTGTAGCTGGGTACAGATTGTCACTTGGTATTTTAGCAATATTTAAGCAGGTGCTTAATAGATGATAAACGGCATGCATCGGATCCTTTGATTAAACATAAAACATTTATTATAACTCCTGAAGGTATTGGAAAAAATCAGCAAAGCATATGAAAATGCTTAATCTGGCTAGTCACACATTTATAATGTAAGAGACACTTTTCATGTGTTTATTAAAGTGGAGTCAGATTGAAGCATTCTCAATAATTTAAGTGAAACGTTCCCATGTAAGACACCATATGTACCATCTGAGTTTTGTATGTTTTATTAATTCAGAAGGAAAAAATAAAATCTTAAGAGCTACAGGAAAAGCATAGTCAAATTTAACCAGAGCACTCATTTTGTTAAGTCATTCAAGGGATATGTCATTATAGGTGCAAAGTAAATATTATTGAATTAAGTGTTTAAACCCCCAAACACCCAAAAAGGCAACACCCAAAAAGGCAACACCCACTTTACAAATTGTGAAAGGAATGCAAAGAGAACTCACTGTCTTTACAAAAAAAAAAAAAAAAAAGATTCTGTGGGGATGTGATTAACTCTTATAATTTTTTTCTTTTTATGTGATATTAGCTACAAACTGGTACATTCATCAAGAATACTTCATGACCAATTGATAAATTTATTCAGATAACAGATTGCTACCACTCAAGTATTATGTCCACTCAGGAAAGCCCTCGATTTTCTGAGGGAGCAAAGAAATACTTTCCCTTTTTCTGTTGACAACATTTGGCAACAGTTTCTTGGAGTTGTGGTCTAGTGAGAGGAGACTCATTTGTTTCAATACTGGATTTTAAACAAGATTTTAAGCCTATCTTGTGTCTAACTATTGGGTTAATGGGAATAATGAATTTTAGTGAATGTGTGTTGGTGGATTTTAAGGGTCTTAAAAATATACACCTCATTTGGAAAATGGATTCTCATCATTATTTTGTATTGAAAGTGATCATATACACATAAAACTCTTAGAGCTATACCTGTGTACTGCACACTCTTAATCAATGCTAGCTGTTTTTACTTAAAAGTAATAATATTTGCTTTTGATGTTCCTCTGGCTGTTTTATCAGTACTGCTATTATTATCACAATGAGGAAAGGTAGAGTGGACTTTTCTCTTCCACCTTTTCAGACAAATGCTGGCTGATGCAAACTCTTACAGGTCAGGAACGTCTTCAAACGAAGGCAGGAAATACCTGTTCAGCATTGTCCTAGGACGTTTCGTCATGTGGAGATCCACAGCAGTAGGCCTTTTCTGCATTCTCACTCCTCAAAGCGGAACGGCACAAGCAACAGCAACAGAAGCAACAACACAAGGCTATCTTAAGTGCTGTTTCCCGTTCGGGCTATGGGAGACATGGATGATGCTTTTCTGGAGGGTGGGATTAATGGTGCTCCACATAATCTCTCTTCTGAACTACCTGTTCTGGGACTATGGCCCAGTTGATCTGTGATCCAGCCTTTCCTTGTCCCTGTTTTCCCTTCTGACAATGTAAAACCAGATTCACCGAGACGTGAATGATAGACCTTTTAAACACAGGTGTAATGTGTTGTCTCTAAAAGCAGTTCAGATATCCTCATTCTTTTCCTTCTACATTTTAAATTATTTAAAAATAAGAAAATACCTCATCTTTAGCACCACATCTGTTAGGGTTGCCTTCTTCTTTAAAGGGTAAATTAGTCTTTGGTACAAGGTGACATTTGGGATGTACGCGAAAAGGACATCAGTGGAACCATCCCTCTGGCAACGCCCTCTCCTGCCCACTCTCTTCTCCGTGAGATCTCAGGGTAATGCCCTTTTCTCCAGGTTGAATTTCCTGATATTGGGAGAAGGGTGGTCTACAGTCCAATCTAAGAAGAGACACGGAGAACAGAGAAAGAGAAAGACAGTGAGGGAGAGAAAGGGAGAACGAGAGAGAGACATTCTCAGCCCTGGTCCTAGCCCTAGCTATTCCTGAGGACCAAAGACATCTATGACCTAGAAAGGTTTTCTTTAAAAAATATTTCATTTATTTATTTTTAGAGACAGGGGAAGGGAAGGAGAAAGAGAGGGAGAGAAACATCAATGTGTGGTTGCCTCTCATGTGCCCCCAACTGGGGATCTGGCCCACATCCCAGGCATGTGCCCTGACTGGGAATCAAACCAGCGACCCTTTGGTTCCCAGGCCCATGCTCAGTCCACAGAGCCACACCAGCCAGAGCTTACCTTCCTGTTTTTTGATGATCCAACTGTAACTTGGATTCCCTGAACTAACCCACTTCCCTTTGATATTTTAGCTGGTTTGGCTGTCTTGGCTTTTTAGTACTGCAACAAAATGAATCTTGACTTCTCATTGCCAGTGTCCTCTCTAACTTCTTGTCATTCACATGCAGGCTCCTGAGAGACTGAGAATTGTCCATTAGATGGGTGGGCTGTGCTTGTTCTGCCACGCATTAGACCAGCAGTCTCAGCCCGAGCACCCGTTCATGACAACATGAGACGGATAGGACTGATTAGTTCAGCTCTTCATACGGCAGAGTTAAATGCTCTAGTTCAAACTTCATTACTTATCCAAAGGAGAAGCCACATTCTAATCTGGTCTACATTTTAAAAGACGAAAACCTGCATGTTTTAGCAAATGATCACGTGTGAAATGCGCCCTGCCTGCTCCTGCCAGTTCTCCCACTTCCTCATTTCTCTCTTGCACTTGTCATGTGGCAAGAGCACCGAGCAGTTTTTCTCTCTTTAAGGCAATTATTACTTCTATAACTTAGACAGTAAATTGTATTTCAAATTCAATTTAAAATAAGTTGGCTGAAGATGTTGTGATTATTTTGAGACTGGAATCCCTTAACATACTAACACTATATATTTTTTGTAGTTAGTTCTAAGTCAGTGGCATTCCATCCCTGCTTGGCTGATGTAATCATTATGCAGGAAGAGTCATGAATTCAGGTAGAGATTCATTTTATGTGTGTCTATTTCTTGGTTAATTAGATGAATATCTTAATCTTCACCTGTGCTATGAATAAATCAGGCACCACAGTCAAAATTCTTATTTACTGAAATGCAGGGCTAGGTCTAAAGTGAGGTGAGTGAGGCAGCTGGGTGCACCGTGTAAGGAGACCCTGGCTCCCAGCACAGTGCAAGGCCTCCCTCGTACCTCACCCTTGTCCTGGCCCTACTGCAATGTTACCAGCTACTTTAGGAGACGTTCACATGCGTCAGATCAGAAAATTAGACAGCATGTATATATGTGTCAACTGTAAGATTAAGAAAAAGCCAGAAAAAGAAATAACTGATTCTTTAGCAGAGCTGCCAGGTTCACCTTCTGTCTTTCTTTTCTTTGTCAGGAAAGGTGTTACATACAGCTTTCAGCTCAGGTATGACCCAGGAAGCATCATACGATATTAGGAAGAGGATGGGGGATTCAAGGTCAAGGCCTTGAATGAGTTACTACTGAATGGTTGAAAATCAAAACAGCCAGGTGATCTCAAAGGTCCTTTTCAACCAAGTGGTTCTGGGTCTAGAGATAGTTCCTCCTTGGTGATTACTGAATAAATTCTTGATTAGTTTTGCGGAAGAGTAGAAGGCCTGCTCTGGGCAAGTATGAAGTGAGTGGCATTTGTTTTCAGCCAACCTATTCCCTTTGTCTCCTTTTTTCTCATTGGTTACTTTATCCAGTTCTCCCCAAGTGCTAGCTGCCCTTGTGGACTTCCTCATTGCCTTACTCAGAGGGTGGGGATCTGAATCTTGTTTCACTAGTGTGAAAAATGACTAACGACAGTTTGAATAATATTCCTACGCAGAGAGTGTGTGACTGGGAAGGCACGGTAAGACTTGAATTATTAGTAAATGAGGGGAGAGAGGGGCAATTTGAACATGAATTTGGGACAGGTCAGCTCAGAGTTGAGCTCATAAGGGTGATAACCTTTGATGCAAAGACAAAGACATTGAGATCCACTCTGGTCCTATTCCATGGTTTGACAAAGGGGGCTGATAGTGCCTCAGATTTCCTTAAGGATTTGTAACAATTAGCTAGGATAGCACTGCTAAGATTAACCCTAATTGTCTCCTATTTGTTAATATACTATTCAATTTTAGCTCTGTTTTATGCATCTGAAACTTGTTTTCCCCAACTAAGATTATAAGCAAATTGATGTCACGTATCTCCCATTTCATGTGGCATAATGCTAGGAAGGTAGCAGGGGGTCACTATTGGTTTACTTTAATTAAATTTTATAACATGTGGGATATGTTTGTCTCACATACATATGTGACCCTCATGTCACATACTATTAATGTTGTTCGTGCTAAAAAGGATCATTATATCCTTTAACATTTTCTTTGAAAGAAGTTATATTTGAATCTATCTTCCTTTTCCCCCTCCCCAATAACTGTATTAAAAGAACTCTCTCAGCTCTTTTTTTTAAAAATGTTTTTACATGTATTTTTAAAAGATTTTATTTATTTATTTTTAGAGAGAGGAGAAAGGAGGAGAAAGAGAGGGAGAGAAACATCCATGTGTGGTTGCCTCTCGTGTGCCCCCGTGTGGCCTGGTCCGCTACCCAGGCGTGCGCCCTGACCAGAAATCAAACTGGTGACCCTTTGGTTTGCAGGCTGGCAATCAATCCACTGAGCCACTTCAGCCAGGGAAGAACTCTTCTCAGCTCTTAAATCCTATGTGCTTTAATTGAATAATCAAGAGACTTCTTTCTCCATCCAGATGTAGTCCAATGCGTCATTCCAGCCTATTCTACTTACATTAGTTGACATAGGATTTTTTTTTTTAAAGCAATCTGAGTTCTCCAGGAGCTCAGCTTGGGCTAGACTCAGGCATCACTTCCAATCAGCAGTTATCAGCAGGGTGATCCTCAATAACGCCCCCAGCTACACCCCTCCCTTGCTAAAACAAACAAACAAAAGGGAACATTAACAAAAACATCTTCTAATTTAGGGCTTTGGTTACTTTGAAGTACCACGTGCAGAAAATATAACCACATGACCAAATGTTCCCTCCAGTTAAAGTGCTTGCAGCAGAGTTGAGTTCTGCGTGTTTGTTTTAACCATGCAGTACATATACCATCTGGCATAATTCACATAAAAATGAAACTGCTTTCATGGCTGAGTAGATGCCAAAATGGAATTGTATAACAGTAATAAGGCCTTTTCTGGTTCATGAATATACTGTAGGTGCTGTTTCAAGCATGAAACTATAGATGATGCTAAAATAGCCACTATTTTTCCCTTCAGAGGTGAAAAATATACCAAGAGTGAAGTCACTCACTTCTGTGAGCTTAGTTCCTAGCCGGTTTTTAATGTGGAGAAAGAATTTTCAATTCTTTTTCTGTGATTTTTGAAATGTAATTCAAGGCTTTCACTTAACTCTGGGTTTCTGCTTCTCCAAAATAGCTGGGTGGTGGTGGTGGTGGTGAGATGAAAAATTCCGACTGGAGAACTGACTTTTGCCTCCATAAAGGAAAAGTTTCTAAGTGTCCAGAGGTTTGAAGTTTTCAGACTTTATCAAATACACAGATGATCGACAGAATTTCCTCCTTTTTTCCCATTACTTAACTGTCACGTTGCCAAATCCCAAGTCGTACCCCCAGTCCACCTTCCGTAAGCACTCTGGAAAACGGATCTTACCCATGCTAATCTCCAAGGTCCTGATGTAGTTTAAAGAACTTTAGACCGTCTACCAATTCCAGTGGAACATATCACCTTGGTTAAGGAGGCACCAGGGTTAGAAATAATCCTTCGTGGTTACAGGTGTTTGTAGAAAACTTGTCCATTTCTATGTTGTACAACCTAGTAGTATATTTTCTCTGTCTATAATAATTTATTTTATGGCAAACTTGGGACTCCACATTTGTCATGCTTGAAATTCAGCTTTACACCAAAGTGTTTTCTTAATCCAGCTTTATGCGTCTTATACGTGTTTGTATTTCGTTCCAGCATAATATTAGGCCCAGTAGAATTTAGTGATCCATCTTTCCCTGTGTTATCAGAACCAATATCTGTAGCATCTGAGCAGTTTTCAAATCTTTCAAGTCATTTATCCCAAGATCTTGCTGTAGTTCAAGCATAAGAAGGGCATGCATGTACTTTTCTGGTCAATTTACCTCCAATGTATATGTATCCTTTTGCATGCAATTAAGTCCTTGGTATCCCAAATGGCACATTCTTATCATACATGATGGCACTTGCTTCCATACAGCCAGCTAGGAGAGATGCTTGGAAACTTGTGCTTGGAAACTCTGCTTTTTATTTGCTTTGTCATCTAACACTGGAAAGCTGGTTGAGAGATTGCCCACAACACTTATCTGTCTCTTTCAAAGGGAGCTATTGCACTCCTCCGCCTGCGGGCATTTTCTGGTATCAGTTGCAGAAGAAAGCTTCACTTGTTGTTGGTTGTCTCCAGCACATGTCCACACAGGCTTTGCAGCTATAATTGTTATTAAAAATGTCTCCGAGCTGAATACAAATGTGCGTAGGCTTTCCTTCCCTTGCAATAAAAATTTAACTGGGCTGTAGATGTGTGAGGGCTTAGAATTCAGTAAATGATCGGCAGATAATGGTTTTAATCTCAGATGTCTTGGAAGAACCATCACTTGGATTTTAAAATACCTGTTCTTTCTTCCAAAATGTTCTATGCAGGAAACAGAAAGTATATTTTGCCTGTAGTGCCTAGAAAGGAGTAAAATGTTGTGCAGGCTTCTTGCATAGGCTTTTGTAGCTCTGCATAAAAGCTCATAGAACAACTAGACTTTTAGTAATTTAGTTACAAGCTTGTCTCTCATATGTGACTTCTGGTTTTCTCTGAGTTTTACAGTTCAATTAGGTGTTCAGGGTATAAAGAGTGTAGTTGATAGGCACAGCCTTAGTCATTATCCTATTTTGCTAAGTTTTCATCCTTTTTCGAAAATCGGTTCCACTCTTGTGAACCATAATGACCCAGCAGCGTTGAGACCCCAGTGAGATACAGCCCCAGAGCCAGTGGTCTGCCGCCTTTCTAACCTGCAGAGGGCCTCAGCGAGGAAGTGCCCCGCTTGAAGGTGATCCCGTGGGAACTGGCATCTTATCTGTGAATTTGTAGATTGTCTTGTAGATGGAATGGCTGGGTTTTCAGCTGATTTTGTACTGATGGAATCACGTCTGCCTGAGAGCCAGGAAAGTCACTGTGGACAGAAAATACCCATGTGATATGCAACGTAGCACAGACTGAAAGAGATTTAGCAGTGAAAATTGTTTACTACTCTTTTTCCCCTGCCACTTCTTCCAACTGATATGCTGCATTAAAGATAAGCTTGGGATAATCTGCAAGACTTGATGCAGTGTTCTGAAATTCTGAAGACTCCATCAGTGCCCCTTTGGCCAGCATTTAAGTTCTACATCCAGTATTTCAAAATGTGCAGAGAGAGCGGGGATGAAACAGATTGCGGAGGTGCAGTATTGCTTGGGTTTTGTCTTCATAACATCCAAAGGAGAGGATGAGAAGAGAGAAAAGCTGTCCATCAACTGATGACGTACAGAAACCCAAATCTCTCTTTAGATGGCAACGTTTGAACATTTGGCATTGGGCATAAAGATATCTTCTGATGGGCTGAACTTTTTTTTTCTCCAGATAATTTAGAGATGTGTAATCCCAGGGTTAGATTCCAATCTCCAAAGAGCATTGAAGGATTTCTAGCAACTGTTATTAAATACGGCATTATTCATTTATTCATTCTGTTAGCAAATGTGTATGGAGCACTCACTGAGAACTGTCTCAGATGCTGCAGATCGAATGGTGATTAAGTTACACTGGGCTCTTCTCTCTTGGAGCCCACAGTCCTCCTCGGATAGAAGGAGGCTGCAGGGAGACTTTCTGCCCTGAGAGGATTCTGGATAAACTCACTTCTCTCTTCTCTAACCCTCCATTGGCAGTAATCAGGGATGGCCAACTTTCTATGCATAAATCTACCAACCCCGAACTTTATCAAGTTCTTTATGTTTAGTCCAACAAAATACTCTTACATGTGTTTTCTCAGTTGTGTCTAATCTGCTGTTTAATCCATTGGCTGAATTTCTAATTTTAAAAAATTATCAATTTTTTATAAACTCTATTTAATTCTTTTCCAAGTATACCTCATTATTCTCATATTCTCCTCTTGGTTTTATTTTATATAGTTTTATTCCTATAGCCATATTAAGTATAATTATTTTAGGTTGTGCATTTAAGAATTCTAATATATGTAATCTTTCTGGGTCTGTTTCTGTATTTTTTTTTTTTTTTACAGTGAGCACAGGCTTCATGGAATATTATTTGTGGAATTTCAAGACAAGTTTTTAGGTCTTTTCTCTAAGAATTTTTATTGGCTTAGGAAGAGTAAATACTCATTTAAAAATAATTTTTAAGCTCTACTCTCCTCCTTCCCATGAAAGTCAGGTACATCCTGGCTGTAATCCACATGAGTTCAAACTTGGAAATATACATTTTTAGGGACCATTTCTACCTCTCCCTCCCTTTCACCCAGAGCCAAGATGAGATACCAAGTGTCTTCCTTGTCTCCTTCAATGAGATTTTTTCCTGCTAGTTTATCTTCTTTTACTGAAGGTCTTAGCTTTATGTGAGACTGTTCTTCTAAAAATATGGCATCCCTTCAGGTATTTGCCAGGTTTTGTACCATTTTGACTCAGCTCAGATGTTACCTCCTTAATGTTTCCTGACCATCTAAGGTAGACTTCCTGGTCGAGTATCCTGTTTTATTGTCTTCATACCCTTATCGATGCATAAACACGTCTAGTTTATTATTTTTTTCTGTGTTAACAATTCAGGTTTCCCAGTCAAGACTATGGAATACACAAGGGTCAGAACATCCTCTTTTATTCATTGCTGAGTACCCAGTACCTGTGATGGTGCTGGCCCAACATTGGCCCTCAAAGGACTTATGTTCAATAAGAAATTGATGGAATGAGCTAAAAGAATAGATTAACATTATGTATCACTACACAACTCAACACAGGGAAGTTACCTTCCTTCTGGTCCTCACACTCAGGTAGTTTAAACAAAGGAAACAGCACAGGGGCTGGTTACAGTTAAGATAACTGTTGTGCATTGTAATGGATACCTAGATCCAACTGTGCTTTCCTCTCCTCCTGCACTTTCCTCTCCCCCTGCACTGTGACCTGGTGGCTCCCTCATGTCTAAGTTGGACTGAGTGGAAAGGCTGGCACAGTGGGGATGGAGGGAGTCAGGCTTCCCCCTGCATGATAAAGTGGGGGTGAGATTCCCTTGTGGCTGTACCATGGCTCGAATCCTGTAGTATTTGTGCCAAGGCGTGCTGCCAGGGGTCCGTCTTTGAGGAGGCTCATGAGGGTAGGGTGCAGTGCTATTTCCCCTGTATCTGATGGAGCTGACACTCACTGACTACAACACGGTGTATTATTGTTGCTTCCTGTCAGTCCCAGAAGGTTCTAGGCCAAGGAAAATGGAACTTCAAGAAGCAGTTTGACATTGGACACACAGCAAATGAAGTATTGGAAGTCATGCAGCACATGGCCAAAAATGACATAAAGGTGAATGAGAATTTAACATTCCTCACCATCAAGAGTATACATGCAATCACCAAAGTCTTAAAGATCAGCAGGATTCCTCAGCTGAACTCAACAGCCATCCAAGAGCTTGCCTCACCTCTGATGGGATGATGCTGGGCTGCCGTGGCTCTGGGAGAAGAGTACTCTATCCATGTGCTTTGTCTCACTAACAAAGTGCCCCTTTGACCATAAGTCTTCCTGGTGCTTAATTCTCTCCCATGTCAGAGAGTATGGAGATGCCATTAGTTACATATGAGATGTCCCATGAAATGCCAGGGTATTGCCTCTAACTTCTTTCCTCTTTTTATGGCCTTAGATCTGGTTTTCTGTTTATCATTTCATTCTGAGTGGACTACTCTCATTTCGACTTTGACCTATAACACAAAATCTGCAACCGTACCGCTGGGTGAATATTGTACCTTTTTATCGCCAGTCCCCACATCTCATCCCCGACTCCCTAATCAAATCTCTGCTTCCTTTTTTTTTACCCCTGCTATGCTTTGCCTTGCTCCTCTCACCTGAAAGAAAAAGTAAAAGATAAATTTAGGAGGAAAGACATAGACAAAGTTGGCCTTCTCGTTAAAAATTTAAAAATACAATCACACTCTTAAAATAGCATAATCTCATTAAAGCAAATGTTGAAGACAAAAAATAGAAGAAAAAAAATCACATATAATCCAGTCACCTAGTCACAGTCATGGTATTATTTCTTTTTGGTCTTTTTATATGTTTAATTTTTTTCCTACTTTATACATAATTATACTGTATATACAATTTTAAGTCCTGATTTTTTTCAGTTAATATATCTTTAATACTATTTTGAATATAGTCTTTGATGACTGCACAGAGGTCCCACTAATGAATACACCTTAGTTTGCTCAGGCATTCACCTACTATGAACATGTGCATTGTTTCACACGTGACACACTCACATGTATGTTTACAGACCTATTACATAATCTATGTCACGTGTTATATAGGATCCCACTCCTGGGAAATGAATCAACTCAACAAAACCTGTTATTCGCTGAGGCCAGAGTTGGCTGTGAAACGCTCTAAGGAACTGTGCTCTGCATTGGATCCTGGACTGGGAGGCCCACTGAGGACTGAGAGGGTCGCACACACTGGGCTGGATGTGCTCAGGCATCTGCACAGGCACGGAGCCTGGAAGACCATCCTCTACAAAATCCCCTTGGGAGATGTAATCTCTCAGGGTATGGTGGGCATCCATTCAACCCAGGGAAATAGGGAAACGCATAGCTATAATTTTCCAAACAAAATCTTGTAGTTCTAGGAAATTCGAAAACTCAAATTCACTGGAATATTCCAATGGAAAGGAAAATAAAAGTAATGGAAAATTTCTTTTATATCTCAAAAAAGACTACAAAATATTTTGTTCAGATTTGTAAACTTGTAAGAGGAAAGCATTATTTTAAACTGACATCACTTCTGTGTCAGGGATGTCATTGTTGCTATTCATACAAAAAAAGTAGAGATCTATGATTCTTAGAAGTGCGAGATCAGATCTGGCACTGCTTCTCCTTTATATGAAACATATATTTCAGAGACAGAATTTAAGTTTGGAAGTAAATAGCTTCACAGGTACGTTGTGAAAGTAAGCTCAGCTTAATTTATCTTTATTTTTTTAAATAATTAAATCATTTCAGCATTTCTCTGTGGAACTCAGGCTAAAAAAAAGAAAAAGAAAAGAAGAAGAAGAAAAATCAAATTTGCGTGGGGCAATAATCTGGTCCTGATGAAAAAAATAAGGACTGCAGCAATGTTTTATGAAATATCTTTGCTCTAATGACAAGGAAGTGACATCATGTTCCTTTTAAAATATCCTTCCGGAGAGGATAAATGAAAACATATTTTCTATGACTTCCTTCCTGCTAACTGCTCTTCACCCTGTCTTTGGTCTTTCTGCTCTTATCTGTCATTTCTTTTGTCCCTTCTTCACTCCCCTACCCCATCACTTTGATCTGCGTTTTCTTACAATTTCTACTCCCTTGTTCTTTAATTCGAAACTTCTTTATTTTTCCAGCATCTTTACTCCACTTGAATTCTTCTTTTGACTAAATAGTCACATTGATTGTGAAAAATGAAAACAGTGTCAGATGTTGCTCTTTGCCCATAATTAACAACAACCCCCGGCCCCCAATATAAGTATTACAATATTTTTCTCATTTTAAGAAGAGTTTTGCTGGGTGTCTTTGATTTGTTTGTCTTTATGTACACTATCTGTTTCTGAAGAATAAGGAAGATTTTGATACATAGTAATATTTGCACTCATTGATTGATATTTTTATTCAAATAACTTCTCACTGAGTGACTAAACTCACAGACCTGAGTTTTTTGTCAAATTAAGGGAACAGGCTAGTTAGGTTCAACCAGTCAAGGCTTCTTGGAAGAAGGAGATGGTACCCTTGACTGTCTCTCAAACATTAAATAATAAAAACTATCTTAAATAAGGATATCATTTCTGTGTCACTCATACTTCTACACCTACACTCGGCTCTCATGGCAGACATCACTGATCAACCACAGTGCCCTTTTCTGCTAGATGTAGCCTACATTCCTTCAAAGCATTACAGATAGACGCTGTAACTTAGGTAGATGTTACTTGAGTTAAAATGGATCTGCCCTTTTTGCTTTTGACTGTATATGCCAATGACCTTCTATTCCACAGATGCTATGCTACATACAATCTATGAGGTAGGTGTTATTTTAAGATTTTTACAGGAGAAAATCTTGCAACTCTAAAGGATTTAAGTAATTTGCCAAGGTCACACAGCTGGTAGTAGGAATAACTCAGTTATTCTTATGGTAACATCAGCATTTTGTTCTCCATAGTTGTTTAAAGAGGTTAACTGTGGACTTGTGACTCAGATTTCCTAAAGAAATTCTTGTTCTAGGGTCACAGCAAAGTGTTGTTGAGGGTTGGTGTTGTAAAATAGGCCTCCAAAAGTGAAATCTAATATTCCCCAGAAACTCCATTGCTCATCAACAGCTCCACTGTGCTTAGAATCTTAGCAATGCTTATTTAGGTTTGGGAATCCCTTTTTTTTTTTTGAGATGCTAAGTCACCACTTTTGAACCAGGAAAGCGATTCAATTTGTAGCACTTGATGGAAATGGGTATATCAGATCATTTATTGTTACATTAGAAACCCACAATAGCACCTTATGGGAAGGGAAGACTCAGATAGAAGACATTATTTTAAAGCTTGGAGGGTTGCAGAGGAGAGGGAAGGCTTAGATGTGAATGATTCCAAAAAGGCCACTGCCACTGAATGCGTCGAAGAGAAACATGAACTTCTCAGTGATAAAGGAGACTGACCCTACAATAGCCAGGGGGAGAACGTGCCCTCCCCGATCCACTCTCTCCCAGGTCCCAGACTTTCCCTGCCTTTTTCCCGTAGTTCGCGAGTGGCAGAAGGACACTACTTTTTTCAAACGATCTGGGCAGAGATTTTTACCCCCCACCCCCAACTCCATCCAGCATTTGAAAGATTAGATTTTTCATATTTGCATACTGATAAAGCTAACCGCTCCTTAGTTATTTTCCATAACAAGCTGAAAAATATCTTACAGACAGGAAGTGGAATCGGTGAGGGGCTAGCACATATTGCCAGTTTGGTCTTCACTATATTTCATCGAGGTACTTCAACTAAATCTCTGTCCAAAGCACTTTTCTTCTTCAGTGTCACAAATCAAGAAACCAATGTCTCAGAATAAAAATGATATTTCAAGAGGCATTACATTATTCTTCATACTCAACACATTTCCTTTCAAATGATATTTTCTTAATGTGAGCTCTGGCTGGGGAGGGAACACCTTCTGCTCTGAGCAGTGGCGATGATCTGTGACCCATCCTCCTAAAGTACCGTGAAGGGCTCCGAGTAAAGGATTCTTGGGTAGAGTAGTGATTTGATTGTACAATTGTGTAGGGTACTTGTAGTTAAAAAAATTGTCTTGAAGTGAATAATACTTATGTAAGAGAGAAAAACATTGTGTACACCATATTGTTATGCTGATGAGTCAGTATTATTTCTGTATAATTTTAATTAATCTTTTCCCAAAGAATGTTTGTAGGAATGGGTTGTAGAAAACTCAGTTAGGTGAAAATTAAGGTCCTCTCTGTATCTTGTTCTGCTAGAAATCAACAAATTTGAAAATTATTATCTGTATTTACAATCTCTTCAAAGATGGAAAGTAAAATTTAATTTTAGAAGATGAGATTTACGGACTGATTTCTCTAGAGTAAACTATTGAGGAAATGGGGGGATAAATAGGATTAAGAAAAAGGACTTATGTTGCAATTCAAATTTATTAAAATGCATATTATCCATGACTCCATTGTATATTCTAAGAAATTATATTACCCTTTCTTATTGCTCTTAAGCCTTCCTTCAAAGTGAACTCATATTTGTTTATGCCAATATTGTTTATTATTAGTGTATTTATTATTTTTATGTGAATAATACAATTAAATATTCTTTTGAAAATCAATAATTGTTAGTTTTTCCCAGATCCAGAAAACCTAATACAAGGAAATAAATTCTAAGGCTATCGAGGCTCATGTTAAGTCTTTAATTTCTGGGAGACTGAACAATAAGGACTGATATGCTGCAAGTGAGCACATGGCTAACAGAGTCCCTAGCTGGGGAGTTGTCATTAATTCCTCAGAGTCCGAAGTAGCATCATTTTTCCTGAAAGAATCTTCCAATTCTTAAAGAGCAGAGGGGAGAGAACTTAGTATGCAACATTCACAGCTAACTGGAGAGCCCTAAAACTATGTTTTGGGGTGCAGATAAATCAATAAATGTTTCTTTTGTTGGAGAATGGATCAGCTTCCATATTTACTTTTCAGATCAATTGGGAAACAAAACAAACACCTAACCCTAAGCTACAGCCGCTTTTGTCTCATCTACTTGATCACATGGAGAGTTTGTACCCTCACTTTCAAACTCTCATTTCCTATTCTTATGTACCACTTCGAGGGCTGTAACGCAGATGTTCTGCTGGTATAAATCAATGTGCCCCAAATTATTTTCTCCTCTCTCAGTAAATTATCCCTCTCCACTGCCTTTCCAGGATGCATTCCTTTTAGAAAATGTGAACACAGTTCACTACTAACTACACACTGGAGATTGGGATGGAGGGAACTAGCAGTAGGGTATGTACCTCCAAATCCCCAACACCCCCAGTAGCGCCATGCACATTTTTTATCTTTGAGATAAATTAATCAAAAATTCTTTCACAATATAAAAAGAAAAGAACCGAAATGAAAGGCCTTCAGATGCTAAATGACTTATCCAAGTTACCTTAGGACAGAGTTCACAGCTGGTCCATTTTTAGGTGGAGGCTGCCGTGACCTGTCTACCGGCTCCGTACCTCTCAGGCACTTCCAGTAGAAAAGTGCTAACAACTGCCATCATGGACCCTCGCCTAGGGCCATTGACGAAGAAGGAATGTCTTGTCCATCCTACTCTATCCCTTTGCTCACCCAACCACCCCAGTCCCACATAATCCATTTGAAAAGGGTATTTCCCTTTAGGGAATAGGATGGGTGTTGTCTGCTGAAAGTGTTTAGAACTTGTGGGAACAAGGGTGCTCTCTAGGTCGGCCAGGTACGCTCGTCACTTGCTAGGAATGATGTGACTCTTAATTTCACTGTCACAGCATGACTGTTGCCGCTGTCGGCTGGTGCCCAGGAAAACTGAATTAGACACAGGGGGCAGACACTTTACTTTCAGTCAAGGGAACGTTCCTTCTGGATAAATCACTATGGGGCCCTGAAAAATAATGGTGTTTTACTGGCTTGAAAGGACTAAATGAGCCCTCAAATTGTTTGGTTTTATTTTGGTACTTTAACACAGGATACAATCCACAAGATACATGGTTGGGAAAACTCCTTCTTTGTTGAAAGCAATTTTTATTTTAAACAAGTGTTCTAAACAACAGGACTCTGCTTGACTAAAATTAGAGCGTGGCCACGTATCCTACCCCGCTTTCTTGTAGTTCCCTTCATGTGATGAGAGAAATCAATTCCCTCCTGGCGAGACTGAATGTTTTAAAGAGGATACTGTCCTTTAACAAGAAAGACTCAATCCACAAACAAATGTTGGAGAGGATGCGGAGAAGAGGGAACCCTAGTGCACTGTTGGTGGGAATGCAGACTGGTGAGGCCACTGTGGAAAACAGTATGGAATTTCCTCAGAAAACTAAAAATGGAACTGCCCTTTGACCCAGCAATTCCGCTGCTGGGATTATACCCTAAGAACCCTGAAACACCAATCCAAAAGAACCTGTACACCCCAATGTTCATAGCAGCACAATTTACAATAGCCAAGTACTGGAAGCTACCTAAGTGCCCATCAGCAAACGAGTGGATCCAAAAACTATGGTATATTTACACAATGGAATTCTACACAGCAGAGAGAAAGAAGGAGCTTATACCCTTTGCAACAGCATGGATGGAACTGGAGAGCATTATGCTGAGTGAAATAAGCCAGGTGGTGAGGGACAAATACCATATGATCTCACCTTTAACTGGAACATAATCAGTAGAAGAAAAAAGGAAACAAAATATAACCAGAGACATTGAAGTTAAGAACAATCTAACAATGGGCAGGGGGGGAGTGGAGGGAGGACAGTGAGGAGAGGGGATTACAGGAACTACTATAAAGGACACATGGACCAAATCAAGGGGGATGGTGGAGGTGGAGGAGGGAGGTGGGTTCAGCTGGGGTGGGGTGGAGGGATGGGGAGAAAAGGCACACAACTGTAATTGAATAACAATAAAAAATTAAAATAAAAAAAAGAAAGACTCGGGACATTTATTGTTTGAAAATCTAGCTCATACATTCATTTGCCTGAATCTTACTTGCTGTGTACTTATTTCATGTAGGTATCCTCCATATGTGTGGGTACATATGTAGGGAAAGTTGCAGTTGTAGGGGGATCACAAAAACTCTATTTCTCTGTGTCTGCTTGGTACCTAGCCTTCTCGTGTGGGGCTGCAGACTCTGCTTGCCAGCCCCTGACCTCTCTAGCCTTGCCCAGCTGTGGACAGAGACAGCTCTTTTGCTTAGACTCCATCCCACCCAGCATCTGATCTGGTGCTGAGCAGACCAAAGAACACATGGGGAGTCTCTTCTCCAGCAATGGCTGGGGTTCAGTTAGATATGTTTATGTAGTCCGATGTTCAGTGTGATCGAAATAAGCTCACGGCAACATCCCCACGGGGTCTCAGCCTTTCCCTAAGCCCTGACTTGTTGGTCTCGTCTCAGGTGCTGGTTTTAGTATCTTAGTTCTGCACTGGTGAGAAGGCTGGTTCAACTCTAGAGGTAGCTTTCACTCTCTGGTTTCTGCTGATTGTCGCCATGATGAGTTTGGCCTCTGTCCTCTGCATCACTAGTCCAGATCTCAGTGAACTGATTGCCACCTCCAGTTTGCCCTGCAAAGAGCATCACAGTGAAGCTAAGGAAAGTAGATTCTTATTTCATGTCTTCTGCTTAATAATTAGGGACTCTAGACAGATGGAGGGTGGAGTTCCGCCCCCCGCCCCAAGAACTGGCATCCTTAGTAGCAGATGTGATTCCTGTCTAATTGCCTCAGCCTTTTTGGAGTCAGTGACAAACATGATGAATTTGTTCTCTAGTACTATTCGGGCAACACTATATTAGGGGTATATTATGAATTGCAAGGTCTCCACTGGGGACATAAGGAGAACTGTCTTAATGTGCCACCAACTGACTTAGAGACCGATCCACCTCTGCCCAGGGACCCTGAGCTGGGCATTGCAGGTAGGCAGCTGACTGATCTAAATCATTCAATAGCTGAGTCCTGTCCTGGCCCAGCTGCTGAGCACTTCCAAGGAGATACTTGATCCTGTTTGTTCACTTGCATGATCTGCAAAGATTTTGTTCTGGTTGCTTTTTCTATTTTTGTTTCTTCTCTGCTCCCAGGGAGATTTCTCTGTCTTGAGGACATGAGTAACTCAGTCATGTGTTATAAGGAAGATACAGCCTGCTTTCAGTCCCTTCTCCAGAATTCTCATGAAATACCCAGCCAGGAGTGACTTCACCCTTTTCTGAATTACCATTGTACATTGTGTGGGATCCTCCATGTGCCAGGCACAGTGGACAGAACAATATGAACACTCAATAAATGTTTGTTGAGTGAATAAGTGGCCTATTTTTAAAAAAAGCTTTTAATTTCAGATCTGTTTTAGGTTTACAGAAAAATTGAGAAAGTACAGAAAGACCCTATACCAGCACCCAGTTTCTGCTATTATTAACATTAATATGTTACAGTTGTCACAATTAATGAATCAACACCAATATTACCATTATTGACAGTAGTCCATACTTTTTTCAGATTTCTTTAGTTTTCACCGAATGTCCCTTTTCTGTTCTAGAACCCCATCCAGGGTACTACATTATGTTTAGTCATGATGTCGCTTAGGTCCTCTTGACACTGTTTCTCATACTTCCCTTGTTTTTTATGACCTTGAGAGTTTTGAGGTGTACCTGTTATGTGTTTTGTAGATTGTCCCTCAATTCTGGTTTGTCTTCTTTTACTTCCAATTAGACTAGGGTTATGGGCTTTTGAGACGAAGTCCACAGAAGTATCATTTTTATCACACCATAACAAGGATAGATACTGGCAACCTGACTTACCACTTGGCATTAACCTTGGTCATCTGGCCGAGGTAGTGTTTACTAGGTTTTTCCGCTGTAGACTTACTCTTTTGATCCTCATCTTTTCCTACTACGGTCTTTGGAAGGAAGTCATTATGTGTGGCCTACACTTAAGGAACTACTGTATTTTGTTGTGTATAAGGCTCGCCCACATTTTTTGGAACAAACTTTCAGGAAAAAATCTTTCATTTTAATTTTTTAATTCAATTTTAGTTATTATATTAGAAACAAAACCGATTATTGTATTCCAGGATATTATTTTGCATACAGATATCATTGTTGCTTTCTAGGGTTATGCTTTCAATGCATAAGCATAAATTAAAAAATTAAAACATTTATATAGATACAGAATTAGTACTACCCATGTATAATGTGCATGCTTATTTTTCCCTCAAAACTTTGGGCAAAAAGTGCACACTATACATGAAAAAATATGTTCCACTTCCTTTCCCAAAATTATGTAAAAATTTGGGATTCTCTTGCATAGGAGAATTATCTGTTCTCACCAGTTGTTTATTTATTGAATCACTTATTTAAATAAATTGGGTTTATGTGTGTTTTTTCACTTTGAGTAATAATCTGATCTATTTTTTTCACAACTATATCAGATGTCCCTAGGAAATGAGAACTGATTTCTGTTTCTATCTGTCACTCTGATTTCCTGACACAGAACAGTTGTCCAAAAATAGACACTTATTAGTTAATAGAGCTAAAATAAAAATTAAGCTCCTCGTATCTCTAATGATACCCCCCAAACAACCTAATTAGTCTCTTGATGTTATTTTACTATATTTAACTGCCATTCTGAAAAAGATGGCAGAAATGGAAATACTCTTAGAGATAATCTAATTCACTGCTCTCATTTACAGATGGTGACACTTAGGATTGGAGAGGAAACGTGTCAACCCAGATGTGGGATGAGAACCCATTTTTCCTAACTTACTCTGTCATGCTCTTTAGACATAATGCCTGTGGTGGCACCTACTACAGGGTCTAGCAGGTCTAATGTACTCAACACAGGTGGTTTGAATTTGTATCTGTAGGCAAAATTGAGCCATCAAGCATTTTGTCTGTTCTACTTTTGTTTTGCAAAGTGGAAGTTCACTTTTAACAGATCTCTGAGACAGAAGTTTAAGTGGGAGGGTGGATGACTATAAGCAAATGATGGGGTGATGAGGTATGAGGTATGAAAGAAGACCAGGTGAGAGAGAGGCTCTGTACCAAGCCAGTGGCAGTGGAAAGAGAAGGACAGATACATTGAGAAGCATTTCAGAAGCAGAATTGGTGTAACCTCATTACCAATCAATGTTAAGAGTGAAAAAGAATGCCAAAGGTGATTCTGAGGTCCCTGGTTTGAGCAGTTAGATGAAACACGATGCCACTAATCAAAACAAAACAGATTTGGGGCAAAGGAGAAACTTGTTAGGCATGAGATACCCGTTAGATTCTTTGTACATCAAATAGGTAGCAGGAAATGTGTTTAGAGTTTAGAAGAGAGATTAAATTCCTATGTACTGATCTAAGAGTTAATGTCAATTGACAAGCCATTGGAGGTGGTGATGTCACCTAAGAAAAGCAGAGAAAACATAATGGACTGAACACCTGAGTTCACTATGGATAGAAGATAGAAGAAGCAAGAGGAAGTAAGAAGAAACTATTAGAGAACCAAATGTGGAGTTCTGTGGGGAAGCTACGTAAGGCAGGATAGTGAGTTGGTTAAATTCTGCGAGGAGATGAAATCAGATGAGGACTTAAAGGAGGCCCTAGGGATTGACAGTACTCAGGTCACGGGTGACCTTCACAAGAGTCATTCCAATGAAGGGGTGCAGGGTTGTATGTAAAAGAACCAGACACTGCAGAAATGAAGGACAAGATCAATACCCAGCATTTTCATTATGATTCTTCCTGCTTCAAATTTCCTTCATTTTCAAAGATTAGAGACAATTACATGAGAAAGGATTTAAATTAAATACATAGGAATAGGTTAATGGGGTTGCTGAATCTCTTATTTGGGAGAGTTTTAAGAATAAAGATGAAGAATTTTAAACTGGAAAGAGTTAGTCTTGCATGAATGCAGAATGCCTCTGAAGTCCCCTTGAAGTCTTAGTGGCTCTTATTCCAAAAAGCTGAATGTATAAGGCTACAAAGAACTTATATTTTTTGCAGTGTATTTATAGGATAAATTTGCCCTGTGTGAAAATATGGAACTTACTAACTAGTTGATTTATTCACAGATCTCTGAATATTTCAGTGTGTAATCAATTGTACTTTTAATCAGCCATAAGCCATGTTTACTGCCTTATTTATTGAATTTAATCAAAATGGCTTGATGGCTAACTAATATAGTGCCTTCGACAGGCCTCAGTCACTGGGTCAAATTACTGGAGACAGGAATGCAGCACAATGATAGGATGATTGTATTCTTAAAAAATGGAACAAAACAGAGCAAAGTAAAAGGTTTTTTTGTTTGTTTATTTGAAACAAGAGTCTTGTCTAGAAGATAGAAGGCTAACGTTGTGAAAATTTTGCTGTGGCTCTTTCTGTCTTTCAAGCAGGTGCAAGCGACCTAAGATTCCTGTTAGAGAATAGCCTTCACAGCTCCTGATAGCCTCACTGCTGTGTTTGCCCAGAGGTGTAAATAGATTCAAAGGTCATCTGCTTCTTAATATCCTATTGCTTTCCTTTTGGAGTAGCTTCAGTGAGAGGCAGAGGCATTAAGAAGAGGCAGCTCCCCAGTCAATCTGAGAGACTCAAAAGGGTCCTTCCACCCCCTACAGAGCCTTTTGCAATCTTCTGGGTCTTAACACTGCAAATTATTTGATTATGTTTGGTTATAGTTGCAATATTGATTGGAGTTCGAGGTGGCTAGGAAGGGTCAAACTGTGCTTTATGTACCTTTATACTCTCATAGATCAGACTCTGACTCCCACCCACATCACCTGCAGGAAAGAATGACCATCACCTTTCTAAAAACAAAATGTGCCACAAAAAATTTTACGGACCTAAAGAGAGCTTTGAAAAAACTGGTTGGCACAGTAATGATTTGGTTTTCATGAAGCAGTTTTGTTTGGTGAATAAATAGCACTGTTTATACACAGAATGAAGATCCCTCTCTTTTTGACAGGTTCACTGAAAAGTTGACGAAAGGAACATTTATTTTAGACAGTACTAACCAACCCAATAAAGATCCTGCTGAACTAAATTTTTAGGTTTTATTTCAAATACAATATAGAGACACAGACTGGGGAGGGGAAGTTGTTTTCAGTACTTCTTTATTGTTGTATATCAAACAGCCATCAAGGAGTTGCTTTCTGAAATCTCTGGGGTTAGACTCTAGATGAAGTTGGTGTTTTGAGGGTATCACATTTGGCACTTAACATGAGTCCGTCAGCAGCTGGGGCACTATACACTCTGGTAAACACCTAGCACTGGCTGGTACCCCCATGGCAAACACTCAGCACAATGTTCTAGAAAGAAGTTCAATGAACAGAAGCCATAAGGCACAGAATGTACCTGTGGTGACTTAGTGACCCACAGCTTTTCCATTCCTTGGGATTTCCCCATGTGTATCATCCCCACATAATTCACTATTTCTGGTCAGGGAGCATGGCCCTCATGCCTGAGGCTTGCTGTAAAGGGTCCATAACTGCTTTGTCCCTGATCGCAGCCAGGAACTCAAAAGCTGCCTTCGGCGTATATCTGTACTTATGGATAGGGAAGGGGGAGACAGGCATTATGGCCCTGAGAGAAAGTAAGGCAAAGAAAAAGAAAAAAAGAAATGTAATGCTTTGCTAGGAAATCCATACTTTCTTAGGGAAAACAGAAAGATGAAAAAAAATGAGTATATGTCATTTTATTCTGAAAATGCATTTTATTTAGATTTACTAACTTCTATAATAATACAATAACTTTGACATGACAGTTATATTGTCGAAAAGCAAATGTGATTTAACTAAAATGGCATTACACTAGCTTTGAACAAAGTAAACATTTGAGAAAAGATAGAAGAAACAGAAAATCTCTTTTTGTTGTTTTGCATAAATCATAGCATATGGGAAATAGAAAATACCTTGAGGCGGGAGAGTAATAAACTAATAATTGAAAAAAATCCCCATTGAACTGCAAGATCTTTTATGAATACAAATATTTCAGGACAGAAATTCTGTCTAAACTCTTCTTACTTTCCACAGTGCCTAGCTTTGCTGTGTATTCAGTCAATATTTTCGAATGAATGCACTGTATTCCAAAGTCTTACTGACAGTTTACAAGTTCAGGTGGGCTTTTTCTTGACAAGTTTCTTTTACATGTTGGAAGGGAGACTGAGAAGCAGATGATAAGGTGCAGTGGAAATGAGGTCAAATAGGGGCAGCTCACGGAGGCAGGGTGTGCTCAGGAGTCTGCGTGCTGTAGGAGGCTTGTTGTATTGTTGAGAGGCCTCAGGTCCAGGAACCTCATGGTGTGAGTGAGTCTTGGGGATGTGGTGTCCAGCAGCTCCAGCACATAGATTGTCCTCTAGCCCCATTCCATCCAAAAGAGTCCTCTTCAAGCCCTGAGGCTTTATGATAGGAAAGCCCCAGCTTGGGGATCCTGCCGAATCTACAATTCAGAAAACATCTGCACTTCAGCGTTGGCTACGGGAAGAGTAAGAGTTCAGGGTCAAGGGGGAATTTTCCAACATTCCCCTCAAACCTATTTGTAATTAAAAAAAGAACAACCAACTTTCCCCTGGCATTTAAATTTTATTCAGTAGGACTTCATGAAAGTTAACGATCTGGCAAAAACAACAATCTGGTCTGGGTGGAGGGAAGGTTATGTTGTTCAGTGGCAGTCACGTGCATACACGTAACTTAGGAGATTGCTGGCAGGTTTTATAAGGGAGGGTGTCGAGAAACCTGGGGGGCTTTGGATTACCAGAGGAGTGGTGGAAGAACTATGAGGGCTCTGAAAATCTGAAGCCTTCAAAGTTTTGCCCAGATCCACCGAAAGTACTTAGGGTGATAACATGACAAATGATGAAGAGGCATTTATCTCTAGTACAGGCAGCTAAACAGAACTTCTGTGTTACACTCCACTAATGTGCTCCAGATTTCTTAGTATCTCCACTGACCTAATCAAGAAACACAAGTCTGCTTTATTTCCAGGTAGGTGCTTCTAACAGAAAGGCTCTTCATGTCTGTCTTCTAGCTGCAAACTTCCCTTCTCCCTTCTTTCCTTCCCTCCTTCTCTCCCTGCTTCCATCCCTGCCTTTTATTCATTCCTAGACATTTTCCAAGAAACTACTGTGAAGATGTTAGGTAATATGAAGTATAGAGGACACAGTTCCTTCCTGCACTGAGATAGTAATGCAAATAAATACTCAAAATACACCTGAACGTGTTATGTCTTTCATTCACAGTGAGCTTGTAGAGGGGGCAGGGGTGCGCCTGGGAGCACCTGGTAAGCGAGCTCCAACCTGAAGGAGGGGCACAGACAGTGTGGGCAAGGGGATAGGTAGCTGAACATTTTGTGTTCATTAGGTAGGGCATTCTTAACAAAGAAATGAAGAAGAACACTAAGTTCATGACTCTGGTATCCTATATGAACTGTGGGGGCTTATGTCAAATATATGTCAAAGGCAAGAAATATACATACAAAGGAGGGGAAGCTAACATTGTCCTAGGGGTTGTGCAAATTTCACCTTTACTATTTCAATTAGCTCTCACAAAAACACTAAAAGGCACACTTTTTCTTTATTTCTTTTCAGTTGTAGAAAATAAGGCTCAGGGAGAGATTCACACATTGTCTTATAAACTGCAACTGTAAACACATTCTGCGTCATGCTTTTGGAGGATTTGGGAGGTTGCAAAGGTGATGTGGACTCTAAAACGTCCATAAAAATTAGATCAGCAAATGAGTGGATCAAAAACTATGGTACATTTACACGATGGAATTCTACGCAGCAGAGAGAAAGAAGGAGCTTATACCCTTCGCGACAGCATGGATGGAACTGGAGAGCATTATGCTAAGTGAAGTAAATCAGACGGTGAGGGACAAATACCATATGATCTCACCTTTAGCTGGAACATAATCAACATAAGAAAAAAGCAAATAAAATATAACCAGTGACATTGAAATTAAGAACAATCTAACAATAGCCGGGGGTTGGGGAGGGGACAGTGAGGAGAAGGGTTTTCAGGAACCAGTATAAAGCACACATGGACAAAACCAAGGGGGAGGGTGGAAGCAAGGGAGGGAGGTGGGTTTGGATGGGGTGGGGAGAAAATGCAGACAGCTGTAACTGAACAACAATAAGGTAATTAAAAAAGAATTAGATAAGGGTCTCTTCTGGCTATCTTCTCACCATGCCAGAAATATCATAGAAGTGGCTTTCTTATTTCAAGTGCTCTATTGCACATAAAAAATCCCATTATAATAAAAATTAGACAAGTTCCTTTAATATCTTTTAAAGTGGCCTAATAGTTAATTTTCCACAGCAATCCTTAAATTTATCCAAATCTAACCATCCCCAGGGAAGATTCAGATACAACCATATATCCCCCTAATTGGAAATGATCATATCCAGTCTAAGAAACATAGTTATGACTTCAATATAAATCAATTTTCATATATGTCATTTATGAATAAGTAAGGTGAACTATTTACTACTTCCCCAAATAGTTCATTGAATGTTTTAGAATTTCTAATCTCAGTGACATTGTCTTGCTATTTCTTCATGCCTAACTCTCTGACTTGAGATCTACTGGAGGGCAATATTTGCAAATTAGAAACATAATTTAAATACACTGCTGAATAAATTGATGTTTACTGCTACATAAAATTAGTAGTGCAATCATTTAAAATGGCATGGGATCTATTTTCTTTTTACCTTACTGGCTTCTTGTTTTTCTTTGCTAGAATTGTAGTGGGAGATGACCCTCAGAAGAAAAGCAAACTTTCAGCCCAAAGGAGCACAAGGAGGAAAGGAGTGTGGACATGGCTGAGGAACCACAGGATGCTGGGATCTTCCACAATGGTGGGTCCTCTGTAATTGCTAAAGTTGAAAAAAATTTGAGCAACAAAATAAATAGCATAATATTGAATTATAATTAATATAATAATTCAAAGCATGCAATAAATATCCATGAGTTCATTCTGATGCAGTAATTATTTGACTGCATGTATAAATAAGCGAGGGGGAATAGACAAACCTCCTGTGTAGAATTCCAATTAACTTATGTAGGTACTTTACTCTCAGGAAGGTAAGGCATAACTCCATCCCTGCCCCCCAACAATCCTTTTACTGTGGGCTAAAAATAGTGACTTCTTCCCAAAGACACAGTATGGAAAAGCAGGGGAAGAAGAATAACTTGAAGTGTGAAAACTTAAACACTGTCTCAGCCATGTGATCACCCAAACAGTATCAGTGGTTGATAGTAGGTACCCTGGAAGTGATGTGGAAAAATGTGGCTTTACTTCTGTGGTCCTTCCACTCCAAACCCATAACCCCAGACTAATCATGAGAAAAACAGCAGACAGACCTAAATTGAGGGATGTTCTACTCCTGCAGGTCATCAAAAACAAGTCTGAGAAACTTTCATGTGGAAGAGCCTAAGGCGACATGATGACCAAATAGAATGTGGCATCCTGGATGAGATTCTGAAACAGAAAAGTGATATTATATAAAAATTAGTAAATCTGAGAAAAGTAGAGACTTTAGTTAATAGAATTAGTATCAGTATTTGTGGCCACATTAAATTGTGACAAATATCCCAAACTAATATTTGATCTTAACCACAGAGCAAATTGGGTTCTGGGAGCACGGGAACTTTCTGTATTATCTTTGAAACTTTCCTGTAAATCTAAAACTACCCTAAACTTAGAAGAAAACTTATTTTAGAAATAAACAAGCAAACAAAAATGGCGGGTGTAAATGGGAGTACAAACTGTCCTACACCTAGGACATAAAATGTTTAGCAGTGTCAACACAAAGGTAAAGGAAGACAGAAAAATATCAAGATGGAAGCTTTATAAAATTGTGGAATGACTGTAAGCATTTTGGTTTTATATCTGCTTGGGAATATTCTGCAAGTTTAGTAATTTTCTTTGATGTATGTAAAAACAGATTTTCCTTTCTTTTGATTTCTACCACAATTTCTCTATTTCTGGTCTGTTTTTTTTTTTCTTCTGTACTCTGAAATTACCTTTCTATCCTTGTCTCTCACTCATTTAAACAAACCTTGTTTCTAGTCACACTAGTCTACCATCTGCTAAATATGGTCAAAGGCCATTACACTCAAGTTTGTCTTTTCACTTGAATGTACTTTGCTCTTGTAGCTCCAACCATTTATGCTGAAGTGCTAACCATTCAACAAGAATTGTTTAGCTTTCTTTGATTTTCCTAGATGAAGAAGATCCCACCCTCCTCTGGCCCACAAAGTTGTTCTATACTTCTGACATCAACCATATACTACATTTTTATGGTATTTTATATGTAGTTTCCCTGTTGGCTATCAAATCCTTCAGTGAGTTGGGGGCAGGGAGATGATTTGTGCATTTTTGCATTTTCCATGGCCTCCTTCATAGATATTTACAGAACATTGATATATAATAAGTTATCAATGTTGGACAGTCATTTTCGGTTAAGAGAACAACTTAAAATCAAGATCAATGGGACTAAATTAAAAATAAAAGTTTATTTATAACAGAAGTCACCTGATAGAAAGGGGCTGCTCCATTTCCCCTACACCTGTTATTACTGCGGTCTCTCCACTTGCAGTTGATAATGCACCGAGTCAGTCCTGCCAGGTAATGACTCTTGTGTGTGAGCCATTATTACAATAATTAATAACAACGGCAGCTCTGTTGATAGGAACTTGGCAATGTGTGTATCCTTATCTTCAAAGCTCCAAATGGTCTGGAATTTGGCTTTTTGTGAAACCATTTAATAGGGAAGTGTGTGTTTAGAATCTTTTCCCAGCTCAAAGACTGACCCTTATCTCTAAAGTCCTTAGAGGATTTAATGGGAAAGTCATAAGACATAAGACATAATGGGAAAACACCTGACAAATTGACTGGCGCGCTCCACTTTTCCAAGTAATTTTCCTTCCTGCCAAAGGAGACGCTTGCAGTCTCTACTTCTGTTGACATTGTTGAATGAAGAACAGCCTGAAGCCAATGAAGAGCAGTCTGAAACTTCAGAAAACTCTCTTCAAAAGGCGTTTTCAAAAAGTAAAATTAACTTATTGAAAAGGTGGAAAATCAATCAATTTTTTATATTGTGTCAATTAACTGCTTGATGAGTTTTATTTGACTAAATTGGCTGATGGGCTTAGTACTTCATAATTTCCCAAAAAGGAACCTTTAGGATGATTGTCATGGAGTTATTTTATTGAATAAAATACAGTCTCACACAGCAGCATTGCAAATAAAGAAAAAATTACATGTATTATCAATCTTTAAAGTATTAGTTGAGTCTACTCATAAAGTTTCCTAATTAGAATTTATTAGTTTAACAACTATTCAGTAGATACCCAAAGTATGTAGGATTAATAGTGTGATAAATATGCAAATAAAAATAGCTGGCCTTATTTCACTGAAAATAAAAGCAAAAGTTTTCAAGAAAAAATTTATCAAAATGGGGCTAGAAAAACTAAAACCACTGATTCTACTGTCCTTATTAAGAGAAAGAATTAGTAGTTTATTACATAGCAAAATATGTTTATTGTGTGAGAGAGTAATTTCTAAACAATATGGAGATTTGGAACATATGTAACCTTAAGTCATGTATTCACAATTATTATTTACCAGAAATGCTTAAAATATGTTTAAAGGGATACTAATTTAGTGGGAAATGAAGAATTCACTATATGAGATGTCTCTATTCCTTCAAGAAGCGTGGCTGACATGAATGAGATCATGACAATAATATCTAAATGGGATAATGGATTAAAGAGAATTAAAAAAAACCCAACCTATAGGATAAACTTGATTTTTTAAAAATAAGCTGAGGAATAGTGCCAGAAAGGAAGAGACTAAGGATTAGGAGAGAGAGGGAGTCATTGATCAGGGTGAAAGATATCAAGAGTAAAGATAGACAAACTGTCCTGAAAGAAACTGATTATTCTTTATTTTTGTGGCTAGAAGGAAAGGAAAAACATGGGTGGATACATGGGAAGTTAAGTGCTTGATCGGAGGGTGATGATTTGGAAAAAGGGTTAGCAAAACGAGAGGGGCAGACAATGAAGAATCAATAAGTACATCGGTGAGCAGGACTGGAGGGCCTACACATTGTAGGGGCACTAATATGTCCGGTGGTTTTATGATATTATTTTGCTGTTCTCAACAATTTGGGTATAATAACTGCAACAGTAACACTGGGATAAGCACTTTAGTTAGATTAGCTCACTTAGTTTTTACAGATAGCTTCTGAAATATGGATAATTATGAACAATGAGGATACTGATGCTTTGAGGCTAGAAATTTGCCCAAATGTACATTGTTCATAAATACTACAGCCAACCTCTGTTTGAAGTAAAGCAGTCTGACTTAGAGACTGAGACTTTGTTGGGCTGCTTAGGTTTACAGGTATATTACTTTCATCAGACACTTGTATGATTAATGGCCAAAGTGATAAGAAATTTCAGTAATGCAAGGGGATTGAACTGTTCTCTTGGGTTATAGAGCTGTTCATGGGAATTAGCCATTCAACTCAGGCTGAATAGGAAACCGAGGCCAGAAAGGCCTTGTAGGACCAAGGAACCAAAGGTTCCTAAATCTGGGGAGAAGTTATAAAATGTCTGAATGCGTTCTGAGGCGATACATTTCTGAATGACGACAGAGTTCAAGTTGTCACCATTGGTATGAGTAGCTGGAAAAATGAAGTAGGAAAAATGAAGGACCCAGGAAAATATGAGGAATTATAGAAATTATGGTGGATTCCTATTTATAAAGAACTGTTAGTTAAGAGATAATTTATTTCTGAATAATAGATTCATTGAGCAGATATATATATATTTCTGCTGTAAGACAGACATGTTCCTGGCTGTCAGGACATAGCAATGGATAAAACAGACCAAATATATATATAGTGATAAGTGCCTAAGAGAGCAATTAAGCAGGGAAAGAGAATAGGCATTTTCAGGATGAAGGACGTGACTGTTATAAAGGGTGATCAGGAACAAGAGAGGAACTCATGTGGCTAAAAGGATTGAGCGATCATTTATAGAGATGCGGACAAGTGTGTGGGAGATGTGAAGTTTTGCTGGGGTCTGAGAATAAAAAATTAGATTTTTGACCAATTAATTTTGAGATGCTCATCAGACCTCAGGAAAAATATTGAACATTAATTAAAGATTGAATGTAAGATTCTGGATTTCATAGAGAATTTCAGAAATTTGGGCTAGAGATACAAATTTGGGGATTGTGTAGCTGATGCCTAAAGCCTTAAAAATGAATGTGTAAGAGGGAAAGTAGAGACATAAAATCCTCAGATGACTGAATGCAGGGACACCTCAGAAAAGGTGACCAGAGAAAAAGGAGGAAAACCAAACACTGATGTCAAGGAAGCCATGTGAAAAATATGATTCGAGATGGAGGGTGACCAGTTAGGTCAAACATTACTGAGGAGTAAAAGAAAAGGAAAATTTGAGAATTAAACATTGAATTGAGCAATGTGGACATAATTAGTGGCCATGCCAAATCAGTCTGATTGGTGATGGTTTGATAGAGAAGAGAAAAAGTGAAATGGAAGAGTATCAACACATCTTCCTAGTTTCTCTAGCAAGCAACACACAGACATATAGTAACAGTTGGGGAAAGATGTAGGACCAAGGGAATTTCATGTTTAAGGCAGAAACAGTTGCAGCATGTTTCAGGGTGATGGAAACGAGCAAACAGAGAAGGAGAAATTGTGATTCGGCAGAGAGAGGCACAATTGTTGGCGCATAAGGGAGAGGAGATGAGATCCGGGCACAGGTGGAAGGGTCGCCCCTGGGAGCATGATCCACCCATAGTTGCAACACTAACTTCATTAAGAGACTAGAATGCTAACTGATTAGTAGCAGGAACACAATTTATTCTGCATCTGCATATACTGAATACTGCTAAACATAGTGTACATTCTGGTGAGGAATGGCCAACGAGACTGCACATGGGAACTGTATACAGCGGGATCACCCTTCTACTGTCAATAACATGACTGAATAGCTGAATGAGTGATAATAAACTGACAATTACAATTCCATGCGGTAACCAACGACATAGATGTTTCATATGACTTTCACCTTCAAGAAGTAAGATTCCTTTATTGAAAACAACAGTCTGTGTAATGAGGGTTATTATTCTCTTCCAACCCCTATCTCGTTTCTCAGAAAAAGTAAATCTGGTTTTTTTACCCATGTTGGTGTTCTAACTATATTTCATGGTTATTTAAAATTTCTCCCTTATAGTTTATCTTTGTACATAGAATGTATTTTTGCAAACACAGGGAAACTACATATTCCTTTACCTTTTTATTTTCAGAAAATAAGGTATATTAGAGTGGAAAGAAATCTGAAATGGGAATCAGGACACTGTGTTTCTTGCCCTGGCTCTGCCACTAACTCACTGGGAATTGGTTTCCTCTCTGGAAAATGAAGTCATTGGCCCGGAGGATTCACAAAGTCCCTTCTACATCCAAGTTATGAAATCATAATAACAATCGAAATAATTCAGAAATTCACAGCTGATGCCTTTTATTTTTATATGCCTATAATATTCTATGTCAAGATAAGTCACATTCATATTGTTGAGACGGTTACCAATCACCCACGCGTTAATATCTTACAGGGCTATGGTGAAGATTAAAAGAGGAAATGTGAAGGAAATTCACAAACTATACAGTGAAATACTTTCAGTTATTAATAACACATAGGCACTGAAATATGACATCCATTACTCTCATCCAGGTTCTGCTTTTACTATATGGCCTTTGGGACATCAAATAAAGATGGTGCCCAAGAAATGCATATAGGGACGGAGGAGCTTTTATTTACAGAAAGCCTACAATTGCCTTTTTAATTTTTGTTGTTGTTGTTGGAAAATGGCCTTGTGCTCCTGCAGGAGTAAAAAGACTGTGAGGCCCCGGGAAAGGGATCGACTGAGATAGACATAACGGCTGGAGCAATGTCATTTTACCGTCAAATGTAGACCTTTGTCAGAGTAGCATGGGAAGAACTATCATTGTTTTTAAAATTCTCAGTGTTATCTTAACAATAAAACAAAAACTGAGTAAATCAAAAATTATAATTAATTCACGTGATAATTTTAATTCAAGCTTAAATCAACATTCTAACTTCATTGTAATCTATTGTCATAACTATATTTTTACTTCCAAGCTATCTGGCCATCTGTGGTTTTTTGTAATAAGAATTGGGTCTCCCTGCCTGATAGATGGCTGGGACGGATATCCTCCAACAGCAATGATTTTAGATGGGCACATATTTAGTTTCTTCAGAGCAGTTTCACAACTATCTCATGTTAATCCAGCAAGGCCGCTTGTTAGCCGTACGCCCAGGCAGGTCACTCCACCTTTCGGCGCCAGTTTTCTCGTCTGTACAATGGAGATCATATCCGCATTCCACTCAGAGAGTTGTGTGAAAGTGAAATGAGTTAATCTATGTGAAACTTTTCGGACAGTGCCTCGCACAGACTAAGCATGTCAACATAGAAAATGGGTTGCCATGTATGCTCATTACCGTTATTATTTATTACTCCCTCTCAGGGGTATGAAGACTATGCACGGGTTAGGTCCTAATGCCATTTTTCAGTAGCCCCAGTGGTTCATCAACCTGAAGTGTTATAAACGCCAGTGTCGGTAAAGGTGTACAGCAGCAATATAAATGAAGACAACACGCTAGGGGCGATGATGGCAAATGGAACAGCTCACACCTCTGAAACCAGCAGCCCCTACTCAGCCCCTGGCAATGTTGACGGTCAGGAATATAGTCCCAGGATTGCTATACTGTCCCATTTCTCAAGAAGGTAGAAATTTAGATTTTTATTTAATCTCCTGACTCGAAAAAGATTGGTGAATTATTTGATTTTTGGTAAAACATGAGGTGGGCTCACTACACATAAGCCTGGGGTGGGCTTAGAACCAGGGTCTGCAGCGTTTTTATGGGCTCTCATCACTGTTGTGCACACAGATTCATGATAAAAGCCTAGTTGACTATAAACATTGCAGAAGCATAGTTAATTGGAGGATTGAGACACCATTAAAAATAGATGTGTGAGCTTATCAATGGGTGTCATTGATAATAGATGAACTGGGAAATCTAAAAGAACTGCTGCACATCAGAGAAAAACTGTTTGGAGACCAGGGACGTCATCCCCAGATTCCTTAAACTTTTGGGAGAAAGAATGAAAGGCAGGAAAGTAGGCAGGAAGATCGGAAGTATAGGAAAGTGGGAGAAAACTCGAATTTTCCCCCACTCCTCCATCAAAAGACAAAGAACAAAAAACAGGTCTTCCACACAACAAAGTTCATGCTCTCCCACATTGTCAGGCTGCTTCTAAATTAAACTAACAATGGTACAGCTCCTTCCAATCTATGGAACATTAGCCAAACCTTGCTTGGGGCTTCCAATATAACACAATACTCACCTGTACTTCAAATCCAGGTGGTGAATATTGGTGCTCTGCCTGTTTATGAAGGTAGGTGTTGAAGAAACCATTTTAGGGCCAGAAAAAAATGTGATTCTCTTAGAGTATAATCCCAGCAGTGGCATTGCTGGGTCAAAAGGCAGTTCCATTTTCAGTATTTTGAGGAAATTCCATACTGATTTTCACAGTGGCTGCACCAGTCTGCATTCCCACCAACAGTGTACTAGGGTTCCCTTTTCTCCACAACCTCACTAACACTTGTTTTTATTGATTTGTTTATGATGGGGGGTGAGCAGGGCAGGGGAGAGTAAGGGGGGAAAATGGGGACCACTATAATTGAACAATAAAAAAATTAAAAAAAGAAAAGAAAAAGTGTGATTCTCTGACCACATTGATGGGGAAAATGCTTGTCAGTGATGCAGGCAAATGACTCAACTTTGATGTGATTCAACTTTATGGAACCTACTGTTCTTTATGACTTAAAAAAAACATTTAAAATCACTTAAGTCCCAATGCTTTGATGGTTCCTTTATCACAGAGGGAGACTCTTAGATAATTGAAAAGGGATGAGTCATAATGAGTTCTCACCCATGCATGTTGCCTCTCATCACTAATTCCACTGATACCCTACAGGGAACACAAAGAGCCTCTCATCTCCCCGAGTGGTGGCATAAAAAGGCCTGCATCTGACACCTAGGGCTTGACTCTGTCCTTTTTGAACTGGGTGGGCTTGCCTAGGGACAGAAAGGAGAAGGCTTTTGTTCTCTGACCCTCCTTCCGAACAAAGCTCTAATCCAGTCAATTTCATCCCTGATGGACTGGAGAATACCCAGATGCCGTGCTCCCTCACTACCTTTCCTGACATTTGTTCTGCATTTGCACCTGCTCTCGGTTGCTATTCTGTTGGGACTGTTAGAGGGCTTAGATAAACACGGTGCAATTTCACGTTTACTGCAAAAGATCTCTTTGTTCTTGAAATATTAGCTATTCCATCATCAGTGCACCTGATATTTAATCATCAGACAGTTTTACATTTCAGTCCCACAGGCAATTGAGAAACGAGTGTTTAAAAATAATACAAAGAACATGGGGACCTTTTATTCCTTCAATGTTTGCATCCTCAAAGCCTACTGCCCCCAATGACTATAAAGTACCCAATAAATGTTTACTGAACCACATTAAAATCTTAAGCAATTTTCATTCCAGAAATGTTTGTATACATTTATGGGTTTTAAAGCCATGTTTATATTTGGTTAACTTCCTGAATCTGGGGGTGTCTGGCTAGGACACTGTTAAACTAATATAATCCTCCATATAAACTGACATGGACTAGAGAATTGTGGTGACTAGAACTGTCTGGAAGCACAACCAGAACTCAACATGTAAGTGAAAACAAAGGCTTCTAAATAGCAGGAAGGAAAAGAGCTGACAGAGAGGCTGTGCTCATTAGAGGGTAGGTACAGGGTGTTCAAATCGCTGAATTGAAGAGCTTGGTCTTTCATTTCTCTCTTAATCTTTAGCTCTTCTTGTTCAAGGAGGATATTGTTTTGTTATGAAATAGTTGGTAGCAGCGAGTGAGTAGTGCTGTGCCCTATTGGAGCCAGAAGTAAAAGGGGTAAAAGGAAAAAAATCAGTAATATTGACCCTGATTATTTTTTTAATTGATATTTTGTTCATCATGGATTTTATTCATTATTTTTTTTATTTTTAAAAGAGAGGTTTTATTAAAATACTCTGATCACTGAATTTTTTTTCATTCCCCCTTAAAGGTTGCAACCCAAATTTTGCCTTATCCCAATCCTGGCCTAGAATGTGACAGTAGAAATGTTATTTTCTGGCTAGCATAATTTAGAAAAAATTAAGTGCACATCTTACTGTGATGTTTTTTCATTAAGAAACGAATGTAAAAAATTCAATATATTATGTTTAATAAGGGAGGAAAATGTCTTACTTTAGAAAGATTTCTATCAGATAGAAATAAAGTCATAAAAAGCCTATTAGAAGTGTTTTCAACTATAAATAATGGCATATTCCACTTACAGAGGCTAAAATTATGAATCTGTTTTTCTCACATAACATGTGGACTGGAGGTAGGCAGCTGTGGAATTCCGTCCCTTGGTCTCCAAGTGCTTTTTGCATGCTTCTAATACAAGTAAGAAGGACAAAGTAGCTTGCTAAGGATACACGTGTATATCCTTAGTCTCTGAGATTCTGCTGCAGAATCCTTAGGCTTCGAGATTGTCCTTAAACACTCCTGAGGGAGAGGAAATAATGAAAACTGTGAATAAATCTTAGACAAATCAAAACTCATTTTGTTTTTACTTTCCTAACTTTTCTATTTTCCTTTTAAATTTTGTTGGGGGTTCCTTAGAAGAGCTAGGACATTTCTTTCATGGCCCACCTTATAATAACTTTAATTAACATGTTTGTGAATATCTAATTATCCTTATTCTAATTATTTTTCCTCTGCATGTCACACTCACTCTCTTTCATTGACATGTAGCTGCAATGCCTGCATCAACAATTTTCCATTTTTAGTCCTTTGACCTCCTTACAATGCTGAGAGCAGAAACATATGCATCGATGATTTTGTCACAAAGCAGCCATCCTTGGAATCATCACACAGTCCAAGAGGAGCAACAGCCAGGATTCCAGAAATGAAATTTGTGACCCCCTGCCTCCTCCCCCCACCTCCAATGCATTGCTCATCAAGTTCATTCCCTCTGAGATTCCACCCAGCAGTGGGAATGGGAAGTCACTTTTTCCGTATCTGATTTCTTGTTGGTTCCCCTCTCCTGCCACCAACCTTTTCATTCACCTCTCTTCAATTAAACTGCTTGTGTTTAATTAACAATCATGTGATTTCTCTCCTTGATTCTGTTGATGTTTGAATTACATTAACTGCATTTTGAATGCTAAATTCTGTCAAGTTCCTAAATAAAGCAGTTTGCTCTGGTGTGCTGTTTCCTTTTAAAAATATTACTGAATTTGGTTTGCATATATCTTGTTTAGGATATTTTAATTTACATTTTGAGTGAGATTTATTCACAATTTTTACTTCATTTTGTATGCATTTAAAGCTCTGAATTATTCTTTATGCTAATTAATAGTTGTATTTTGTAGCTTTAAATATATTGTATAGTTGTCATTATCGTTCAAAATATTTTTATAATTTAAATGGTGATAGTTTACATTCACTGAAGTTATTTGGAGCTGTTTCTTAATTTCAAACTATGATGATTTTCTAATTATCTTCTTCTTGTTCATTTCTATATAAATGGCATTATCGTCCGAGACCATATACAAGATTTTAATTTTTGGAAAATGTTTGATGCTTGTTTATTGCCCAAAATATTACCCAATTAACTTTTAAAAAATGTTCTGTGTATTTAAAGAATATTTATTCTGCGGTTGTTGGGTAAATTATTCTATATATGTTCAGTAGGTAAAATTAATCATGTTATTCACATATTCTATATACTTACTGCATTTTTGTCTGCCTGTTCTATCAATTATTGAGAGAGATGTGTTAAAAATCTTCCTTTATGATTACGGAATTGTTTATTTCCTTTTTTGCTTTTGTGAAGTTGTTGTTTTAAAGATTTGAAGTTACTTTCATTAAGGGCAGAAATTGAGAATTTTTGTATCTTCCTGGCAAATCAAATATTTTGTCTATTTGGTATGTGCTTCTCTCTAGTAACGTTCTTATCCTTCACGTTTACTTTGACGTCAGTGTAGCGACCCTGCTTTCTTTGGTTACCGTGTTTCATGGTCTCCATTCTTTGCTTTTCGAGTCGATTATATCCTTGTTTTATGAACAACATGCAAGTTATTTTAAAAATGCAATCTAACAATGTATGTCTTTAAATCGGAACTTCCAGTTCATTCACTTTAGTGTAACCACTGTTACATTTTTGTTTAAATTTGCAGTCAGTATTCTATTTTCCTTTTTCTCTCTTTTCTTATCCATTCATTCATTCTGTTATTTTTCTTCTGTGTGTTTGAAGATGAACCATCCTTTTTTACCATCCCTCAGTGGTCACCTGGAGATTGGAGCACGTGTCCTTGACTCATCAATGACTGGCGCTGATTTAGAACTTTTACCTGGATGGCGCAGTGATCCTGGAACCCTCTAACTCTGCCCTCTTTCAACCTACCTGCTACTGATACCCTGCACTTTACTTGGTAGTACATTTCAATTTCGGAGGGTATATTAATGTTGATTTATACAGTCAGCGTGAATTTATATTTTTCTGAAATGTGTTCTTTCAATATTTTTTCTCTTTTCTACCTCTGTTCCTTCATCTGGGATCATTATACTTCTGCCTATAAATTACTTTTAGTATTTAGTGTGGATGTGGTGGATTTTCATTTGTCTGAAAAATCTATCTGTGGTTACCTTGATTTTTGAATTACATTTTTATTTGGAATGAAATTTTAGATTATCTGAGTTTTTCCCATCATTTTGAATTTATTCTATGTCCTCTGAATCTTACAGGTTTTGTTGAGGAATCAGTAGGTACTCTTAATTTTTTCCCCTTAAAAGATGATAAATTAATCTCTCTCTTTCTCTCTCTTTCACATCTCTTTAAGCTATTCTAAAATTTTTCTTTGATGTTCTCAAGGTTTATTGATTTTGTGACTTGATGTTTTTTAATCATTTAAAAAAATACTCAGCTGTTATCTCTCCATTGCTCCTTCTGCCCCATCTTCTCTTCACTGCTACTCCAAATGTATGTACATTAGACCTTTCGGGTAGATACTATATATCTATTTCTTTCTCTTATTTTTAGTTTTAAGTGCTCTTCTCTGTTTGTGTTTCTTTTGAAGCATGTTTTCCTGATTTATCTCCTGGTTTACTAGTAATTTCTTCAGTAATGTATAGTTTGCTATTAAACCTGTTACTGATTTCTTATTTTTAGTTATCTTTTCAGCTTAGAATTACATTTGATACTTTTTCAGTACTCTTTAATTTTATGCCAAATTCTAAAGACCTAATTTTGTTTCTCGATCACAGTATCTAGAGATTTTTAGAAAATCTGTTACAATGATTTAGGTATGTTGAGCCTCTATGGGGTCTTCTCTGTTGTCTGTTGTTTCTGCTGCTGTTGTCCATGTTGTCCCCTCATCCTCGTACACCCTGCTGTTTATGATTATATGTCAGACATTATATTTGTAAAATTGTCTGTAGGAAGAATGTGTGACCTAGGGCAATGTTATCTCCTGCCTTTGCCAGGTGCGGCAGGGCACTGCCAATTTAGGGAGACTTTCATCCAACTTGAGAGATTAGATTCGAAGCTGAGCTGTAGTCCCTGTGCAGCCCTGTCTACTTTCTCTGTCTTGTTCACTCTTACTCCTAATTGTAACCCTCTTGCGGTGCCAGCCCAGAGGAATGGGGAGGGATTTGGGTCTCCACTGGCAGGTCTGGGCTTCTGAGCTTTATCCCTTCAGGCCTGAAAGATGACCCCAAACTCTTCTTACCTTCTTAGCCCTTCTTTCTAAAACTTGTAAGTGTTACCAAAGAAAAGGAGCTTGAAGAGCTAGCTAACTTTCCTCAGATGTGTGCTCTCCTATGTCAAGTCCTTATAGTTCCCTATCCTGTTCACATTATGATGTCTATTTTTTTAATTATTCAAAGTGAGGAGGTAGATTTGAATTTCCTAGTCTGCTATTATCAGAGGCAGCTTCCTCAATGTATATGTGTATATATTTTTCCCAGATGTTTTGTTCTATGGGTCACTCCTGGAGTGTCATAGTCCCTTTATTAGTCCCCCTAGGAACGTGTGAAATACACTCTGACCAAGAATTCTATTAAAAAGTTTTTAAATGTATTAAAAAATTAGCCATGAGACATAAATTCTATAGGGGGCATCAGTACTCGAGGATTCCTAGGAATCAGAGACTTTGAACTCTGCTCATCTCATCTGGAAATGGTTATAGACCAGTGAGCCCCCTAAACCGGCAGGTCACATTGTGAGGTGCAGCTTCTTTCTGTTTCTAGATTGTCCACCTCCCTGAAGAGTTATTTCTTAGATCAGTTTTTGGTTTAAAAAATTGAACAGAAAATAGAGTTCCCATACACTCCTTCTCCTCCTGCCCTCCTCAGGTTACCCTATTATTAATATTTTGCCATGATGTGGCACATTTGTAAGAATTGATAAATTAGTATTAATAACATTATTAACTAAATTTCATAGTGTACATGAGGGTTCACCTTTTATATTGTATAATTCTATGGGTTTTGCTAAATGCATATTGTCGTGTATTCACCATTACAATATCGTACAGAATATTTTCAATGCCCTGAAAACCCCCTGCTCTCCACTTTTTCATTCTTCCATCCAACCTCTTCCTCCCCTGCTCCTGTAAGCACAGGTCTGATCTTTCACTGTCTCCTTAGTTTTCCCTTTTCTAGAATGCCACAAGTTGAAATCATACATTATGTAGCCTTTTCAGATTGCTTTCCTTCACTTGGCAATATGCATTTAAGATTCCTCCATGTATTTTTTCATAGCCTGGTAGCTCATTTCTTTTTATTGTTATATAATATTCCACTGTATGAATGTACCACAGTATGTCTAACCATTCACCAACTGGAGAACATCTAGGTTGCTTCCAATTTTTGGCAATTATGAACAAAGCTGTTTTAAAACATTAGTGTGCAGATTTTTTATGCGGACATAATTCTTCAACTAATTTAGATTTGGATAAATACCTAGGAACATAATTACTGGGTCTTACATTAAGATTATGCTTCATTTTGCAAGAAAATCCTAAACTGCTTTCCAAGGTGGCTATGCCATTTGCATTCCTATCAGCAGTGAATGGGAGTTCTCACTGCTCCACATTCTTTCCAGCATTTATTGTCAGCGTTTTGGATTTTAGCCACTCTAATAGGTGTGGAGTGGCAACTGGGTGTTGACCTCCTCCCGCTTTTACAAAGCAGAATCTTTAGCCCTGTTTGATATTCTCTCCCTCAGCTCCTATCTCCTATCTTTTCTTCAGAGTTTCCTTCTGTGTATCTTTCCATTTTATCTACTTTCTGTTTTCATAGCCGCTGCCCTCATCTAATCTGTCATCACCCCTGGATTATCTCAAAGATCTCTTGCCTCCTAAATAATGCAACTATAGTAATCTTTTCAAAAAGCAGATCTAAACATGGAACATGATGCCCAAAATTTTCTGGCAACTTCCCAATCTATTTGTATTATGCTCAAGATAAAGCCAAATATTTTGTCATGACCTACAATGTCCTGTATGGCCGTCCCCTACTTCTTCATGTCATCTGATGCCATGTCCCTATACTCTCCACAGTGAACCTCCTGGTCCTATCAAGAGTCTTGGAAGCACTATTTGAAGACATTCTATTTCCTCTGCTAATCATGACCTTCATCCTTCCCATGCCCCATTTTTCTCCACTCCATTTGCCTAGCTTAATCCTACCCATCCTTCCATTCTACTCACACATGTTATATCTTGGGAGAGGTTCCCCTGAGCTCACCAAAGAAGGTGAGTTTTCCTACTACCCTCACATGATACAATGTATATTATATGAAAAGTTGTAAGAGTACATATACTTTTATGATTATTTGATTGGTATCTGTCTCCCACACTAGATTCTAAGTTTGAGGAGCAGTTTTTATGTTTGTTTAGTTAGTCGTTCATTTATTTTAAATCAGTGTATTCTCAGCAACTGACACAGTGCCTGGTATAAACATGCCTCATAAAAAGATGTAGTGTAAATGCTTTGTCTTAGGTGATAATGAGATTCATTCATCAGACACTGAAATTTATGATCTATAGAGTCAGAGACACCTAACTGGCAATTAGATATAAGGCAGAAGAGCAAAAGAGGGAAGAAAAGGAAAACTATCATTTTAGATGTATGATGTTTTCTTACTCTTTCCAGGTAAGAAACCTATAGGGAGATACCAGCTATTTAGGGAAAACTTAAGGTATCTTAAAAAGGATGGCAGTGTTTTCTTTTCTTTTTCTTTCTTTTTTTTAAATCTTCAATTAGAACAAAATCTGCTGCTCTTATTTCCCCCATAAATCTAAGAGGCTTTTTAGTTTTTATACCTGGATGAAACACAGAATCTAGTTTTTAGTTAGCCCTGTCCACATGCATTAATGCTCCCTTAATCATGATGCCTCTCTACATGCGTTATCCCCAAGTTAAAAGAACACAAGTGTACGTATGTCTATGGCCCAACAGGTTACAAGAACATAATAGAAAACAGCCCATTGTCATCCTTTCAAGCCCATTCCCAGATGTCTCTTCCATGCACTAAGGCTATTTGCATGTGCTGAGATTTTGGCTAAACCTCTAACCGCATTGTGCCTTTAGTCTTTCTAACTATTAATAAAAGCTCTGCATTTCCTCTGAGATCGGCAACGTAGCCAGCATGGGCCTCTGTACCTTGAGGAAGCCTGTGAGTTATTAATTGAGGCAATGAGAAAGATGTGTGCTTTGGGAACTTTCTTATATGAGTCATCATAAAGCCTTTGGATGTGCATCCTTCAGCTCTGGTGGAGTCACAGCGAAGTCTGGTAAAGCTGCCTTGGCCTGACGCCGTGTATTCACCTTCAAAGCTTAATTCCCTGCTGGAAATGGGCGGGGACACCCTAGACTGCAGAAGGTTATTGACATTGCTTAGTTCGGTGGCCCCTGGCATTCACGCAGCCATCCGTTCATCCATTCATTTTTCAAAATTTCTAAACTAATTTTGAGCACCAGGTATGTACAAAGCATGGAACTAGCCATGCAGAGATAAAAATGATTTATTTAGCTTAAAAAGGATGAAGGACATACATATGCAGTGAACTGTGTACTGTGTGTGAAAAAAGTCTGAATTATAAGTGTGCACAGGTAACATGGTGCTCCACAACTTTGTCCCCATTACACGTGTTTTTCACTTGGCCGGTGATTTTCCAAATTC
The DNA here is from genome assembly GCF_022682495.2 of Desmodus rotundus. Lineage (NCBI taxonomy): Eukaryota > Metazoa > Chordata > Mammalia > Chiroptera > Phyllostomidae > Desmodus > Desmodus rotundus. The sequence continues at coordinate 146,540,795 of NC_071391.1, forward strand.
ACCAGGAGGTGCTCCACGGAGGCAAGTCTGGACTGTGGGAGGGGGGTTATCAAGAGGCAAATGAGCAGGCAGGGCTCCAATCTCTCACTTCCCTTCTCTTTTCACTGCAGTAGTTTTGTTTGCTTACACATTGCATTCCTTCACCTGATATCATTGAAAAGAGTTAGTGACTGATACATTTTAAAAATTATGATCTATGAAGAACTATCTCTTCTAGTCATACTACTCACCTCTCAATAATATAACAGTTGCAATTGTGTGCATGCCTTTACTCATTGTTTCTCTTCTTCCCACTTGAAAAGCCCATTCTACTTTTTCTATCTACCATATACCTGCCCATGGAAGACCACTCTTCCAAGGGTCAGTTCCACAGAAACTTCCTTAACTCTCACCTGGGCCTGTAATTGTTTTATTTTAATCATCAAAGTGTTGAGCACAACTCTAGGATCATGTTGTGTCTTTGGTAGATATTTGCTGGTTTAGTGTGTTTAGAGTGTGTGTTTACCTTTGAAGAGGAATATTAATTTACTCCGGCCAGTCTGACAACTATTAAAGCTCTTCTTAAAGATGTACACTTTCTAAGGAAATGTGGCCTTTTGTTATAATCTACTTTGTTCTACATCAACAACTGAGTAAACCTTTACTGTACACCTACCTACTATTGAGGAGTATAAGGGAAATTAAGTTGAATGAGACATGGTTTCTGCTTCCATGAACTTGCAATTTAGTGGAGAAACCATTATCACAAAGAGGAAAACCACTGCAGCCTATGATAAGCATTAAAATCAAAGTCGAAAGTGCAATGGTAAATGGAGACTCGTTTTCTCCAAAGGGGAACCCCTAGCAGACCTGATGGAGGAAGCACTGCCTAAAGATGGTGCAAAAATTCAATAGGGGGAAATGAGATCAGAGTACTGGAGGCTCAGGGGGCATTGTGGGAAAGGCACAGTGTCAGGAAATTGTAGAAATTATTTGTGACACAGTGAATTGTGTGTGTGACCACAGCACCAGTTACAACAGAGATAGAGCATGAGAGGTAACACAGAAAAACCTGTGGCAGCCAGTTCACTCAGGATATTTCATTTGATTTTATGTGTGGTTGGGCCATTGAATATTTTGAGAAGAATGATGTAATGTGATCAAGCTTGTGTTTGGAATTAACTTTGGGGACAAGACACAAGAGGAAAAAGCTCTTAGGAAACTATTGGGCTGCTGATAAGCCTTAATGATGACTGCACTGAGAACAGTAACAAGGAGACCTCATTGAAGGAATGAGGGTTAGAGATGCCTCAAGAACCAATGGACAGGATTTGATGCCACTTGGATGTGGTAGAGAAAGAAAATACTTTAACAAAAAGATAAAATACTTGAAGATGTTTCCAACATTTTGAGCTTGAAATACTGATGGTATGGTGATTTAACTTATTGAGATGCCAAATGTAGCAGAGGAAATTTGGAGGGTAGAGAGGAAGAACTAGTGCCTTTTGGTTACCCATGACATGATGTCTCACAGGTGATTAAGCATTCATGGCTTGAATCAGGAATGGGAATCATTGCTATAGAATGGTCATTAAGTCATGGGGACTAGAAGCAAAGAGAGATCCTAGAAACCTTATAGATACCTATGGAGAGTCTGGCTGAAGAAAAGATGCTAACTAGCCCCAATCATGACAAAGAGAAAATCCCTTATCAAGGATGCCAAGAGAGGGATTTATGAATAGCATATAAGATGAGTTGGTGAACAATGTGAAGGCTGGAATTTGGTAATCAGACACATATTAATGATCTAGAAAAGTAATTTCCCTAGAGGGAATAGAGAGTGAAACTCAGATTGCATGAGGTTGAGAAGTTAATAAAAGGGGAGAGAAGGGATAGGAGCTTTCAGATGGAGCAGGTTAGAGCTCTGATTCTTGAAACAGGCTTTGAATGTATTTGTAAGTGAAGGAGAAGGAATGAAAGAATCATCACAGAGAATCAACTACTCATACTGTAGAAATAAGTAGATATAAGCAAATGAAAGTGGGCCTGTGCCAGAAAACAGATGCAAAGGATAAGAACAGTGGAAAACAGGTCAATTTAACATCAATGGGCATCAGAGTGCTCTGCCGGAAAAGGATATTCGGCTCAAGTAGTTTTGATCACAGCAGTTTTGGTCACATCTGGTGTGCACACACTTGGAGGGAAACCAACTAGCAATAGGGTTATCTCCAAGGAAGGACTAAGGAGGGACTAAACAAAAGAGCCTGGGCACCAGCCACTCCCCGTATTATGATGACATGATAATGACAGGAAGTGTGGCCTGATACGGTTCCAGCACAGGAACCTGGAGGAAGTCCTGGGCAGGAGCCTGGATACAGTAAAGAGAGAGAACAAAGGAGGGAGGGGTTTGGATTTTTACAAGAGCGCATAAATCCAAGCTGCTATTCTGAGATTTTCCAGGTATTACAGGCTTGTTACCTCACTTTGATTTGGTCAAAATCAGTATTAAATTAGAAATCACGTAATTGTGAAACCAGATCATTCAGTGTTTTACTAGTCAGAATTACTGATTGGAGTAAACCTTGAACCAGAGAATGAGGACATGTAACTTTTCTGGCAACCTGGAAAGAAGATTTGGCTCCAAAATTTAAAAAATAAAAAGAAAGAAAGAAAAAAGAAAAGGCTACAGCTTTGCTCATTCTGCCTGCCTGAGAGTGCAGGAGGTCCCAGGCTTACCCATCTGAAGGGGTTGTGAGACGTAATTAACAGATGGGGAGATGTGGCAGTTATGAGAGACTGAGGGAAGATGATTGATTAAGATGCCTCTTAAGATGAGGAAGGAGATTCAGTCAAAAACATGGATAAAGAGTAAGTCGCTGCCTTTAAAATGAAGCAGAACAAATGGCAAGAAGACTTTGTAAAAGGATGATTTAGAAAATCATTGAGGTTGAAAGGAAGGAAGCTCAGAAATCCATTGGCTTCGGACTTCCCTGGAACTGTTGAGGTGGCTAAGGGTTTAGGAACTTGGGAAGAACTGAGAAAGGTTTTCAATTGTTGCTGTTGGGTGTGTATTCAATAGAGTGCATATGGGTGGGTGAGTAAGACTCATGAACAAGGAGCTAAGAATGTAAAAGGTACTGAGGGCAGCTGAGGAAGGTGTGATGGAGCCCAGGAAAGGACCGAGAAATAGAGAAGGCAAAAGTCCCAAGGCTGAAGAATGGGCTTGCTTGTGCTTAAAGAGTGGGACAATGATCGTCCCATTCTTTGGGAGAATTGTCGAAGGACTGCATTTCGCTCTTCAAGTCAACATTAGAAATACTATTCTGGGCTTCTTCATTGAGCTGGGTTAAGAGCTCCTGAATTATCTCAGAGACTCCTGCCCCCAAGAGGAAACGCAGTAAGGTAGAACGAGAAATTCGAATCTCCAGTACAATTTCCAATAGAAATATAAGGTAGACTTCATAGGTACTTTTTAAAACTTTTTAATAGCCACAACAACAACAAAGAAACAGGTCTTAATAATATGCTTTATTTAACACAATGTATCTAAAAACTTATTTTAAATTATAATCAATATAAAATTATTTTAATAAGTTATTTTGCAGTCTCTTTTCTTACTAAGTCTTTCAAACCTCGTATGCGTTATTTGCTTTTAGCACATCTCATCTTGGATGCTAAATTTTTTCAGAAACACTTGACATATGCATATATTTCATGTAATTTATTGTTGAAAGAGTAGATTCACATATCTAAGTTGTTCCAAACGTGATTACATTTTTTAAAGTTTTTAAGTTTAAATGTATGTAATTAAAATAAAATAAAATAATTCCGTTTCTCGGTTGCAGAGGCATATGTAAGTGCTCAGCGGCCACGTGTGGTCAGTGGCTGCTGCTCTGGATGGCACAGTCCCAGTATGTTAGGTAATTGCTACTATTATTGAGCTGTTATTGACCACTGTGGGGTTTTATGTATTATTTTACTGATATTAATAGGTGAGACTTGGACTTTGCCTTTTGGAAAATAAAACCATGAAGGCATGAGTGTGGGCATCCGACTCTCGTTGTTTGGGAAAATGCAGGAGATGTGCATACGCCAGCATTGCTGTGGCCTATCACAAAGGAAGTTCCCATGTTTTGATCTCCTGTTTGGATGATTTATAAAGCTGACCTCTCTTCTAAAGGTACAGCCCTGCCTTAGGCACTACGGTGCAAATCATGATAACTATGTTGTCAAGGTATGCCATTTCCCAAGTCCTTTTGTTAGACTGTGGACCATTGATAAGAAGCTTCTTAATATTATCTTTCATTTTTATTATTTTTAAAAGCATTTGGCTCTTGTTCTTGCACCAATTAGTAAGCTTGAGTAAAGGAACTGGTGGAAAGGAGAGAGACCCGCATTGTTGTTAATGTGATTTATACCCCTGCTGTCTCATCTGTATGTAGCTCATAATCAATTTGCACATAAAGTTGATGGAGCTCTCTGGGAATATTTAGATGAAAGAAACTCTGTAAATGCCAGGTATTTATTATCTTCATTATGGTCATATAATGTGGCAATAACAGAAATGTTACAATTGATTTAATGGAGCTCTGTAATTTGAAGCCAAGTCTTTAGAGTTATTATTCTGAACTTATTTCTTGAGTTTTTATATTATTTCACGCATGCTATTTCACCTATGAGCTTTCTTGTGTAGTGACCAGACACTGAGGAGATCTGGCTGTTTTAGAGGTGTATCTCAACATCCTACACAGATGGTTCCCAAAGAACAGTTGCATATATTGTCTGTTACAACTGACTTGTACAGTCAGAAGGATTGTGTGGTTGACTCATTGTAGAGATGAAAAAAGTGAGGTGTAGAGATGTGTAGTGTAACAGACTCCATTCACCCCTCAGGTACCTCCTGTTACTAGCCTCTGCTTCTTTATACAATTAGTAAATGGCTGTGCAAAGACTAGTCCTCAGCCCTTTTAATCCCAAATTCACAACTTCTAACTTATGTATTACTACATGATGTTTCAGAAAAGCGGTATAAGAGAATGGCTTATAGCACAGGTTCTGAGTTGCAGTGGCCCTGGTTCAAATCTCACTCTACCACACACTAGCTAGGTACCTTGGCCAAGGTACTCTCAAATTCCCCAACTTATTCATGTATGAAAGGAGAAATAATAATTAAATGCTTTTTTTTTAAACATTAGGCTGAGTCTATTGCTCAGTCTTGATTTGCAGTCAAAGAATACTGGTATTTATAAACATGGATATTATTATTATTATTTATCTTTTCTTTATTGTTGTTCAAGTACAGTTGTCTACATTCCCTGCCTCCACACCAACCCCCCCCCCCCCCCCCCCCGCCAACAAGCATAAGCATGTTATATTAAATAGCTGGAGACATTAATAGGAGTTGTCAGCACCACTTGACCTGAAGGACTGCACCATTGGGATACTTATTAGCTCTGCTCTCCGCATCCCAAGCCTCTGCCTCTTAGTTAATGCCTCCCAATGCTACTGGCCTCTTTTCAAAGCTTTGAACCTGCCAGGCTCTTTCCCTTCCACAGAGACTTTGCGGAGGTTGGTCCCTCAGCCTAAAGAGCTGTCTAAAAGCCTCTTTGCTGGGTCCGCCCTCCCTCCTACCACACTTTCTCTGTCCTACTTGCCTTCCACTCTTCCTTCCTTCCTTCTTTTCTTCTTTCTTTCCCTCTCTTCTTACCTCCTTCCCTCCCTCGCTCCCTCCTTCCTTCATGTCTCAGATTAAATATCACCACCGCACAAAGGCCTTTCATGACTAGCCTATTGAAGGAGATCCCGCTTATTCCCCAATTGTCTCCTATTACTAGTCTCTGCATCTTCACAGCCAATATGAAAGTTTGTTTGTAATATTTTTTAGTATTGGTTGAATAAATATCCTGAGGATTGTACATAGTGTGTGTTTGTACTTGAATATATATATAGCCAATTTTGAATTCTGCTTTCATAACCTAGTATTTTACTGTGGAAATTTTCTAGTCGTTAAAAAAACTTTGATAACTTTTTAGTGTTAGTCTATTATTTGGTCACAAGGATCACACTGGTTACTTTAACCACTTCGGTTTTATTGTATATATTTCTCTCACCTTTTACAAAACCCTGTTTAGACCTTTGATTATTTCTTATGCTATGGGAAATGGAATTACAAGATCAAAGTGCACTTTTTAAAAGACTGTACATATTGCTAGATTTCTTGCTGGGGAGATTATAACGAATTATTATTCCGGTGACAGTGAGAACACCTGTAATACAGACTGTGAGAAGCAATGAATATTATTCTTCATAAACAATGCAATTTTATAGGCTACAAATAGCATTTTCTTATGCAGCTTGCATTTATTTGATTATACAGGAGTCACCAGATTTTCATGTTTATTAGACATTTATATTTGTTCTTCTAGCAAAGGCTTTGAAATATTTTTATGTTGGTTCTATGTTTTTCTTGTTAATATGTAGGGGAAATTTTATGTTAAAAATGTTAACCAGTTTTCTACAACATTACTGCAACTATTTTTTCAATTAAATACTTGGTTTAAAATTTTGCTTATATTTTTGATGGACATAATTTCAAAATTTTCATACACTCAAGTTGACTAAACTTTACCTTTAAGGGTCTTTTTCCACTCCCTTTATCTTTAGACAGACCGTTTATATGGTTAATCAGTTAAATATCTATCAATTTTATTGGACTTTTTAATTTTTTTCACTTATGATTTAACTCTTTAGGCCTTTAAAAATATGGGGTATGGTGTTGCATCATATGTTCTAATTTATCTAGTTCTTGAGAGAAAAAGTAACTATATTTTTGAATTATCCACTTCCTCCTCATTGGTTTGTGACATTTTATCACATATTCTGTTCTCATGCATAAGAATGCCAACCGGAAACCTGTACTGGTACCTTTTTCTGTAATTATAGCAGGTTTCAATTGTATTTTCATGTCTAGTAAGACAATTTCTCACTCCTTATTCTCCTTTTCCCATTTTTTTCACCTGTTATTACTTATTTGTACTGCCAGATAAAAACCATCCTGTCAATTCTGGCCTGCTGAATGATGGCTCTCAAAGATAGCCAGGTCATAATCTCTGTAACCATGAGTATTACCGTATGTAGAAAAAGAGTCCTTGCCCAAGTAATTAAGTTAAGAATATTGAGATGAGGAAATTTTCCTTGATTATCCATGTGGCCCGTAGAGTCCTTTTAAGCGGGAGGTAGAGGGAGTTTGAGCACAGAGAAGGAAGCCATGTAGTGATGAAACAGATATTTGAAGAGGCTATGCTGCCGGTACCGAAAGCAGAGCAGTGGGCCAGGAGGCAAGGGAAGCAAGGAATGAAGCTCTAGAAGCAGGACAGGCAAGGAAAAAGCTTCTTTCCACCTCCCAGTGTCTTCATTCCAGCCCATGAAATTGATTTTGGACTTCTACCTCCAGAACTGTATGAAAATTAATGTGTGTTCTTTTAAACTATGCAGTGTGTGCTAATGTGTTATAACAGGCATGGGAAGCTAAAGTATCAATGTCATAAAAAATGCTGGTGAGATATTAGTTTTTGAATTTTTGTCCATGTCAACCAGTAATATCTGAAAATTTGACATATTTAAGTAGTCACTATTCCCTTCCAAGAAAATATATCTCTTCTTTTTGAGTGAAATTTTATAGCCTTTTGAGAAGTTTATTGAAATAATATTTCCAAAGAAAGAGATTTTCTTTTCAGACATTTTTTTAGAAAGCAATTTTCTTGTGGATAAACACAGGAGGAAAATGAGTGTCATTAAGATTGGCAGAAGCTGAGCACTTAGCAGGTCAACTTCTATAATATTATGTATGAAGCAACAATTTGGTTCTTTGAAAGAGGTCAGCTTGATAAAAATAAACCTACAATTTCCCACCAATTATCTTATTCTTTTGAAAGACATTTCTATAAGCAGGTTTTGTTCACTATATGATTATAGATGATGAATAAATGGAAATATAAAGCTGCATTATCTCTCTAAAAAGCAACCATTTTCTGTAACACTACATCAGAATCTACCTGAAATAACTTACAGACTGAAATCGTGTTTTTCAAGAAATCATCATAAGTCTGAGGTTTCTGGAATTTTATACATACTTGTATGCTCTAATACACATTTGATGTTTTATTGTCTTTATTTGGATAATAATCCAATTACTTCAATGCAAACATTAAGAATTATTTCTTTGTGTTTCAAAAACATAGGAGGAAATTCTGAAATCACAGTGAAGTTAATTGCACGTAGATTTTTTAACGTGACTTTATGAGACATTTTGTGCAGGTAACTTTTCCAGTCCGTGGCTTGAATGGGTGAACATTAGAACCCTATAGAACACTTGAAAAATGCAGTTGCCTTGGTCCTCCTCAGAATTCGTATTTTTAAAAAGCTCTAGACCCAATTCAGGTTTGCCCAGAAGTTTCCTCATCTTAGGTTATATCGTCAACCCTGAGGATTTAGAGATTTTCCTGAACTGTCAGTCATCCCAAAGGCCTGTTAGTTGTCATCTCACTGAGGCCACTATGTAAATGTGTTTCATTCTCTTTGGGCTGGGAAGAGAATCTAGTTATCCTGCCTGCACCCAGAAGCATCCCTCAGCGCTATCTTCTTTATAGTAAATCTTAATAAGGGTCAGATAGGGCAACTTAAAATGTTTAATCAATTTGACTTAATTTTATGGGCAATTTTTATGAGAGTGCACGATTTGCGAATTGAGGATTAGAAAGTTTTCCATTACATCTCCTTTGAATGTCAAGAGCAAGCTGTTTCTACCAATATTGTGAATATTAGCTTGATGGGAAAACGGAAAATATTCTACCAACATAGTAATTTTGAGGAAAGGAAACATGCCATCTTTTCTTTCTGACTTTCTAATCCTAAGTCTTCTCTAAGGAACTTTTTTAACACAGCCTCCTCTTTAAAGACTTCTAATATACTCATGTTTTTGCCTTTAGTTAAATTGAATTTATTGGGGTGACATTGGTTATACTGGTTTCAGATCAATTCTATAATACAGACATATTCAGTTTTCAAGGTAGACTTTCTTGTTTCTAATTGTGGAGATTTGCAATCATTTTGATGTCTGATTTTAGGGTTTCATTTATGCTTCAATTCTTACATTTTCAAAGTTTTTCTTCACTAGTATGAGGCTCTTTGGGGCTGAGAGGTTTTGTACTCTGTGCAGTGCTGAGAATATTGCCAAGTACATTTTAAGTGCATGAAGCTCATATATTGAACTGAATAACAACACTGATCTTTAGAAAGAAACTGATTTTATCAGTTTCAATTAGTCAAACTGTCATTTCCTGATTTTTTTTTAAAATTAGAAAATCAAGGAAGGCTAAAGAAGATGACCACTTCTTCATGCAGTTGGTCCTCACAATATGATTGCCATTTTGGTGGTTTGAATAATTGCCTCTTTCGCAAAAATGCGTCTCAAATGCTATTGTACTCATCTGTATACAACAAAACAGAGATTTTTAGTGATAGCAGTATGCTTCCTGTGTATATGTCTACATTCTTTTTTTTTTTTAACTTATTTTATTGTTGTTCAATTACAGTTGTCTGCATTGGTGGAACACCTAGCCGATATGTCTACATTCTTTTATCTATATTTCATTCACATAGTGTGAGGAAATGAGAGGAAAAACTATTTACTGTAATTATCAAAGCAATAACTAGATGGGAAACATTAACAGCCATGTGGCTTAAGATGATTTAAATTCATTTTTTAAAATATATTTTATTGATTATGCTATTACAGTTGTCCCATTTTCCTTCCATTCATTCCCCTCCTCCCTCCACCCATATCCCACCATCATTCCCCCCAACTTAGTTCATGTCCATGGGTCGGTCATACATATAAGTTCTTTGGCTTTTCCATTTCCCATACTATTCTTAACCTCCCCCTGTCTATTTTGTAACTACCATTTATGCTTCTTATTCCCTGTATCTTTTCCTAGATTCTTCCCATCCACCTCCCTGCTGATAACCCTCCATGTGATCGCCATTTCTGTGCTCTGTTCCTGTTCTAGTTGTTTGCTTAATTCATTTTTGCTTTTGTTTTTTTAGGTTTGGTTGTTGATAGTTGTGAGTTTGTTGTTATAATACTGTTTATATTTTTGATCTTCTTTTTCTTAGATAAATCCCTTTAACATTTCATATAGTAAGGGCTTGGTGATGATGAACTCCTTTAACTTGACCTTATCTGGGAAGTACTTTATCTGCCCTTCCATTCTAAATGACAGCTTTGCTGGATAGAGTAATCTTGGATGCAGGTCCTTGCCTTTCATGATGTCAAATACTTATCTCCAGCCCCTTCTTGCCTGCAAGGTTTCTTTTGAGAAATCATCCAATAGTCTTCTGGGAACTCCTTTGTAGGTAAATGTCTCCTTTTCTCTTGCTGCTTTTAAGATTCTCTCCTTATCTTTAATCTTGGGCAATATAATTATGATGTACCTTGGGGTGTGCTTCCTTGAATACAACTTCTTTGGGACTCTCTGAGCTTCCTGGACTTCCTGGAAGTCTATTTCCTTTGCCAGATTAGAGACGTTCTCCTTCTTTATTTTTTCAAATAAGTTTTCAATTTCTTGCTTTTCCTTTTCTTCTGGCACCCCTATGATTTGGACGTTGGAATGTTTAAAGTTGTCCCAGCAGTTTCTAAGCCACTCCTCATTTTTTGAATTCTTGTCTTTCTTCTGTTCTGGTTGAATGTTTATTTCTTCCTTCTGCTCCAAACTGTTGACTTGAGTCCTGGTTTCCTTTCCTTCACTGTTGGTTCCCTGTACATTTTCCTTTATTTCATTTTTCATAGCCTTCACTTTTTCCTCTACTTTGCGACCATACTCAACCATTTATGTGAGTATCCTGAATACCAGTGTTTTGAACTGTGCATCTGATAGGTTGGCTATCTCTTCATCACTTAGTTGTATATTTTCTGGAGCTTTGATCTGTTCTTTCATTTGGGCCATATTTTTTGTCTTGGGGCACCTGTTATGTAGTAAGGGGTGTGGCCTTAGGTATTTGCAAGAGTGGGGCAACCCATGTTGCTGCATTGTGGTGCTGTATGTGGGGGAGGGGTCTGAGAAAAAACAATGTTGCTTCCTTGGCTCTCCGTCAGCTTTCAGTCACTTTCTCCTCTACGCACAAGCAAATTCGACCCTTCTGGTGCTGATTCCCAGGTGGGTGGTTTTGTGTACATTCTAGGACGCCGTGGGTCTCTCCAACAAAATCTCCTGTGAGACTGGGAAGTTCCTCCCATGGCCACAGCTCCCACTGGTTTTTTCAGTCAGAGGTTTTGAGGCTTTATTTTCCCACACTGGAACCCTGGGTTCCGTGGTCTGTCTCGCTTCCCAGTTGTTCCTCCTGGGTTATCTGTACACAAATGTGGGATCTCCTGCTCTGCCAGCCACTGTCTTGCTCACCTCAGTCCTCTAGCCACTGCCTTGCCGTGAGTCCTCTCCACTCTAGCAGCCCATCTCCGCCCCTCCTCTGGTTTGGATGAATGTTTTTTCTTTGACTCCTTGGTTGTTGGATTTCCATACAGTTTGATTTTCTGGCAGTTCTGGTTATTTTTTGTCTTTAAACTTGTTGTTGTCCTTCTTTTGCTTGTGTGAGGAGGCAAAGTATATCTACCTGTGCCTCCATGTTGGTCAGAAGTCCACTCAATTCATTATTTTTTAAGATAATTTAAAAAAGATAAGATAATCTTTATTTTCAATTTCTTTTTTTTATTGTTGTTCAATTACAGTTGTTCCCATTTTTCCCCCATTACTCTCCCCCACCCTACCCTACCCCTTCCAACATTCAATCCTCTCCCTCACCCTGTTGTCATTGTCCATGGGTCCTTTATACATGTTCCTTGACTTGACCCTTCCTCTTCTTTCCCCCATTATCCTCCTCCCCTCTCCCCTCTAGTTACTGGCAGTTTGTTCTTTATTTCCATGTCTCTGGTTCTGTTTCTGTTGCTTGTTTTGTTGGCTAGGTTCTACTTATAGGTGAGATCATATGATATTTGTCTTTCACCACCTGTCTTATTTCACTTAGCATAATGCTCTCCAGTTCCATCCATGCTGTCATGAAGGGTAGGAGTTCCTTCTTTCTTTCTGCTGCACAATATTCCATTGTATAAATGTAACACAGTTTTTTGATCCACTCATTTACTGATGGGCACTTAGGCTGTTTCCAGCACTTGGCTATTGTAAATAATGCTGCTATGAACATTGAGGTGCATAGGGTCTTTTGAATTGGCATTTCAGGATCCTTAGGGTATGATCCCAGCAGTGGATTGCTGGGGAAAAGGAAGTTTGAAAAACCTACAGCCAATATCATACTCAATAGGCAAAATCTAATAGCTTTCCCACTAAGATCAGGACCAAGACAAGAGTGCCTGCTTTCATTCTAATCAACATAGTATTGGAAGTTCTAGCCACAGTGATCAGACAAGAAAAAGAAGTAAAAGGCATCCAAATTGGAAAGGAGGAGGAAAATCTGGCATTGTTTGCAGATGACATGATAGTGTACATAGATGACCCAGTGGAGTCCACCAGAAAATTAGTTGAACTAATAAGTGAATTTGGCAAAACAGCAGGATAATTTAAATCTTTAAATTCATTTAATGTATCACCTGTGTGGATGATTTCTTGGCAACATTGGCTGAATTTCATATTATCATAAATGTAGTATTTGTTAAAGAAATGGCATTGTCAATGCTCTTGTCCACCATTGTGAAAGTGGAATTAAAATATCTTTACAGAGTACAAGATTCTTCTCATTAAACTGCACAGAAGGGCTCAGTGAAAACTGCCTTTCACCACAAGCCCTCTTTGCCTTATCTTTCTTTCCAGCTGTTCTGAGTCTCCTAAAAATCAACTTCTCTTGGTAGTTTCTGTTAATAGGTAATAAGACCAGTGATTTAAGTCACTGATTACTCTCTTTTGGCTTTCAAACCATTCTAGCATGCTTCTGGTTGGAATAATGATTACAGTGATAAGCCGATGTGAGAGGATGGTAATTTTATACATTAATGTTCACCAAGCCTCTTACATTTACATTAGCTCTTGCAATGATAATAAAAAAGTTCTAATGGTAGAAGGTAAAAGAAATATTTTGAACATTTGAAATATATATATGCTCTCTGGCAAAATTAGAGATGTAAGCAAACTTTGTGAGGGGTCATTTAGTTAAGACAAAACATGTGTTTCCGGTACTGATGATTGGTAAACTTAGATTATTCTGGTGATTGTATTCAGGTCTCAAAATGCTATGTTTTGATTGGATTTACTAGCTGTGTCTTAAAGATCTTCAAGGGAAAGTCACTTGTATTTCTAAGACAAATTTAAAATAATGGAGAGCCCTCCCCCCCACTTTTCCTGTCACAGCTGTTGCAGTACACACAGACATGTTTATATTGACTACTTTTGTCCACAGAGTCTCAGTGACCTGGTGACTTGCTTTGACAAGTCTGTAACAACCCTGACATAGAAGAAGATGTATACTTTCTAATTGGGGGAGTAGCGATGTTTTCAAATTCTTTAGTGAACCATTACTAAGCATAAGTCACTTTGGAATCAATTAAATATGAACCTTCAGCACATCAGTATTCATTGAAAAGCACTTAGGTGATTTAAGACCCTTGGCCTCTAAATATTTGACTACTTGCCAGAAAGCCTTATTAGCTCTTTATACTTCCGGGGTTGGATGTGTGAAAAAGGAAAACACAATGAGTGGAAACATAATTGCCTCCAAATGAATGTTCCCTCAGCATCTGCAGGGCTAGTCGTGCTATTCTGAGCTGCTGTTTTCTCTCTGGCTCCCATATCTTCTGCTGCTAATGAGAAGCTTGGGCTTCCCAAGTTCTCTGCTTTTATAGTGCAGCATTTTTTCCATGATAATACAAAACAAAAATAAGTAAATACATTTATAAATTTTCATCATGTAAGGGGGACTGGGTTAAAATATATATTTTATGTTTAGTAAATAAAGAACATTTTAGCATGCCTAAAATTTCAAGAACTGCCTTTAGTTTAGATAAACTTGTAAAACATGTGGGAGCAAATGTACAAAAAGTATATCAGAATGACGTGAGTTTTAAATAATAATTTATGATACTAACTAATCATAATAACTGCAATTTATTGAAGGAATTATATACAGAATTGTGTGACTACATGAGCTCACTTGTTAAACCTTTGTGTGGTTTAATCCTCTGGGTGCCAAATGCATTGTTGTTTGGAACTCTTGTGGCATCTGAGCATTTTGCGGAGTCCAGGGGGAGAAGAGAAGCCTCTCTGTGTGAGACAAGGTACTAGCATAAAGGATGAAAATGCTTTAGGTCAGCCAGAGGTTGCAGTCAGGTAAGGTGAGGAGAACTCTGCTCAAATAATTTTATTTTGCACAAGGCAATATCATAACTTATGGTGAAGAGCTGGGAAAGCAAGCTTAAAAGGGGTCATAACTTCCTAGAACGACTGCCCCAGGGAAGGTGAAGGGGGCTGACTAGGGATAAGGCAGGTAGTAATGAGCACTTCTCAAGCCCCTGTGTAGCTTGTGCAGGTTTGCAGCATGACCAGGGTGTAATTCAGGATGAATGATGACAAAGCCACCACTGGGATGCTGATGCTTAAATATGCTCAGGTATTCTTGCAATTTTGAGGGCTAAAATAGCTCCATTTTCTCACTTACATTACTCTGTTAAATATATGTAGTAAGACAATTCTTTCCAATGCTATATGAAAAACTTTGTTAATTTTTAATTTTAATATCAATTTAATATGTTAATTTTGAATTTTAATATGTCAATTAGCAATGTAGTTGAGCCCTATACATATCAATGCAATGGAACCTTACACATATTCAAAACTGATCAAAGACTTAAATGTTAGACCTGAGACCATAAAAATCCTAGAAGAAAATATAGGCAGCAAAATTATAGACCTTGCTTATAGCAATTTTTTATCGGATATATCTTCCCAGGCAAGGGAAACAAAAGAAAATATAAACAAATGGGACTGCATCAGACTAAAAGTTCTTGCACGGTGAAGGAAATCATCAACAAAATAAAAGACAACCCACAGGATGGGAGAACATAATCACTACATCTGATAAGGGGTTAATATCCAAAATTTATAAAGTACTTAACACTCAACACCAAAAATCAAACAACCCAATTAAACAATGAGCAAAGGACCTGAATAGACAGTTCTCCAAAGAGGACACACAGATGGCCAATAGTCATATGAAAAGATGCTCAATGTCACTAATCATCAGAGAAATGCAAATTAAAACTACAAAGAAATACCATCTCACACGTGTCAGAATGGCTACCATCAATAACTCAACAAACAAGTGCTGGCGAGGATGTGGACAAAGGGGAACCCTTCTGCACTGTTGGTGGAAATGCAGATTGGTGCAGCCACTGTGGAAAACAGTATGGAGATACCTCAAAAAACTTAAAAATTGATCTGCCTTTTGACCTAGGATCCCACTTCTGGGAATATATCTGAAGGGACCCCAAACACTAATTTGAAAGAACATATGCACCCCTACATTCATTGTAGTGTTATTTACATTTGCCAAGATGTGGAATCAGCCCAAGTTTCCATCAATAGATGAGTGGATAAAACAACTATGGGACATTTACACAATGGAAAACTACTTGGCTGTAAAAAAGAAGAAAAATTTTACTCTTTGCAACAGTATGAATGGACTTAGCTAAGTGAAATAAACCTGTCCGAGAAAGACAAATACCATATGGTTTCATTCTTATGTGGAATCTAATGAACAAACTGAACTAACGAGCAAAATGACAGCTAATGGAGGGGAGATTAGGGAATGGAGGGATCGAGCAAAAAGGAAGAAGGACTAATGGATATGGACCACAGCGTGGTGATTGCTGGTGGGATGGGAGGTAGAAGAGGAGTAAATGGTAATGGAAAAAATACAATAAAGATTAAATTTAAAAAATAAAATGCATATAAAAATAAAGGAATAACATAGGACTATGTGTGCTTACATAAGGGGGTTTCCCAGAGATATTAAATCAAATGCAACATAGTTGATATAATATGACCTCCTGGTTGTATATAAACTGTGGTTAAAACATACCCCTGGAGTGTTACCAGTTTGTAGACATTAGATAGAAATCTGCAGGCTACAAACTGGAAGATTGAACACGACTACATAAAAGCATGTCCCTTTTTACTAAGGCTGAATACCTAACCTTTCTTGAAGGGCATATGATAAGATGAGAGGCTGTCTACCTTAATTATACCATATTTCAACAGGACTCATAATAAAGGCATTTGACAAAGTGCATGGGTATAGCTTGGAGACTTAGGCTTACTGGAAAAATCTGCACTCTACCAGAAAAGGGAGCACATTTCAAATTCTCACTACTGGTGAAACACTGTGGGAGGAGGAGGTGGGAGGCTTACTGATTATGCTGGGCATCAAAACTGAGTATGTGTTTAGTCTTTGAAGCTTCAGTGCTCACATGAGTTGCTGGAAGTAGTCCAGAACCACCATGCCTTTGAGTGGACTGCCACACAGACCCGGTCCTGGGAGGTACCTCCCCTAAGGTAGAAGGCCTCAGTAACCAGCTCGGGGCCTTCGGTGGTACCCACAACCTTATCTTGCTTCCAGAATGGTCATGTTGGTTAAAAAACAAAACAAAACAAAAACACTCCTGATACTACCTGAGCAGCACAAACTCATGGACTGCAGTATCGCACAGGTCCAAAAATAAACAGGGGGACTCTTGTTTCCAGACATGGTGGGCAACTCCTGTCCACTCTCTTAATGAATTTAACTAGAGAACAGATAAAATATATTTTAAATATCTGCCTGAAGGTACTGAAAAACAAGCAAATGATGGATTACCAAACCAGGATCCTGAGGACACATGCATAGGGAAGAAAATCTGGCATTCAGGATATTTTATCCTATTGGACTGATTATGTCTGATTATTTTGATGTACTGATTATTCTGAAGGGGATTGCCGTAGAGATGTCAGTTAAAATACATGACACCCTGGTAAATTTGAATTTCAGTTAAACAATGATCAATTTTTTAGTATAAGTATGAGCCATGCAACATTTGATTTAAGGTACATATTAACAGGTGGTCAGCACATCTGGGTGTTCAACAATAAAATCTTGATATGCTTTATTGCTATGTAAGGTTTTAATTTGTGGTAGATTAGTATTTTGATACCAATAATTTGTTATGACAACTGCTGGTTCTGTTCTTCTCACCTAGTGTGAAAGGAAAGACTCATTTGCAAAGCTTGAAAGGAGCATGGCTGAATTTGGCAGAAAAAAGGAGGGGGGACTGGGATAAAATAGAGTATTTAAGTGAGTTTATTTTTCCTGCCTCCCATTCCCTTCACAGATAGACTCACACACATATACAATGGGAGTGGGGAGATGATAAAACCAGGTTTTCCCTTGTTTGAGAAGATCTAAAGTTTGGAGAGCAGGAAACCCTGTATAATTCCTCAAGTGGGGAGCTAGTTGAAGTGCTCACAGACAGTAAGCTATGAAAAAGCAGAAGAAATGGCTGCATGGCCTGTGGAGATAGGGAAAAGGGGAGATAGGAGAGCATTTCCTCTGGCTTTTAGAAGGAGTGGAGAGAGCCGAATTGTCCCAGTGGGGTGTAGAAGAAGGCCTTCCAAGTATTTGAAGAAGTGTGAGATGAGGGGAAAATCTTAACAGCAGTGAGGAGTGGACAGCTCAAGTCATAGACACTCAGCATATGTGGTAGAACTCTCCAGAGAACACCAGCTGGGCTGCAAGCTCTAAGGAAGTGGGAACAGAGGGGAGGGGCCTATCTGTAGAGTCCCACCAATAGCCTAACAATGGCCCAGGTCTAAAAATAATTTCTTATTTTTACTAGGAGGGTTAATTTTATATGTTAACTTGAGTAGGCTAAAAGATGCCCAGATTAGCTGGGAAAACATTATTTCTGAGTATGTCTATGAGAGTGTTTCCAGAAGAGATTAGTTTTTGAATTGGTAAGTTAAGGAAAGCAGATGGCCCTCCCTGGTGTGGGTGGGCATCATCCAATCTGTTGAGGGCTTGGATAGAACAAAAATATGGAGGAAGGAGAATTTATTATCTCTGCTTGAACTGAGACATCCATTTCTCCTGTCCTCAGACATCAGCTTCTGTTCTCAGACTATCAGATTCATATCAGGACTAACAACACATCAGCTGCCAAATTCTTAGAACTTCAGACTTGAACTGAATCATGCCACCAGTTTTCCTAGTTCTACAGTTTGCAGAAGGCAGACTGTGGAACTTCTCAGCCCCCTTAACTGAGTCAATTCCTATAATAAATATATTTGTATTTATTATATATATTCTATTAGTTCTTCTTCTCTGGAGAACCCTTATACACTTACTAATCCTACTGGGCAGCAGGCTTGCAAACCCATAAGAATACAGACAAGTCAGAGAGCAAGTGGATGTAGAGAACAGTCTGGGAATTAATATTAAGCTAAGATGTGACTAATTTTTTAAAGGTGAATCTGTTAATCTGTTAAGAAAGTTTTATATTGGATTGAGAGAAATTCTGAAGTTGATCTGAATAATGTTCATGTTAGATAGGCTGGGATTTCATATCCAGGTAAGAATTGATTATGAACATAAAGAGTATTTGTTTATGATTTTAATTAATTTTATACTTATTCATTATATTAGTATATACACAAAAAGAGAACCTGGAGAAAGATCATACTGCATTGCTCAAGGTGATGTGGGGTGGGGTGGGGTGAAATGGGGATGTGGGAATATAGCAATAGTCCCTTAGTACATTGCATCTTCCTCAAATGTTTGACTTTGTATAAACAGAATATTTCTTTCATCATAAGAAATAAATTCTTCCCAAAACAATAAAGATTAATATCAACATGGGGAAATGGCCTGAGCATATATTATCAAGACCTTCCTTCTACAGAGGCACTGAACTAGCAGCCCAGGCCTAGCCTAGAACTGGAAACTGTGGAGAAGATCCCAACTATTACATCCGAGGCCTCAAATTCATTGCAAGTTCAGGGCGCCACTGTTGTCCATGCTGAGATGACCGGGGACCTAGTCATTTCAATGCGACTCTCCATCTTTGGCCACAAGTCCCGCTTGTGGCGAGACTCTGACTCCTGGCTAACTTAGGTGGGTCACCATCCATTCCCCAGAAAAAGTGTTTTGCCTGATGACACTAGTCGTCCGAGGGAAATTTCCAGGGAGCGTAGAATTACTCTTTTTCCGTAAAGCTAAGACAGGATGGTTCTCATTGCTGGAGAAATCTCCTGGTTAAGCCTCAGTGGAGAGGACTTAACTTAGCCCTATCACATCCCATGTTCTGGTGGAGAAACTCTTACCTTATCTTTCACTGCCTGACAACCCACTACTGCTGAGAGACCCTCACTTTCTAACAGGAACAGGCAGAGAAGGCTCAGGAAAGAGGAAAAGCTGAAAAAATGGGAACAGGTGGCTCTGACTGAGGAGGTTGCACCATTAAAAGTGAATATCAAATCAAAAATACTGAAAACTGAGTCTGTGATCAGGTTAAATGGAGGAACTCTCTTTCAACACAAAGCGGAAATACTAAAAACTAAATCATAACTAAAAATGTAAAAGACATGGAAGACAGTCCTGGGAGAAGCAATATGTAAATAATCATCATTCCAGGAGAAAAAGAAGCAGATGGAGATGAAATCAATAATCAGAGTATAATCTTCAGCTCCCTGATTTGAAGAAAGCTCAAAAGGGCTTACTAAATGTCTGGCAGAAATGATGAAAAAGACACTCATCTAAACATATCTTCGAGAAATTTTTGGTCTTTGTGGAAAGAGAAAAAATATATACATTTTTAGACAGATAAAAACCTTCAAATATAATAAAAAAGGAACATTAGACTCTGACTTCTCATTTACCATACAAGAAACCAATGGAATAAGGTTTATAAACGTTTCAGAGAGAAAGCACTGTTATATAAAAACCCTACTGCCATAAAAGTTATTCACATAATGATGAAAAAAAGGACGTTTTGAGGGGGCGGATATGTAGAAATTCAAAGCATTCTGCTCATATTTTCATTCAAAATTATTCAAGGATGTACTCCAGCATAACTGATAATATATATGAATAGATTTAAAGTAACTGGGGAAAAGAAGAATGCAGTAGGCAATGGTGAGCAATGAACCTCGTAAAATATGTAGGTAACCCTATGTGGCCGAGGACAAAGAGACTGCAAATTGTAATGCCACTGTTCAATGAGTACACTAGGAAGAGAAGAAGCGCAGTCTAGGAAAAAGTAAAAACAATACGGAATTACATTTCTAAAGTAGTTAAGAAAAATCTAGGCTTTGGTTGTGGTGTGAGCTAATGATAGTAAAATATTTAAATAGCAGGGAAATATGGTTTTTAATATAATTTAAAATACAGGCTGGTAAACTAGTAAGTAGAGAAACATATTAGTATTTCCAAAGTATTGGTAGGGAGCAATTGAAATGCAAAATAAAATAAACAGAGCATAAAACAACTTTCTCAAGCCAGTCTGAAGCAGAAAAACCTATAAAAGAACAGAAAAGCCTACAAGATAGAGAAATTACCATAAAATTAGATTAAAATGAGAACAAATACCACTTTTCATAATAAATGTAAATAAATTGAACTCTCCAATTGAAACACAAACTCCAGCTTTATGCTTTTTTATAATAAATGTAAGTGAATTTTTTTAAAGCAAGGGTTTTAAGTAAAGGGCAAAGGCATCTAGTAAAGGCAAAGAAAAGGGGTGGTAATAATGATATCAGAAAATGGAGAATGTCAGGCAAAAATAAAGCATTAAATGTATCAGAGAGATATACTGCAATAATAAATAGTCTAAAAGCAGCAAAAATACCTGGTGGGTGTATCAGAAAGGGACTAGTCGGGAGATAATAATCATACTGTAATGTGAACAGGAAAGTTTAATATAAAAATCTTTAAGTAATAAGGAATTAGCTACTAAGATGTAAAGTGAGAGCTAAAGAATGCAGGAAGGGCAGTTACAGGGAAGGGCCACAGCCCTAGGGCAGGGAATGAGCACCTAAGGGAGGGGCAAGTTGGGAGAGCTCCCTTGTGCCGGGTGCCCAGGAGAAATGTTTACAGTACAAATCTAACTCCAGTACATGCACAGACTCAGTAAAACGTCCTGCTTTTATGTGAAAAGAGAAAAGGGCCCACAAATTATACGGAATGTGAAGCAGTTATTTGGGGCTGGCTTGTTTAAGATCTACCCTAGCTTTCTTTCAGCATGCTTCTGTGCGCTTCTGAGATGGGGAAGCAGAAACTGTGTTTCCCGTGAAGCCTGGGTTCCAGAAGGGGCCGAGGTTCTCCTGGGTTTACGTAATGAAATGAGGAATAGGTGAAACACAGCTGTACGTAGAAAGGTCAGTTCTTCTCCAGGGCACGATGTTGGAGACATTTGGCTCTTCTGGGCAGCTCTGTTACAAGGTTCAAGTGTCGAGGCCCAGTGTTCCGGCTGCCCAGCTGTGTAATCCCAGCAGTAAATTTTCTGCTAGACTATTCTGTGGTATAGTTGAGTTTTTCTGCTGGCTCCTCTTATTTTGGACTGCATATAATACAAATCAGTCTCTGTGGTTTTGCCAGAAATTCTGTAGGGTATGTATTGCTCTCTAATAAACCCCTTTCTGCTTAACCAGCTACATTTGATACTGTTTTCAGTTACTAAAAGCCTTAGCCAATAATGTATGATCTATTAACGTAAAGAGAAATGGCCTTTTCTGTTTCATTTCAGTATAAAGATACATAATATTTTAGACATGCCTGCATACATTTTTTTCTGGGGAGGGGGGACGTTTTGGTCTCAATAAAATAAAGATCCTCTTAATCAGAGGGCTGTCTATCTTCAGAGTGGGCTGGGAGCATGAGGGGAGGCACCAGGGGTGGGAGGCTCCCATCCCTGCAGCAGCTGTCATGCAGGCTCCGTGCCCACCTGTCAGGGACCGGTGGGGCAGCGGTCTCCTTGGCCTCTGCTGGTTGAATGAGATGCCTCTGATTCTGCTTCTAACTCCTCCAGATTTTAGGGGTACTCTTTTTTTTGGCATTTTTTTACAAACTTTTTGCTATGTGCAAATATAAAATAAGTAACTATTGGGTTAAAAACCAATTAGGTGCATTTATAGAAACCCCACCCCCTCCAACAGTATGGATCACCTGGAGTGCACTGTACCAAGCAAAATAAGCCAGCTAGAGAAAGACGGTACCATACGACCCCACTCATATGTGGTATCTAATGAACAAAACAAACCAACAAACAAAATATAAAAATAAAGAGAACACTTAGACTGTTTCATTTGAAACCGTATTGTATTTCCCCCCTTGTTACTATTCCCTGTAATGGAAACGTCCGTGTAGATGCCTATCATGACATAATCCAGCCTCTGTAACTGCCTCTCACGATAGTAGCTGCAGCTGCCTCTCTGGGGATGTCTCCCACTCCCGATAGTGGCTGCCTGTCAGGACAGTGTCTGCTTCTCGAGACGCTGGCTGCCTGTCATGAAAATAGCTGCTTTTCACAATATGGGCCAGCCGGATAGCTGCCTGTTGCTGTAGGAGCCTCCTGTTGCAATATAACCCAGCCAGGTACCTGCATGTCATGTGTTGTCAGGCCCAGTAGTTGCTTGTCATGTTATTGTCTGACCTGGTAGTTGCATGTCATGAGATCCAGGGGATTCTAAAGAAATTGTGTGTGTGTGTGTGTGTTTAGTTTATTGGGGTTACATTGGTTAATAAAATTATATAGGTTTAAGGTGTACAATTTGATAATACATCATCTGTATATTGTATTCACTGCTCCAAGTCTTGTCTTTTTCCATCGTCACTTATCCCTGCTGTACCCTCTCCTGCCTCCTCCCACCCCCATCTCCCTCTGGTAATGACCATACTGTTATCTGTCTATGAGATTTCTTTTTCTTAGTCCCTTCACCTTTTCACCTACCCTCAGACAGCTATGACAGCTATGAGTCTGCTTCTATTTTGTTTATTCTGTTCATTAGACTCCACACATAAGCAAAATCCCATGGCACCTGCCCTCCTATGACCGGCCCACCCCAACCAGCACAGTACTCTCCAGGTGCACCCAGGGTGGCGCAGAAGGCAAGATTTCCTTCCCCTCCGTGGTGGAGCAGCATTCTGTTGTGTAAACACACCACAGCTTTTCTATCCACTCATCCACTGACGGGCACTTGGACTGCTTACACATCTTGGCTATTGGATATCATGCTGCAATGAACACAGGGGTGGATATATTATTTTGAGTTAGTGATTCAGGTTTCTTCAGATAACTTCCCGGAAGTGGAATTGTTAGGTCATAAGGCAGTTTCATTTTTAATTTTTTTGAACTACCTCCATGTTGTTTTCCACAGTGGCTGCACCAATGTGTATTCCCACCAACAGTGCAGAAGTGTTCCTCTTTCTCCACATCCTCGCCAGCACTTGCTTGTTGATTTATTGATGATAGCCATTCTGACAGGTGTGAGATGGTATCCCATTGTGGTTTTAATTTGCATTTCTCTAATGATTCGTGATGTTGAGCATCTTTTCATATGTTTATTGGCTGTCTGTATGTC
Organism: Desmodus rotundus; assembly: GCF_022682495.2. NCBI lineage: Eukaryota > Metazoa > Chordata > Mammalia > Chiroptera > Phyllostomidae > Desmodus > Desmodus rotundus. Next base: position 146,564,437 of record NC_071391.1, read on the forward strand.
CACTTTGAAGGAGTGTCTTTTCAGGTCTTTTGCCTACTTTTTAATTGTATTGTTTGGTTTTTGTTGTTGAGTTTTATAAGTTCTTTATAAATTTTGGATATTAACCCCTTATCAGATATATCATTGGTGAATATATTCTCCCACTCAGTGGGTTTTTTCATTTTGTTGATTTCCTTTGTTGTGCAGAACCTTTTTAGTTTGATGTAGTCCCATTTGTTTATTTTTTTCTTTTGTTTCCCTTATCCAAGGATATACTGCTACTAGAAATGTCTGAGATTTTACTGCCAGTGTTTTTTTCTACAATTTTTATGGTTTTGACTCTAACATTTAAGTCTTTAATCCATTTTGAATTTATTCTTGTGTGTGGAGTAAGAAGGTGGTCTTGTTTCTTTTTTTTTTTGCACATATCTGTCCAGTTTTTCCAACATCATTTATTGAATAGACTGTCTTTGCCCCATTGTATGTTCTTGCCTTCTTTGTCAAATAGTAATTGACCACAAAGGGGTGGATTTATTTCTGGGCTCTCTTTTCTGTTCCATTGATCTATGTGTCTGTTTTTATGCCAGGCCATACTGTTTTGATTATTGTGGCTCTGTAAAATATTTTCATGTCAGGTAAAAAGTGTGATTCCTCCAATTTTGTTCTTCTTTCTCAAGATTGCTGTAGCTAGTTGAAGTCTTTCATGGTTCCATATAAATTTTTGGAATATTTGTTCTAGTTCTGTGAAATACACCTTTGGTATCTTGATAGGAATTGCATTGAATCTATAGGTTGCTTTGGATAGTATGGACATTTTAATGATGTTAATTCTTCCTAACCATGAACACAGTATATGTCTCTACTTATTTGTGTCTTTTTAAATTTCTTTCTTCAGTTTCTTATTATTTCCTAAGTACAAAGCTTTTACATATTTGGTTAAATTTACTTAAAGGCATTTTATTTTTTGATGCAATTACAAATGGGATTGTATCTTAGTTTCTCTTTCTGACAGTTTATTATTAATGTATAGAAGTGCAGCTGATTTCTGGATATTTGTTTTGTATCCTGCTGCTTTACAGAATTTATTTATCAGCTCTCATAGTTTTTGGGGGGAATCTTTAAGATTCTTTATATACAGTATCATGTCATCTGTAAATGATGAAAATTTACTTCTTTCTTTCCAATGTGGATGACTTTTACTTCTCTTTTCGTCTGATTGGTGTGGCTAGGACTTCCAGTATTATGTTGAACGAGAGAGGTGAAAGTGGACATCCCTGTCTCATTCCCGATCTTAAGGGAAATGCTTTATTTTTTCCCTGTTGACTATGATGTTGGCTATGGGTTTGTCATATATGGCCTTTATTATGTTGAGGTATTTCACTCTATTCCCACTTTGCTGAGAGTTTTAAGCATAAATAGATACTGGACTTTATCAAATGTTTTTTCCTGTATCTATTGGTATGTTTATGTGGTTTTTATTCTTCATTTTGTTTATGTGGTGTATCACATTCATTGATTTGTAGATACTGTACAAACTTTGCATTTGTGGAATAAATCCCACCTGATCATGGTGCATGATCTTTAAATGTATTGCTGGATCTGGTTTGCTAATATTTTGTTGAGGATTTTAGCATCTATGTTCATCAGGGATAATGGCCTGTAATTATCTTCCTTTGTTGTGTCTTTACCTGATTATGGAACTAGGAAAATGCTGATTTCATAAAGTGAGTTTGAGAGTCTTTCCTCTCCTTGAATTTTTTGGGATAGTTTAAGAAGGATAGGTATTAGTTTTTCTTTGAGTGTTTGGGAAAATTTGCCCATGAAGACATCCGGTCCATGACTTCTGTTTGTTGGGAGGATTTTTTTTTTATTACTTCTTCAATTTCATTCATTGTAATCTGTCTATTCAGTCTCTGATTCTTCCTGATTCAGTTTTGAAAAATTATATGTTTCTTAAAATTTACCCATTTTGTCCAGATTGTTCAGTTTGTTAGCGCATATTGGTTCATGGTATTTTCTTACAATTCCTTGTATTTCTGTGGAGTCAGTTGTTACTTCCCCTCTTTCATTTATGACTTTACTTATTTGTGTTCTCTCTCTTTTTTTCTTGATGAGTCTGGTTGAAGGTTTGTCAGTCTTGTTTATCTTTTCAAAGAACCAGCTCTTGGTTTCATTGACCTTTTGTATTATTTTTTAGACTGTTTTATTTATGCTCTGGTCTTAACTATTTCCCTCTCTCTACTCACTTTGGGATTTTTTAATAGTCCTTTTTCTATTCCTTTAAGTGTAAAGTTATATGGTTTATTTGGGATTTTTGTTTGTTTGTTTGTTTTCTTGAGGTAGGCTTGTAATGCTATGCATTTTTCTCTTAGGACTGCTTCCACTGTGTCCCATAGATTTTGGATTGTTGCCGTGTCATTTTCATTTGATTCAAGTTTTTAAAAAAATGTTATTCTTCATCTCATTGTTGACCCATTTATTGTTTAGTAACATGTTATTTAGCCTTCATGTCTTTGTGTGTTTTTCAGTTTTTTCTTGTGATTGATTTCTAGTTTCATACCATTACTGTTAAAGAAGATGCTTGATATGATTTTAATCTTCTCAAGTTTATTAACAGTTGTCTTGTGTCCTAAAATGTGGTCTATCCTGGAAAATGTTCCATGTGCACTTGAAAATAATGCATATTCTGCTGCTTTGGTATGAAATGCTCTGAAGATATCAATTAGATCCATCTGTCCTAATGTGTCATTAGGCTGCTGTTTCCTTACTGATTTTCTGTCTGGAAGATGTTTCCATTGATGTCTTTGGGGTGTTAAAGTGTCCCTCTCTGACTGTATTACTGTCAGTCTCTCCCCTTATGCTCATCAATATTTACTCCTGCTGCTGTTGTTGTTCTTCTTCTTTCTCCATCTCCTCCTCCTCCTCCTTCTTTTTCCCTTTAACATTGCTTATAATACTGGTTTGGTGTAATGAACCCCTTTACCCTTTTCTTGTCTGGGAAGATGATTATTTCCCCTCAAGTTTAAATGATAGCCTTGCTGGGTAAAGCAGTCTTAATTTAGGTCCTTGCTTTTCATCACTTTGAATATTTCATGCCAATCCTTTCTGGCCTGAAATGTTTCTGTTGAGAATGGGAACTCCCTTGTAGGTAACTGTCTTTTTCTTTATGTTTTTAAGAGTCTCTCTTTGTCTTTTACAATTGCTGTTTTAATTATAATGTGTCTTGGTGTGGGATTCTTTGGGTACATGTTGGGGACTCCCTGCACTTCCTGGACTTGTGTGTCTTTTTTATTCATCAATTTATGGAAGTTTTCAGTCATTATTTCTTCAAATAAGGTCTCAATCCCTTGTTCTCTCTTTTCTCCTTCTGGTACCCCTATGATGCAGTTGTTACACTTTATGTTGTTCCAAAAGTTCCTTAAACTATACTTATTTTTGAAATTTCTTTCTTTTCTTTTCCTTTCCTCCTTCCTTCCTTCCTTCCTTCCTCCTTCCTCCCTCCGTCCATCCCTCCCTCCCTCCCTTCCTTCCTTCCTTTCTCTCTCTCTCTCTCTCTCTGTGTCTTTCTCTCTTTCTTTCTTTCTTCCCTGATTCAGTGTTTTCTTCTACTTTGTCTTCCAAATCACTGATTTGATCCTCTGCTTTATTTAACCCACTGTTATTCCTTCTAGTGTATTCTTCATTTTTGATATTGTATTTTTCATTTCTGACTGGTTCTTTTTTATGGTTTCTATGTCCTTTTTTATGTTTGCTATCACTTTGGTTAAGTTCTCATTGATGTTATTTATTCTTCCATGAAGTTCCTTGATCATTCTTATAACTATTGTTTTGAACTGTGTATCTGGTAAACTGTATATCTGACTGTAGTTTGGATATATAGTTTGGGTCAATGTCAGATGCTGATTGTGACTGGCCCTGGGCAATCTGTTAGTAGCTACAAATTGATCCACAGTTTGTGGCTGCCTCTGCTGGGCCTGGGTGTGTATGGGAAAGATCCAACTGTGCACCAAGGCTTGCTCTTACCAGCACTGGATCCAGGGGCAGGTCAGCAAAATTCTTAGGAACCCCAATGTCTGCCTTCACCTGCCTCTGTCTACTGGCTGCCTGTTAAGCTCAGTCACTGAAAGAGCCGTTGACAGTACTCCAGTTGCATGCAGTAGGTTCTCAGTGAATCACCAGTTAGGGGTGAGAGGTGTTCTCCAGATCTGTACAAGTTCAATCTTGGTGTCAGTTCTGGGCCTGAGTCCACTCAGCAAATATCTTCAGGTATACCAAATCCATCTACCACCTGATGGGTGCTCACACACCTTTGTGGTAGGACGGGATCTCAGGGAGTCATCAGGGTGAGGCCAGCAGAATTTATCAGGCCTAAACAGACCAAGATTTGGCTATGTTAAAGGAAGTGTTTGCTCAGGTGTATGAGGAAAAACGTTCCCCTGTCCTAGGGCCATGCAAGTGAATCTTTTCCAGATTCTGCCAGGAGCCTGATCTTAGCAGAGAGGGGTCACTGGGAGTTGAGAGAGGGGGTGGTACCAGTCAGGCTTGGGGGAAGTTGGAGTGTGTGGCCCCTCCTTTCCAGAGCCAAACAGCTCAGACTATCCTGGATTCTGCCCAGACCTTGGCAGGGTGGAACAACAAAGAATCAAGAGGGTTGGACTGCTGGGAGCTTGGAGAGTGGGGCTAGTAGAACTACCATGAGGGGAAGAAGCAGGTAGGATCATGGGAAAGGGGTCTCCTTACCCTAAGTTATACAAATTAGTTACTGACATCCCTTGAGTCTACCCAGGCTTCTAGACTCCAGACCAGGCTGCTGACTCCTTAGTATGGTGGAAGCTCCTCAGGGTGGGTAGACAGGGAGACCAGAGAGTGGGGCAATTGTTTTCCCCCAGGCCGATGTCATATGGAGGGGCATGCTCCATCCAAGAAAGATGGCATCTGTGGTGCAGTAGAGTGACTCAGCACAGGGGGTCTCAGCAGTTGTCCTCACAGCTCTTTCCCCAGAGCCACAAACCCCAGTCTCTCCCCTCACAACTCCAGTCTGCTTAGCCCTCCCTCTGCCAGAGCCCAGTGTGAGTGGCTGTGATCAAAATTTTGTGTGTTCGCCCTGAAAGATGGTGCCTGAGTTTCTAGTGGACTCCCTTCTTTCCCTTGTGGGCAGACTCCCTGCTGATTTTCACAGCCAGATATTGTATGGGTGCCTTTTCCAGGCTCTTGTGTTTGGGCTGGGGAGCCTGGCTTGGGCCTGAGACCCCCTGCTTCTCAAGGGGATCCCCCAACCCCCAAAGCTGAGATCTCCCTGCAGAACTTCAGCTGCTGCCTGTTGTAGTGGGGCCAGCTCTTTTTACATCTCTGCACTTACTACCAGTCTCAATATGGCTTCTATACCTCCTTGTGTACAAGGCTTGTCTTCAGCTAGTCTTCGGTTGGTTATTCAGGTTGATTGCTCTATATTTTAGTTATACTTCCAGTTTGGTCTTGGGAGGAGGTGGGTGTAGCTTCCCCTTGCTCTGCCTCTGGCCTAAGTAAGCTTATTAAACAAGTAGGAAATATACAGATCAAACTGTTATATAGGTAGCATGGAGTAGAAGAGAGAGGGACGTTTATTTCTGTATCAATCTGAGTTCCACCCTGAAAAGAAATTTTTCACCACTGAAGTCTGGAGCTGTCACTGTCTCCAGGACTTGTTGCTATTTGTAATAAAAATTTTGGATATCTCAGTTTGTTAGAGCATCGTGCTGATATGCCAAAGTTGCGGGTTTGATCCTCAATCAGGGCACATAGAAGAATCAACCAGTGAATGCATAAATAAATGGAACAACAAATCAATGTTTTTCTCTTTCTTTCTATTTCTTCCTCTTTCCCTATAAAATCAAAAAGTTAAAATTAAAAAAAATTACCTTTTGTTTGTTGTTCTGAATTGGGCTCTCTAATACTTACAAAAATACATTTTATAAAATTATAATGATAAATTGCTGAGTGTATCTCCATATTCAAAATCCTAGAAGGCTATGTCAAATACAACTAATCTAAATGCAACTGATATAAATACAATTACAGCCCTGGCTGGTGTAGCTCAGTGGATTGAGTGCCAGCCTGCAAACCAAAGGGTCGCTGGTTCGATTCCCAGACAGGGCACATGCCTGGGTTGCAGGCCAGGTCCCTAGTAGGGGGCGCATGAGAGGCAACCACACATTGATGTTTCTCTCCTTCTCTTTCTTCCTCCCTTGCCCTCTCTCTAAAAATAAATAAATAAAATCTTTAAAAAAATAAAATAAATACAATTACAAACATTTGTTTAATTTATTATTGACATTCCATAGGTATGCGAAGTTCATTTTTCAGTATCACAATGTTAATTAAAATGTGATGTATCTATGCTGAAATGAAAAGATCCTTATAAGTAACTGATTCTATTGCTTTAATTTTATATTTGTTATATTTGGTGTTCTATATCAGGCTTGTTATCAGTTATTTGGTTTTGTAATTTATATCTATATCTATATCTGTAATCTCTCTCTCTCTATATATATACACACACACACACACACACATTTAAATAGTTTAAAGCCCTGGAAAATGATCATATTTCCATGAGGTTAAAGAAATAGTTACTGAATGACCCTCTCCTCATTGCCTCCCTGTAATGAGCAATTCATACTTCATTTGTTCAGCACCGTATCTACCCTCTTTACTAAGGTCTTGAGGGGAGAAATGATGACTGCTGAAGCCTTACGCACCCTGAGCCCTCCCCTCCTCTTGAACTTTTTTTCCAGTGTGGAGGACCACACTGGTCCTAGGAATCTTTGAAGATGGAGCTAGGGAAAGTAGGGGTCAATTCTCCCTCTGCTGATGAAGTTGTGAAATTTCTCACCAAGTTTATCATCAGGATGAGGTAACGAGGCTGGTGTGCGGAGAACAGAGGCAAGGAGCAGAGAGTCCTGGCGACATTTCTGCTTACCTGAGCCTGATCACTTAACGTGCAATTGAAATATAAGTCTCAATCATTTATTTGTCACCAAGAGACACAAATAATGGAATCCTCTACATACTTTATTATTATTATTATTTTTTTTGAGATGAGTTTGACAGAAAACAAAATTGCTTACTGTGCAGGTTTTAGTAATGGCTTGCCTGGCAGCACTGAATTGGGGTTGGGGGAGGTTAAAGGGTTGAGGGCTATTTGTAGGCAAGTTAGGTTGGTGAGAGGAGGGTCTACCATCCAGGGAATGTAAACACTCAGTCCAAGCTACCCAGTTTCATTGGCCCCTAGATGGAGTTCTCCCTCCTACCCTCTTCTGGGTCTCCTAGACCCTCTAGGTTGGGTGATTACTTCCCTCCTTCACTACTGCCCCCACCAATTCACCCATATCCTCCTCCCATCTCCATCCCTATCTGGTTCTGGGGAGCAGAAACCCTGGTGAGGCATTAAGGAGCTGCCTGACCATGATCAAGCAGCCTCATTCCATCCAGGCCCAAGTTCCCTAATGGATAAAATGGAGGAGGTTGGCAAGGCCACTTCTAATACTCCTTTTAAGCTGATAATATGATTCTATGAATTATGAGGTAGAGAGATTGATTTGGAATGAGAGGTAGTTTTCACAAAAGAGGCATATTTCCATAAAATAAATTTTAACCTAGCCTTAACATAAGACAGGAAGAGGGATAAGTGGAGTCAGGGGAACACGGGGTTGTGAAAGAATAACTAAGTGCCGGAGCAGCGAGAGGATAAACGTGGTTGCAGCAACACGTACAGACCAGGGCTGTGAGAAGTGAAAGACGACAGCGAGCGTCTCTGTCCCCGAGCGTTCCAAAAGGGCCGACAGACTTGTTCTACAAAAGAAAAAAATGTACATACGTAATACACCCACCTTATTAAGAAGGTCACCACTTCTTAACATTTAGAATCAGAATGTCTTACTGTGGTAAACTGCCCAATTACATAAACTCCCAATTATTTGGGTAAATTTATATTTTGTAACAGTGTTTGACCAATTTGAAAAATAACAGAAAAATAATGTTTTTGTGGGAGTATTTGAACAGCTTAGAAAATACAAGAATTAGACTTTCTAATTCATAAACAACCATTGAGACACAAGACAGGTAGACCATGAAGAAAGCCTGAGAAGTTTATATATAAAAAAAATAAAGATCTATGAAACACCCACAAAATAGAAGGGGGTTATGGGAAATAGAGTAATATATTATAATTTGAAAGGTAATTTGACTTGTTTTAGTCCTACATTATAATTATTTGAGAATAGTAGTCACATATTTATCATTTGACTCACATATTTTCTACCTGATTAAAAGACAGTGCAATTTCCGTAACTAGGATGTTTTTCTCCTCATTGGTTACGAAAGTAGAAATATATGGTGTATTTTCAAGTTGGCATTGGGGCGTCAGCAATCCTGGAGAATCCAGGAGAAGTAGAGCACCACCTTAAAAGATAACGTGTTGGAGACACTGTTGGTTGCCTGTATAACAGCCACTTACCCCGTCTTTTCTTATTAGCAGATTCGAATTTTGTTCAGGAGTTCAGATAGTTGGCAGTGTGCCCAGGGGAGGTGGGGTTTTTTTTTTCTGAGGCTCCATGGGCTGAATCACGGTTAGACTAAACAGGCGAGGTAGTCCTTTGTCAATGACCGATGAAGGGGTGGGGTGTGGCATGTAACCCAGTTCTGACCTATAACTTGTCATAGGAAGAAATGACATTTGGCACCATGCCAGCCATCCTATCATTATGAAGAGAAAGACAAAAGCATCTCAGGGAATAAGACCCAGAGCCCTGACATTGGAGAGCTGATTTATTGAAATCTGGAAACATGCAACTCCAGCCTTCTTGTTATTGGAAATAGCTAACCCATCTTATTTAAGGTTTTTCATTATTTGTAGGTGAAACCATACTCTCTAGTACAAAATAAACCTAATCCTGTTAAAATGTGTTCACTGTGGGATCAAACAGTCCTGAATTTGAATTACAGTGTTCTCAACTATTTGATGCATGAGCTTCACATATCATACTTATCCCTTCTAAGCCTCACTTTCCTCATCTCTAAAACAGGATAATAATGGAGTCAAACTTGCTGGATTGTTGAGAGGATCAAATAGCTTACTGCAGCTGAAGCAGCTACCAGCGTGCTGGCCACATGGTAAACACACAGTGGAAGTTAGCTATTTTTTATGAGAGTTTTCCTTTGATTACTATTAAGAGGCTTGTGACTATGACATATGTAGCTAGCTCTGTGGCGGCTCCATCCAAGCAAGTTAGAGAAAAGTAAGCACACTGTTCTGGCTTACATGCCCCTGATCAGCACTATTCCACTCTCAAAATGGCCCTTTAGTTCCCTCCTTAATTGCTGCAGAAGATTTAAGAACAAAGGAGGACTCAGAGATAGCTGTTCACTGGAGGATGAACAGAGCCTAGGGACTGGCATTGTGGGAAATTGCCCATATCACGATGTGTTATTAAAATGGAGATTGTTGAGGTTCTGGACCTCAGCAAAATGCAGTATGAGGGCATCTGGAGGTGAGCATGAGGTTAAGTTTTTGAGAGTCAGATGGCTGCAAATATCGAGTTAGAAAAGCGTAGCAGGCAGTTAGAGAGGCATGAGCAGAGCAGGAGTGATGGGCCAGGTGCAGAGGGCCACCAGCGCAGAGTCCCTGGTGCCCTGCCATGGGCAAAATTACATGCCCTTGTACAACCACTCCTTAAGCATTAACTCCTGGAGGTGACACCTAGGCCTCAGTTGTGTTTTAGCTCCAGACCCAGAAAAGCAGCAAAACCAGGTGGAGTGTCACTATTATCAACATTGGGCCCTTCTGCACTGACTGATGATCCCCTGCCCTAGTGCCGACCAATCAGTGGAGACCTCAGCCCTGAGGAGACACCAGGAAAGCTGATGAATATTCTATTGAGATGCTCCTCTGAGACCTCAGATAAAAGACCTCAGATAAAAGCCCTCAAGATGGAGGACCCAGTCGGATTCTGTCTATGGAGAACCTTGGAGCCTTTCCCCACCCTCTTCTTTTCCTAGGGCGCCCCCACCCTCCACCCCCTCAGCACCCCCAAACCTCTCTTCCCTTTTTCTCCTTTGCACCTCTGTCCTTCTCTCTCTCTCTGTCTCTCTCTCTCTCTGTCTCTCTCTGGTTTTCCCCTAAGCTCTAAGGGCCCTTCTTTTGCTATACCTTGTTTCCTGGGCCCATTTCTTTTACGGCTCACTTCTACTTCTGTGACTTTCTAAACAAACTTTCTCTTACAATTTCAGTCTTGGCCCTGAATTCTTCTTTACCCAGAACTCAAGAACTGACGTTGCTGAACCAAGGTTAACACCTGGTGCCATTTTTCCACCACTAACAAAAAGTATCGGAAAAATTAAGGAGATCAAAATATTATTTGGCAGTGCCCCCAGTGATCCCCAGATCATAGGAGGGGGCACGTCCATGCTATTTAAGTACATAAATGATTGAGTTTTGGTAACTTTGTTTTTCTTCCTTACTTTCATTTTTGTGTTCAGTCCGGGGTAAATAACAGAGTGAAATAGTACACGGATGAGGATTTATTAGCAGTTCTTCCTTTAATCTCTATGCCCCTGAAAACTATTTTTCCCCAAGCTCCTGAAATAATATCGACCCCAATAGAGGCTCTTGGTTTGATGAGCCGACACTGCAAACCTACTACAAGAAAGCCAGGAGTGTGAGAAAGTAGAAGCGGCAGTTCTCCAGCTTTTGCTTCCACGTGGGATTTAGTCAGTGACTCTGAAAGCTGTGTGACAACAGGGCACCACCTCAGCACCTGCCTCCTGTCTGCATGGTTCCCTCTGTTCTCGAGGTTGTCCTCAAGGATGTAAGGAGAACTATTAGCAGTTTGGTTGAACACTCTTTAACAATCTGATATAATTTCAGTGCTATTTCACTGCACAAATCCAGCTTCAGGTATTCCTAGCCACCTAAGTCACCTTAAGATTGCATAAGAATCACCTGGAGTACTTGTTAAGCATGGAGATCCCAGGGAGAGTCTGCTTGAGAACATTTGTATGGGGCCCCAAAGTCCACAATTTTCAACAAGCATCCTTCAGTGAATCTCATCCAGGTGGTCCAGGATCTGCATTTTTAAAAACATGCTCCAAGAACCAGGCCTGTCTTCCAAATGTCTTTTTCTTCCTTTCTTCCTGCCAACTCCCACGATATGCAGCAATAATAGATGCTACTGTTAAATAATTACTGAGAAACTCTCTTTAAAAATTAAACGTAACTGGGCAATGTTCCGGAATTAGAACTTTGCCTTGGAAGACTGGAATACTATCAGAAGGAACATGCCTCTCCTGGGAAAAGCCAACACCACTGACATACTCAGGACCAGCTAACGCTGCGTGCCCACCCAAGGGAGAGGGCTCTTTGAAGTCCATGGGAGCTGTGCGCGAGAGCCAAGTGAGTGTGGGAGATATGAGCCACGGTGGTCAGAAAAGACATTCAGGCACATTTGACAAATTACTTAATGAATGGAATTTAATCCTAATTTGTTTATAGACAAGCAAAGCGTTAGTGACATGGTAAAGAAATAGCTCCACGCCTTCCTCTGTATTGGGAGGCCCCCCGTCATAGCCCTGAGATTGGAAGCAGCGTGCAGGGAGACTTCTGGCTGACTGGCACTCATCAGTGTGTTCCTGAGAGAGAGGGCAGGAGGGTAGGGTAGGAGAAGAGGAGGAGGACTTTCACACAGGGGTGTCCATCCACAGCCCCGCCGGCTGCATACGGCCCAAGATGGCTATAAATGTGGCCCAACCCAAAACTGTAAATTTACTTAAAACCTTTTGTTTGCTCATCATTTTTTGTCAGTGTTTGTGTGTTTAATGTGTGGCCCAAGACAACTCTTCTTCTTCCAGTGTGGCCCAGAGATGCCGAAAGGTTGGACACCCCTGAGGCATCATCACCACCCAAGCTTGCACAGAGAGCTTTCTCATACAAATTACATCATACATGTGATGAAATGAGTTATCTCTCCAAAATGCATGCAAGTAAACATAGACATGGAACATTTCTATAGCATTTCAAGGATTCATGGATCTCCTGAAACTCATCTGCGGACTCCACAGGAAGAATGTCTGCCCTGGAATAAATATTACTGATGCTGGAGTTTGAAGTCATGGGTAGGGTAATTCAATACAAATGAGATTTTGGCTGAGTAAAGCGTTGACTTCACTATAGCCTCTCAGGGGCCAGATTACTTGGTTGGAGTCCTGGGTCTATCTCCCTTCTCCCCTCAGTTGCCCAGCTGTGTATCACAGAGGCCAGTCCACCTCCCTCCCTGTGACCCATTTTCACATTTCAAAATATAGATATGGTTACTGGAAGGAATGGACGAGTGAATGTGTGTGAAGTTTTTGCCAGGCATGTAAAGGCTTGCTGATACTCTTATTTTATTCCTTTATCAGTGAGGCCAACATTGACCACTTCCCCAGCCAGTCTTACAAGAAAGCTTAGCATTATCACTGAAATTCATACTTTCCCATATAGGCTGCATTTTGTCAAACAGAATAAAAGCTCCATGAGGATTTGATTTTAACATTTTAGATCCTGTGTTACATACAGAGTAGATACTTGATAAACATATGTTGACAACAATGAGTTTGGGGAAAGAATTTTACTAGGCCTCCCTAAATGTCCTTCTGATTTTTCCTTGATACCTTCACCACCACTGCTTTAATTCAGATCCCCTTCAGTGCTTACCAGGACTTCAAACCAGCCACTGCCTACCACGGCGTTGCTGAAAGCTGCCTGCACCTTAGAACCATCCGGGGGTGGGGTTTAACTACAGCTTCCTGGCTCTTAGGAAATGGACAGAATCGACAATTCTGAAGTGATCGTACTGAGAAAAGTAGAATATTTTCAAAAGTTGCTCAGGTAATTCTTAAGTAATGCTAATTTTGGAGCTACCTGGTCTATATTAAAAAGTCTAAATTCTTTATCCTTTCAGGAAAGACTTTTTACCATTCACTTCCTTCTCTATGCTTCCCCAGGTATTACCCACCACTCTGCCATAGGTATCCTGTACTCCACCCATTCAAGACACCTGTCCTGGGGCCCCATTCTGTCACGGATGTGCTTGGCGCCCTTCTGAACCCTGAAAGCAGAGACCAATTTTTCTGTTTGTTTTGATTAAAGTCAGATGCCAAAAACAATCTTATTTTCCAGATTCATACCCCATTAGTAATTTCCAACAAAGTCCCAGTTTTTGGTCTTGAACTTTTGGCTTATTTGTAAAGCAAAGATGACTTTCATACCCTGAACCAAATGAACCATATTTTTTAAAATTTGAGATATACTTTGCATATCACAAAATTTATTAACTTATAAAATTCACTGATTTTTAGTATATTAACAAATGTTTGCAACAGTAACCATTATCTAATTCCAGAACATTTTTATCACCCCAGAGAAACCTCTTGCCTATTACAAATCACTCCCTATTCCTCATCTGCCACCCTCAAAGCCTCTGGCAACTATTAATCTACTTTTTGTTTCTGTGGATTTGCTATTCTGGACATTTAATATAAATGGAATCATACATTTATATCATTTCCAACTTCTTTTTTCTGTTTATTTTCTCTCTCACATTCATATTAAGTTTGGCTCTCATTTTTGTTTGGCCTCTATATTTATAAAATAACAGATTTCATATTTTAAAAAATCCCTAATTTTGACTTCCTTAGAAAAAGTGAAAGAGCTAGCCGTATGAGGGCCATGTTTTTTCCTGTGACAGAGACTGATTACTTTGGATAGGACGTGTATTCCATTGGCATCCTATTTTATTCATTTGTCTGTCAGTCCCTACAGGCGTATACTGGACCACTTTCTTCATATTCCTGTGTCACTCATGTGTCTCCAGTCTACTCAGAACTCCTTTGCCTTATGCTTCTGGACACAGGGCTTATATTGAAAATATATTTGCTGTTTTTTTCATTAAATTATCTCCTGTCATCAATTCCTTTTGTAATACAGCTGTTCTTTTAACAAGATAGTGGGAACAAATTTCGTGACCATTGAAATCCACCAAAGGAAGGTTGTTATTTGGTATGTTCTAAAGACACTCACTAGTAGAGATAACTTAGAGCGCTCTATCTCATAAGTCTACTCTTATACAAATTAAAGAAAATTTAAAGGTTTAAGTTTCTCATGTATCATTTTGTGAGGTTTGCATCAATTGACAGTTTCTAAAGAAAGAGTTCTCTTTTTATATGCGGATATGTGACTCAATTCAATCTTCACAGCTGGTGTTTACAATATGGTAAATAATTTTTTTCTTTCATTTCATTTTTTTTAATGAAAGCGTTGATGAAATTCAGTAAATACCCATCGTGGTTAAAGAAAACAATCATATCTTATGGGAAGACCACTTGGCTGAAAGTCCCAGGAGCTAGGTATTATTATAGTTCATTGACTCATTACTCAACCACAATATTAATTGAGCACCTCCTTTGTTTCAGGCACTCACGAGATACTGTAAGCAATCAATAAACCAAATAGGCCAGGTTTTTATTTTCAGGGAGCTTAGATAGTGGGGAGGAAGAAGGTAAAAAATTATACAAACAAATATGTTAACATATTGACTCTGGGAAAATCGTTTTGTATTTCTGAGACTCGGTTGTTCCATGTGTGAATTAGATGGTTAAACTCCATTTCCTCCCACAGTTGTAAGTTCATTTTCTGCTTTAGATTTTAATTTGTTTTTAATTGTAGAAGGAAGCAGCTTGACTGAGTATGGATGTCACATAAGGGTAACATCTAGTGGAAAAAATAACCTCTTGGTTGGTGTGGTTTGTCTATAACAGTATCTTGAGGCACAGAAGAGTTTCACGACGATTTTCAAATTATCTGTGACTGTGTGAGGGAGATAGCTTTGTATTTCTCTAAGGGTTTTCTATGTTTTAAAAATAGTAAGCAAAAATGTTATGCTCATTTTGACATAATTGTGTATCCTTTCTTCAACCGCTGAGTACATACATTTCAGCATCTATTACATGCTGGGCATAGAGAATAGGGTGTAATAAGAGAGAGAAATGTCCTTATGAAATCTGCATTTTTGGATAGAGAGTTTACTACAGAAACATAAATAAGTAAATAATTTCAGGTAGTAATGTGTTTTGAAAAAAAAATAAAGTAGGGTAGGAAACTAGAGAGCAACAGAGGAAGAGAGAGGTCTATTTGATTTAAAGTAAAAGGGAAACCCGTCTAAGGTGGTAATATTAGTAAGGTTGCCAGATAAAATACAGAATGACCAATTAAATTTGAATTTTGGATAACCAACAAATAATTTTTTAGTATAAGAATGTCTTGTGTGTTATTTGGGCCATAATTATCATATAAAATTTACTGATGATCTGAAATTCAAATTTAAATGGATATCTTACATTTTTGTTTTCTAATCTGACAACTTTACATTGGAGCCAAGACCTGAAAATAGTGAGAAAAACTGTATATTTGATCAAGTGGGCTACATTTCACGATAAAAAGAAACAGGAAGTAGAAAGTCTCAGGGTAGAAATGAGCAAGACCGCTCACAAGAGAAAGGAAAAGCCAGCATGGTTGGGTTAGATTGAGGGAAAAAGTGAAAGATGTCATTTCCTGCAGGTCCATTGAGCCACTGTACATGATTTGTATTTTACTTGATAAAAAACCATTTAAAAGTTTTGGGTGAGGAATGATGAGATTTAATCTCAGTTTAAAGAGACCACTTTGGCTGCTGAAGCAGGAAGACTTGTTGGGAAGCTAATGAAAAAGACCACACCAGTGATGATGGCTTAGAACACGGCGTTAGCAGTGAGGATGGGGCACAGAGGTAGGGATTTGGTTATATTTTAAAGGAAGAACCACAGGACTTGCTGGTGAGTTGTGGGGTATGAGAAAGATGATGCTTTCTCAGCTATGCTTTCTTCATCTTTGGCCTCGGCAACAAGATAACTGCTTGTAAGCTAATTTTATGACAATTAAAGGGAAGTAAATTAAATTTGCTTAAGCAGTTGTTTATTGAAACACACACATGCCTCCCTTGAACATTCTTGCCAGGGTTATCAAATCAACTTACTACTATTCTACCTCATCATTATCATAATTATCATTTTTTGTGTGAGTGCTTATTATGCCAGGGAACATTACTAGCCCATTATACCTGCTGCTCAGTTAATTATTACAACAAGCCTATGGTATAGGTACTATTATCATAATCACTCTCATATGACAGATGAGGAAAATGAAGCCTGCAGAGACTGAATAACGTACCCCGAGGGACATAGCCAGGAAATAGCAAATCATGGCTTCGAAGACAATGTGGCAGACTCTAGAACACTTCCACGTAACAACTGAGTTTTGCAAAAACATAGAAAGGAAAAAAAAAGATGTTTCAAATCATCCTGAATACGGAGGTGGGGGCCAAAAGTAGGTTTCTAGTTGTTCATATGGAAAATAATACAATAATTAATAAATAATAATATAAGAATAAACTGTGTTTTGCATACTCACAACTGTAAACCTGCTTTTGCCTATCCCATATATTTGAAAGAAAAAAAGCATTTTCACTCAACTTTTAGAATTCTACTCAAGGATTCCCAAAAAACCCAAAACTTTTGATAAGTTAAGTGAGGAACAAAAATAAAAAAACTTTACTAAGTGACAAAAATGAAGTTTTGGCAAATTTAAGATCAGGTCTTTGTTTAAAATGGGAAGATTGAAATTATAAAAAGGTCAGTTTTTCAAATTAATTTACAGTTTAATTCACATAAAATTCACATATTATGTATACATGTATATATACACACGTATATCTATTACATCCACATATCCATATGTATATGTATATATGTATGTAATATATGTGCTTATTAGTGTTATTTCAACAAATCATAAACATAAAACCACAATGTAACTTTGTCAAGGACAAAAGAGGAAAATACAAATATAAAACACAGAAAATGAAATAAAAGTATTCTGAGAAACAACGGAAATTAGAAGACCCCTAAGAGATTATCATTTCCCCAAATCTATTCACATAAAACTGAAAATGCTTTTGATACAGAAAGATTACCCAGATGTGTGTTTACTGATGAAAACAAGGTGAGAAACTGGAAAAATTTATAACGTAATTTCTTGTTTGTAAAAAGGTAGAGAGCAAGATATTCTATTCACTTTGATCTGCGTAAAGAAACTCTGAAAAGACACACCAAACGCTCACAAAAGGGGAGTCTAGGTGAAGAACAGGGATTAGGAAGACTTTCCACTGTTGTTCTCATTGCGCAATGGGACTGTATTATCAATTCAAAATTCTCAAACATCACATTAAATGTTGTATTTTGGAAACTAAACGGCAATTACTTCTGTGGTGAAAAAGGCATGCTTTGAGCGCTGACCATCCAAAATTTGAGTAATTTGACGACAAAGCTGCTTTGGTTGAGAAGCATATGGTTTTGATCAATAAATCTCTGAATAATTTTTATGTCTTTCATCACCTATTGTTTGTGAAAAAAGAAACCCTTTGGACATCTATGTTTGGTCCAATTCTGTATTACTAGCTTGATTTCCTTTCTCATTGTCTCTGAAACAATTTGCTTCCATGAGTCCAGAGATAAAATAGAAAAATTATTAATTTAATCTGATGCATTATTTATTCTGCTCTGCTTCTTACTCCTTGAATCTACAGTTATGTGTTCAATTTATGTTTTAAAAGGGAATGTAAATATTTCTAAGCTCAATGCTTTGAACACTGGATTTTAAGATCATTTCACATGTTTAATCATTTTTTTCTACTCCATAATGAACTTTAAAATAGGTTTGAATAGGCTTTCACACTGTTGTTCATATTGTTTTCCTCCAGAGCTATTACATTTTGCATAATTTTCTCTGTAACCCTGATATCTGACTAATATCTATGATTTACTTGGGACAATTTCCTTGTCACACAATTTTATTAGTAATATATTTTTATCTCACATTCTCTCATTTTAGTTTTTCAGTACTTTATTTAGTTGAATTTGGAGATTATATAATTTATCTTACTTTTATTTTTATTTTCTATTCAATGAAATCTGATAGTTTAGGATATTATTATTAGTTTTATCTCTTGCAACATTATGGCATCATCATTATAATTACTTCTTTCCTTGAATAACAGAGAAAATCATTCTTTATTATGTTCCAAACACTTCCTTCCTATAGGGCTTCTTTTCCTTCAACTTCATTTCCTATCTGGTGCTCATACTGCTCCTCAATTCCATGTGAGGGTGACATGCTCACTACGTCCTGAAATCTGATAACAGTTGCGAGACAGGAAAAACTCTAAGTAGTTGATTAAATTGATATAGAAAAGTATTTCTATTAAGGAAGTGAGTTTTATAATTTATTTCACATACCGAAAGCATTGTAAGTCTTCTTTACTTAATATTAGAGATAATTTCAATATTCTTTTTAGATGTTGCAACATAAAATGTTTTTATGAGACCTTTCTTTGCTATGGAAAATACAAGATTCCAGTAGTTTTTATATTACATATGTGCTATAAAAATTATTATGAAATAAGGCTTTGTTAACTATGATTTTCTGAGAAATTTGTCTCTATTTAAAGAACATGTGGTGAGGTCACTCAAAATCTTGAGGGTGTTTGAATTGGACTATAAAGGTGCCATAAAAGACAGATATAAGGTGTGGTATGAGTTTCAGAGGCATCTCTGCTAAACTGGAGATGTCAGGGGAGGCTTTGCAGACAAGGTGACCTGAATGTATCATGAGAGGAGTTTGCTAAGTGGAAAGGGTGTGAAGGGCAATGGTGTAAATACAGAAAAAAGCATTGTGTATTAAACACGGAAGCATGAACCACTTGAGTGTTTTTGGACAAATCGATAGAAATATGATGAGATCCTGGAGAGACTAAGTGAAGATGAAAGAATTCAGCCACATAAGGGACATATCAAAGATGTCCTCGTAATCCATTCTAAAGATTTTAAAAATTATTTCTGGCCCTGGCTGGTGTGGCTCAGTGGATTGAGTGCTGGGTAGTGAACCAAAAGGTCACTGGTTCGATTTCCAGACCGGGGCACATGCCTGGGTCGCTGGCCAGGTCCCCAGTAGGGGGCGTGCAAGAGGCAACCACACATTAATGTTTCCTCTCTCCCTCACTTCCCCTCTCTAAAAATAAAAAAAATAAAATCTTTAAAAAATAAAAATTATTTCTGTAACTATTTTTGATAAAAATAATAGTAAATCTGAACAATAATGATAAATCTGCCCTTTAACCTTGGATTGGGATTTGTAGTGTGTTAGAGAAAAACAAACTCTGTAATACAGTCTACAGTGTAGACAGTGAAGAAGTAGCCACCCAGTCTCAGTTATTTGTTATAATAGCCCAAACTGAGAGACTCAACAGTGGCTCTTGTTTATACATTGGACACATATATTTTAGCCCTGTTCTCGTTTAGTCACTTGGGAGCCTTTAATATTATATACCACTAACTGCTCCTTTAAACTCTCTCTTCCTATGTTTCACCAAATTCCCCACTCTTCCGATATTCCTTGCTTCTCTGGATCCTCAGTTTCATCTACTTTAAGAATCTCTATTTTGTTCAACCCTTTAGTTTTCATCTGCTTGGGGTTCTAGGTTGTTTTCTCTTTAGCCATCCCCACCCTACGGGGACAAGTTTATTCCCTTCCACGATTTCAATTACCGTTAACATCAGTATGCAAGAGATTTCCAAATCTTTATCTTCATCAGCAATTTTCTTTTTGGGATTTATGTTAACATTTTTTCAACATGTCTCCTTCCACATTCAATACTTCAGATCAGACATGAAGCCATCACCTTCCTCCCCATTTATATTCTTATTTTGTTGTAAATGCCTGTTTACTCAATGCTAAAGTTCACGCCTAAAAACTACATATCTTTTCTGATCCCTTTTTATGTGCTGTTATTCATTGTACCTCTTAAATGTCTGTCTGATTTCTTTGCCTCTGTCCATTCCCACTGCCATCAGCAAAGTCAGGCCACAAACAATTCTAGCCGGGCTTTTTGCTGTAGCTTCCTCATCTCCTCAACAGTGCCCACATTGTTTTTGTTGTTGTTTATTTTTTATAATGCAACTAATCATGTCACTTTCATAGGTAAAAGCCTTCAGTGGTTTCACATTTTCCCTGTGATAATGTCCATGCTTCACCCTAAAAGTATCCATCAAACATATTGCAATGGATCATTTCATTGTGTATTTATCCTGCTAGTCTATAAACATTGTTTACAGAATAGAGACAAAGTAAGGTAGTATGTGTACAATGGTAGGGATGAACGTATTCCAGTTTACTAGTCGATGTACATTGCTGTCTACAGAGGACTAGAAGCTATGATCTTTACCCATTGTTATTGTCCGGCTGAAACATAACTAATAATGTGTGAGTTAAACAAAAACCATTTAGGAATAAATTACATAGCAATGTCTATAAGTAAAGGGATTCCAGCTGGGAGAAACATAACTAATAATGTGTGAGTTAAACAAAAACCATTTAGGAATAAATTACATAGCAATGTCTATAAATAAAGGGATGAGGAGAGAGAAATCCAAGGTAAAATATTTGAAGAAATTTCACCAGAGGTGGGATTGAAGTTAAGTCTTAGAAAATAAGTAGGATTTGAGAACACGAAGAAAGAATAAAATCTACGAGCATTTCACAAGAGGAGAATAATATATAACAATTAAAAACAAAATGAAAACAAACATTTTTAGTGTGAATATGCATAACAGTAAACTTACATAAACTTTAACTTTGGGGTTTATAGTGCCTTAGAGAAACATGGTAACACTTATTTTCCCCTGGTAACTATTACTTAACTTGGTTACTTGTGGTGGTTAGAGATAGCTGATGAAACCAAGGTCTTGTTTTATCTCTGTGTAGGCTGCGTTAGTTCCACAGGCCAAGATCATGCCTCCTCATTCCCAGCCTGCTCTATTGTACAGACATGTACTTCCTAAGAGTGAGTCCTAGGTGCTGGCTGAGAAGACCTAGGCAGATAAGTGGGTTGGGTGTTTGTCTTTCTTACGCCCGTGTAGGAGCATCTCTCTAGTTCTTTCCTATTAGACAATTAAGTCTAATTGTCTGATGGTTTAACCCTTCTGTAGTCAACAAATTCAAGTCAGCGGTAGGCCTACTTACTTTTATTTGAGAAATACTTGTGTTACTAGGAGACTGTATAGACTGAATTGTGTCTTCTCTCAGCCCAAATTCATATGTTGAGGTCCTAAGCCCAGGACTCCAGAATGCTGAGTGGATTGGGAGAGGGGAGTCATCAAATAGGCAATTAAGTTAAAATGAGGTCAGTCAGGTGAGCCCTCATCTGATATGACTGGTACCTTATAAAAAGAGAACATATGGGCACAGATGGGCACAGAGGAAAGACCATGTGGAGACATGGGGAGAAGATAGCCATCCGCAAGCCAAGGAGAGAGACCCCCGAAGAAGCCAACCCTGCCAACATCTTGATCTCAGACTTCCAGCGTCCAGGACTGGGAAAACTACGTTTCTGTTCGTGCTACCAGGTCTGGGGTTCTTTGTTATGGCAGCCCTAGGAAATGGGCACAGTGACGAAGAGAAATTTATCTTTCCGAGCAAATCTTCAAGCAGTAGTTAACATAATACTGTTGCTTTATTTATTTATTTATTGTTTTATTGTGTTATTACAGTTGTCCCAATTTTCCCCCCTCACTCCCCTCCACCCAGCCGGCCCCCCACATATATTTAAAATAATAATCTTTAAATACCTTTAAAATGAAAAATATTAATTTTGTTAGGGTCAATAAAATAGGAATGTAATATTTAATAGTAATTTATAGTTTCGTATGAAATTTAAGAGGCTGCTTTACTGCAAAGATTATTAGCATAGTAAACTACGTCCTAATGTAAGGGATGTGAAATGGCCTTGTGTGCATGTACATATTATTACACATTGTGGTACAATTTAAAATGAGACCAGAAGAAATGCTGTTTAAAAGAAGTCTGAGCCATGGGTGATAAAGCTCTTTTATGGTTTCCAAGGATGTTAAACGGATTGTACAGTATTCCAAAAGTGCCAATCCTGTATTTGAGGGTGAAAAAGTCATTTCCATTTAAAACTTCTATTTTCTCCTCTCTATATACATATATATATTAAATTCCACTTGCTGAACTTTCATGCTTCAACTTAATGTGAGCCACATATTGTGAGGTTGCACAGAAATTCACTGGGCCAATCCTGAGGCATTCAACTAGGAAAGGGTCTTTTTCCGTTAGAGAACATTTATAATGCAGATTAACTTTAAGATTCTGATCATTCAAAACCGTTGGGCCTTTAATTTAAGTAATGTTTTTATAGGACTTGAAATGATTTGCATTGGAAAGAGCAAATATGTGGCCTTTTGAAAGTGAGGCCCTGACCACGGGGATCGGCACTGGCTTTCCGAGGTGCTGCCCTGGTGGAGGCCCCGTTGCTTCTCCCGAGGACATGTGCACCCCAACTGTGAGACACCATCCACAGGGATATGGCAGTGCAGGTGTCCTTCTGTGGCTACCTGTCACCGGGAGCAGCTAAAGTTCGTCCCCTGTCGCTTACTCAGGGCTTTCTGACAACGTGTACAATCTCCTCCAGAACCACCTACAGCAACAATTCTCGGTCACAATTTCCATGAGCCATACAAGATAATTTTGTTGCGTTATCCTGTGGGAATGAAGGCATGTAGATTCAAGTACACACATAACACACATGCATATACATACACACGTACTCGCTGTCATGGCATTTAAAATCCCCAGAGTGCCTAACTCCAAGGCTACAGTGAAGGTATTGTTCTGTGAACAAGCAACAAGTATATAGGTGCTGGCTGGGCAAAATTGGGCTGAGGCGGAGAAGCACTTCCCAATACAGGCATCCTTTACTTCGTTAGGCCATCTTGTTTTTACAGAAGACCCACTAACACACACTGATGTAGGTCTTTCATAAAAGCAAAGTGGTCCCCTTTGGAAAAATGGGAATACTTTTTGCTTTACACCATTCTGACTCATAAAAGTTTTCATAGGAACACCCTACTTTCAGATAGTGCGGGAAAGCTGCAGTCTCCAAGTGGTGGTAGTCCAAGAGGGACTTGGCATTGCACTTTGAAACAATTTACACATTTGCACGCAGGTGTGTTAATGCAGGATCTCTCTCTTTTTTTTTCTCTTGCTTTCTCACTTGCTTTCACTCTCAGTTTTGTCTTGTTTTGCTATTGTAGTTAACTCTGAATAATATACTTGTTATAACATCGCTAAGCACCTAGGAAATTCAGTGCTTGAGCAGTGACTGACAGAAGTCTGGAGGTGGCCTCACACAGGAACTTTGCCTCTGGTGGGTCAACTCTGAGACACGACTTCAACTCTGGGGTTTCCCGGAGGGATTAGCTGAAACTTGCCTGAAGTTCTACTACAACTGCCCCCTTGCTTTGCTTCCTGCCTTTTCCCGATCCTGCTTCTTCTACTTGCTTTCCACTTTCGCCCAGGAGCGCTTCTGTAATAACTCACTTGCAACAAATTCTTGTCTTGTGGTCTACTTATGAAGAACTTGATCTAAGACATCTTTTTATAAGTCCATGGTTAGTCTTGCAAAAGGTCTTAGAAGTTTTCAGTTACAGGGTATAGCATACTTTTTAAAATGTTTGACAAATACTGCTAATTTGCAAAAATTAGAAAAGTTGTGTATTTAGAAAAGCTGTGTAGAATTCTCCTGCCATTGTGCCCTCTGGAAGGGTATCAATCATCATTTGAATAAATCTTTTTAGTGTTGATTAACAAAAAGTATATCATTGCTATAATTATTCTGGGGGGTTTTGGTGCGCATGTTCTGAAAAGCATTTCGTCATACTTTTTGGCACTTGCATATGGCTACAATATCATGCTTCTGACCATTCCTCGGAGCCCCAGGCACAGGACAGGCTCCCTTTCTCACAAATTTCACCTTCCCTGGAGGGAGAGGTGGACCCTAGCAGCCAAACCTGTGCTATGTGCTATGTGACGGCCCTGATGCCCGCTGCATATGATGGAACCTGCAGTAAGTAGATAGCTCATTGACTTGGGCCTATCCAATTCTCTCTCTTTTTTGTGACTATAAAACTAGGATTTAAAGCAAGAAAGTCTAAAACAGCCAAAGAGACAAAAAAAAAATCTTTTTAGAGTTGGCGTTTCCTATTTCAGGTGCTACTACCCAACATTCTGGCACTTAGAATTAGGATGCAGAAGTTCAACCATCAGTTTACCGGGGCAGCAGAACTTGTATGGCAACCGGCCATTAGATGAAGCCCTGAGCGGCGGGGTTTACTGCGGTCTGGTTAGTAAGCACACTTACCGTCAGCAGTTCCGCCTTGTGGAACCACAGCAGAGGCGCTCTTCTGTCCTTCCTGTTTATAGTTCTCTGGGAGAGTTATTGTTTCTGTTTTGTGTTTTCTTTGGCATTTTATATCTTACATTTATTCCTAAACATGTTTTGTACTTTTTTATGAGATGAAATTCTTATGTGTATATATAGATACTTGCGTGATACACTGTAGTCAACATTTGGTTCTTTGCTCTTGTTGCTGCTGGGTGTTCTGCACTCCATCCATCATAACTATATTAAATACATTTCATAGGTAAATAAATGTGGGGCATTTGAAAAAAATCTCTTTAGGAAAGGTACTATGCTTATAACAGCATCTTAAAATGGAGGTCTGTTAGTGCAACTAGAATAATGAAACAAAATATCAGTCTTAAACATTGAGTCATATTTTTACATGATATAGCAGAACAGAGAGTGAAGAAA
Source organism: Desmodus rotundus (assembly GCF_022682495.2). Lineage (NCBI taxonomy): Eukaryota > Metazoa > Chordata > Mammalia > Chiroptera > Phyllostomidae > Desmodus > Desmodus rotundus. The sequence continues at coordinate 146,589,246 of NC_071391.1, forward strand.
TTGTTACTCAATAAATGATGCTGGGGAAACTGCTTCTTCATATAGGAAAATAAAAATGTATCCCTACCTTATATCCTCTACAAAAACCAAATCCAGGTGGAACAAGGACTTAAGGACTTAAATGAGAAAAGGTAAAAATCATATACATTTTGCACTGAGAGAAGAAACTTACACTCTTGGGGTATAAAAGAATTGTTAAGCAAGATGCAAATAGTTCTTACCACAAAAAGGCTGATTAAAGACTAAAATATTTGATTATGTTCAAATTAATAACTTCTGTTCTTCAGAAGCAACTACTAAGAAAAAATAAAAAGTCACAAGCTGGGAGAAGGTGTTTGATAAACATCATGATAAAGAGATTATTCGTATCCATACTATAAAAAGATGCCCATAAATCAACTAGAGAAGGCGACATAGTAGAAAAAATGAGCAAGGGTCCGTACAGACATTTGGCAGTAGGGGGGATACATGCGGTTCGCAAATATGAAAATATGCTCCGCTTCCTTGGTAATCAGAAAAAGGCAAATTAAATAATGAAATAACATTTTACCTACTGGAATGTCTATAAACTGTAAGTCTGGAGTATTAAGTATTGATAAGTATATTGAGCAATGGGAACTCACATGGGCTGCACTTTGGAGTGTACATTAGAACAGAGTCTTTGGAAAACTATTTGAAGTTATCTTTACATCTTAACATTTTCCTACCAAAGGTCTCAAAATTCTACTTGTAGGTATATATACGTTACAGAAACCTGTACATGTGTACACCTGAAGACATGTGTAAGATCCTCCTGAGCGGGATTTTTGCAATAGCAAAAATATGGGAGAAGCTGAAATGTTCATTAGCAATAAGATTGGTAATTATAGCATATCCATATGTTGGTGTATTAGAGAAAAGGAAATCACAGTCATATGCATAAGTATGCATGAATCCCAAAACTGTATTTAGTAGAAAAAAATCACAGACTACCTACAGTAAATGTCAGTCAAAATAGGAAAAAAACAATACATATATGTGTTTATGTGTAACACACAAAACTAGAAAAAGAAGGAAAATAAAAATTAACACAGAAATTTGAGTTCTAGTTAAATCCACCGAGGGAAGAGGGAAGGTAATAAAATCAGAAAATGCACCCAGGGATCCTCAGAATTAATGGTTTGGGTAGTAGATTCATAGGTATTGTTTTTATTGTTTTTGTAACTATACAGAACACCATGCACACTGGTATACATATGTTCCTACTCATACATGTAACATACGAGGGGGTCCCAAAGAAACCAGAGTTATCTTCTGGAGGGAAGACTCCCTGTAGTACAGACTTCCCCTGCTAGGTGAGTGTTCTAGGAACCCATCTGTATCAGTGCACCAGCTGGCATTGTTGTGAGAGGCTGCGTTCGGTTTCAGTGAAGTTTTTTGAAGACTCTTTCAACATGTTTTCCCATTTCATTTCATGATGGGTGATTTATGGGCACATCTGTCCGTACCGCGCTGAGTGTTCAGCAGTTTTTGACCCAAAATGGCATGACCCTGGTGCCCTACCCTCTCTATTCACCCAAACTCGCCTGGAATGAATTTTCTTTTTGTTTCCCTGGATGAAAAATGCCCTTAAAAGGGAACATTTTGCTGACATGAAAGAGGGGAAACAAAAAACAGCAGAAGCACTAAAAAGTGTCAAAATTGATGAGTTCAAAAACTGTTCCGAGCAATGGGAAAAACAACTCAGTAGGTGCATTGCATCAGATGGAGAGTACTTTGCAGGTGGCTGAAGTTTAAACATGTGAGAAAAATACACAAGTTTTTTATAAGTAAATTCCAGTTTTGGGGGTCCCCCCCGTATTTCATAGTGAAAGGATGAACTTGGAATATGCCAAACAATGGATGATATAAACAGACTATTACTCGAGGCAGCAAATATTGGTAACAGTTGTCAGCTGGTGTTCACCAGCTTAGAGACCTTTGTTTACAATTATAGAAACAGTGTTAAAACTTGTAATATGATTTTAAACACCAATTTACTGAGAATATGTGAAGTGAAAATATGGAATTTGTTCATTCATTCTTTGAACAATTAATGTTTTTGAGAACCTCATATTCATTAGCTAGTATGCCAAATGCAGTGTTTGCAGCATCAAACAGTAGGCAAATTCTGGGCTCTCCTGGAGCTTTCAATCAAAACAGAATGGGGAAAGACTCACAACAACCCCATAAACAAACCGATAGAGGGTATGTCAAGGGCTGATAGCTATTAGGAGAAAAATAAATCAGGTTGACTTCTGCTTTTGGCCACAACAAGGTAACTGGTACCAGACTTGCCTTATAAATAACTAACTGTAAGTCTGAACAAAATATATGAGGCAACTATTTTCAATCACTGCTCACAAGGCAATCTAGGACTATGATCCCTTAGATAAGACAAACACTCAATATGAGCCTAGTGATTAACCCATATTTCCCTGGACTTCCACCTAGGGTATTTTATTATTGTCGAGCAGGGAGATGGAGCCTAACCAAAAGAGTGAGCCAAATTTCTGGGCTGAGGAGGTGGAGGATCAAAGTCCCAGGCTGTGCACAGTTGAAATTTGTGGGGCAGCATACCTAATAAGAGGGAGCTGAAAAGGACTCAGATGTCTGTGTGGGAGTTCCTCATATATAATTGGATGAGCATTGAGCTGCACATATGCAGGGAAGTGTTCACAAAACCTAGCAGAAATTGCTTGCTGAAAAGCTGAGACCTAGAAGGGGTCAGCTGGTATTAGAGGTCCTGCAGTTCTGGAAGACATTGGAGTTCCAGCTCCATCAGAGGGGACAGACCTTGCTGAGTGGCTGCAGCATTCAATGCTAGAGACCTTAGAATGTCTACACTTTATGGAAATTAGCATACAGTAAAGGGCACCCCACAGTTGAAACCCAAAAGGAATCTGCCACAAGAAATAATAGAACCAAGTCTGATAGAACCAACATGATTCTTCAGTAATTTGACTGCTTTCCAGAACAGAAGCCATCACCCTTTAAAGGATGAAGTCATAATTCAGATACCCTATAATTTGCTAGTCACAATCTAATGCATACAATTAAATTTCCTAAATCTGAGAAGAAACAGGGATACATGATCCGTAGTCAAGAAAAATAAAGTCAACCAAAATGAAATCCAAGAAATTTCAGACAAAGATTATAAGGGTCTTAGAGAAAAATATGGTTATAATACAGAAACAGCTAGGGAATTTTCAAAAAGATAAAATACTCTAAAAACACCCCCAAAATTTAGAACTAAAAGTACAATATTAGAAAAAATACTTAGGTTGCACAAGAAATCATCAGTTAACTTCAGGGTTGATCACTAGAAATTACTCAATCTGCAGAAGAGAGAGAAAGATGATTGAAATGATACACAGATCTTCAAGGACATCTAGGCTATATTGATTAGTCAAATATATGTATGACTGGGCCAGAAGGACCAGAAAAATTTAAAGAAATAATGGCCAAATAATGTGAGAGACATAAATTTAGATATTCAAGTAGCTCAGCAAACCCCAATTAAAGTAAAGACAGAGAAAACCACATTTAGGAATATGATATCTAAACTACTGGAAACCAAAGATGAAGAGAAAACCTTGAAAGCATTCAGGGAAGAAATTACCTATTGCTTACAAAATGGTGGCAGACTTCTCATCAGAAACATAAAGTTCATAACCATTGGGATGCTATCTTTAAAAGCGTTGAAATAAAAAAAATTAAAAAAAGGTTAACTAAAATACTGTTGTATCCATCAAAAATATTCTTCAAAAATGAGAGCAAGAAAGAACTTTTCAGACAAGTAAAACAAAGAATTGATTTCCAGCTGACCTGCACTACAAGAAATGCTAAGGCAAGTTCTTTACACTTAGAAAAATGACATCAAATGGAAACTCCAATGTATACGAAATAATGAGTACTTTCTTCCTGGTACACATATGAACAAATATGCAATACTGTATGTTTTGTTTTATTTTCTTAATTTCTTAAAAGACATGGCAGTTTTAAGCAAAAATTTATACCATGTTGAGGAATATACAGAAGTACAGATATAATATATATGTAATTCTTATGACAAAAGCATAAAGGCAGGGAGTAAATAGAATCACACTGTTGGAAATGTATCATGTTTTATATAAAGCAGGACAATGTTAACTCAGAGTAGATTATGAGAAATAAGGAATACATATTGTAATTCGTAGAGCAACAAGGAAGGAAGGAAGGAAGGAAGATAGGAAGGAAGGAAGGAAGGAAGGAAGGAAGAGTGATTAGCACAGGGTAAGGGAGCTGGGGGGAGATAGAAGAGGGTGTAGGGGGATAATTGGGGATGGAAGGAGACTTGGGGTGGTGAACACACAATACCATATACAGATGATGTATCATACAATTGTACACTTGAAACCTATATAATTTTATTAACCAATGTCACCCCAATAAATTCAATACAAAAGTAAGAAAAGCCAGTAGGGGAATTGAAACAGAATACAAAATATTTGATTAACCACAAACAAGACAGGAAGAGAGAAATGAGGAACAAACAACAAATTGGGCAAAAACAAATGTAAAGGTATAGATCGTCAGACTGGATAAAATCTGGTATCTATGCTATGGGAGACCTTTTTGTTTAAAAAATCAAACCGCTTTATTTATTCTGTTCAATATCTGTTTTCAAGATGCTGCCTTAAAATATAAATTATATTAATCTACCTTTAACTATATTAATAACTTCAAAAATTGTCTCTTACTTCATCTTCTTTTTGTGCTTTGAGCCTCCCAAATGCCCACTTCCATTCTATTTAAGCCTGTTGAAATCTTAGATAAAACATTTCCCCCTCTGTTTTTCTTTCTCTATTAATAGAATTATCATTTTTACTAATTACTTAGGTTCAAAATCTTGAAGTCAACATCTTTTAATTACTAAATTACATTACTTTTTTTTTCAAAATGTTTTTTTCCACTGCCATACCATTTAGGTCATCAATATCTCACCTGTTTTGTAGAGTGGCCACAAAATGTGAAGGAGAGAAGACAGATGTTACCTGTATGTGTTTGAATTTGAAGCTTAGGGACTTTGTAGTTACTCCATGCTAGAACATCCTTAAAAATATCATCTATTGTGGAAAAGCATTATAATAGCATTAAAAGAAACACAAACGTATCTACCTGTTCCTAAATATTACATGTTTAAATTATAAAGTTTTAAATATACATTTTGTTGTGTTCAGCTTTTAAAGTTTAACACATTTTTCATTTCTGTTGAAAAGTCTTGAAATTGGGAGTAGTAAGGTTAGCAAAATGGCAGCATGGGAATTTCCAGTGCTGAACCCCCATCTGAAACTTCAATTTGAACAGCTCTCCACACTTGGAAATTAGCTGCCCCAGAGCCAAGGGTTCCAGGTGAGGTGTTGCAGCTGGGTGAAGCACAGAAATGATAAAAGGTTAAAAGGTGCTTCGAGAGGGTAGGAATAATAAAATCACCTATCCCCATCATCTGTACTCCAAGGCCGGGCGGCCCAGCTGGGAGAGATCCACCCTTCCACTGGAAGACAGTGAAATGAGCCCCAACTTCACTGCACACCCCAAAGCCAGCTGGTCCCAGCACCAGGTTGATCCTCCTTGCCCAAGGTGGTTCCCTGTGGGCTCCCACTACTCAGGCCCCCAACTCACCCCAGTGCCTGTCAGCTTCAGTGGCTTCAAGCAGCTCTGACAGCCCCAGGTGGTTTCTGAGTCATGCGGCTGCCAGGGCTCCTGTGAACCCAGGCTTGCTGCTCACCCTGGCTCCTGATGGCTCCAGAGGCCCTGGGTGGACCCCAAGCCCCAGGCTCTCAGTCAGCCTCCCAGAACCCAAGCTCCTGGCTGGGCTCAGCGAAGGAAACTGGGATGAAATATAAGGAAAACGATATACAATTAAGTTAAACATGATTATTAAAATTAATTTTAGGAATATATATTCTATTTTCAAATCTTTTCTTTCTGAGAACTCCTAAAATTCTTATTAATCCTACGGAGCTGAAAGCAGTATCTTTGTCCTGACTTGCTCTGGTTTCTTCTCTTCTGTCTGAGATCAGCTTTGCTCATCTATTTACTGACCTGAACACATTCACAGCAGTACATGCAGGGAGTTCTCAGTCACGTGGTCTGCGACTGCAGAGTTCCTAGACTTTAAAAGAGATTCCTCATCCACTGTGTATCCTGGGCTTGACTGCAGAGAATTTAAGGAAGTTCCTTCTACTTTCCTCCACTTCCTCCTTTTTTTTTTTTTCTCTTTGTAATTCCAACAATGCAATTTATTTTTGAAGGACTATTGTTGCTGCCCTTTCTCTGGCTCTAAACTGAAAAGAGTTGCTCTAATTTCTGCCAAAATTATTGGGCTTGATGATCCTTTCTGTGTGCCCCGCAGTAAGAATAGCCCTAGGATTAAAACTGAGTGTTGGACCTTGACATTTTATGTGAAACTCAGCCACCACGTGAGGCCAGCAGAAAAGGGATGTAAGGACAAGCACCTCCTGACATCTTTGGGATTGGAGGGTATTTTTAATCATATCAGGGACTTTGGAAACTTGTCTATTTAGATGTGTAGTCTGCATGCTCTTGACTGGCTTTCTTATTGAGTTCCCCTAATAGATAGCAGAGTTCTGTCTGACAAAAGGCAGCCTGTCACAGGAGCTATGGTAAGAGGAGCTAAGAAAAGAAGGTTTGTGTGTGTGTGCCCCTGCACAGGCTTCTGGAACCAATGGCAGCCTATAGAAGGGACTGTGGGTGCAGAGTCAGGGTTTAATTTATTTTTCAGTTTTCAACTAACGCTAAGGCATGGTCCATGTAAAGTGTCCTTATAGGGCCATCTCTTAGATAAATAAGCCTGAGAATAGCTTCCTTCTTTCCATAGGAGCTCCAGGTCTCCAATATCCATCTGTGGCTTCCCAGGATTCTCCCAGACAGGCCAGACTTTTTACTTGCTGTTCCCCTTCAGCTAGATTTTAAATACCAAGTGACAACTTTGCTATGCAAAATCAGCAGAGATGTAACTTGAACTAGAGATTGAAGTGGGAGGAGAGGGCATCCAGAGAACATGAGAGGAAGAGATAAGATTAAAAATCAACACCCTCTGAAAAAGAGGAGAGAGCCCAGAGCCGAGGGCCTACGCCTCAGTCCCCTCCACTCCTCAGTCACATTCTGTCACATCGCTGGGCTGATTCCAGCATCCCAGCTGCCACGTCCCTCATGGCTGAGCAGCTCTTCCTGAAGAGAAATCCTTGCACTTAAGAATGACTCTTTGAACAATAACATATACTTTTTTTGTAGTTATGTTATTACATTTATGTAATAGGGAACTGAGTGCCATTAATTCACTCCTGGATAGGGGAGTTATTAATACTGAATGAAATTCGGGTTTTATTTATGACCACTTTTCTTTGAACTCTGCACTAGAATCAACTCAGCACTGCATTTCAGTTATTGATTTGGAATCTGAAAGTTTAATTTATTACCCCAATCAGAATCTGCGGTATTTCGACAGCATTTGTTTTTGCACTGTGGAATGTCACTGCGTGGCTCTCTCTCCACGTCTCTCTCTTTCTTTTTCTTTGCATTGCTTTGGGTGTTTAACAGCTCCCTCCGGGTACTGCGATTATTTATGACATACTTCTCCTTGTAAGATCTAGTTGGAAAACCTGTTCCTATGGAAACTGCTGTTTTCAAACAGGATGGATCCAACTTCAAAACAATATCATCCAATATGCAACAGCCCATATATCTTTTAATGGCAAGCGTATTGTAATGATTTGTATTACCAAATCGGAAAATCTGCACACTTAAAAAAAAAGAAAACGTGTGGAAAGCCATCTGATTGAGTGAGAGATGAGGTGATGATCTGAAAAAAACTTCCGGAAATGACTTTGGGCATGTTTGGGGAAATCTGGTGAGAGGAACAGAGGCTTCGAAATTATGTTTAGTGGAGACCTATGACCTTTGTGAACTAGATTTTGAAGAGGTGGACTAAATCCGGGTTTCGACATTTCTGTTTTTAGTGCCCTCTTTAACATTAATTCTACACTACATTTTATAACTAGAGTGTTTATTAGCTTATCACCCAGTCATGGTTTGTTTTGTTTGTCCCACTGTTTATTCATTTCAATGCCAAGAAAATGAAGGGCAATGTTACCACTGGATGATACTCCTTGCAGAGAGCTTTGTTAATCAGGTTACTAAGGCAAAATCCCTCTATATGCTTGACTGCTATTTTTTCTTTTGTTTGTTGAGAGACAGTCATTTTGTCTCACTGCATTCAAATCCAAATTTTGCTAGTTACCATGGCAATAGTTTCTGAAGTCAGTATCACTCTAATGTCCCATCTAATGATAAAGCTTGGATTTGTAGTAGATTTCATTTGTCCATCAATCATACTGGTGAATTCTGAGGAAAGGAGGGAGAGAGAGAGGGAGAATCACAGAGAACTGTTGCACAAATGTGAGCCTATGACTTCAGAGTAGCATGTTGTGTTCAAGGGGACAAATTATTCTCCTTACTCCTTATTGTAATGAAGTATAAATCCAGGCACAGATTATTAAGTAAGTCTATTGTAGGAAAATGCTTGCTCCTTAATTTTAAGCCAAAAGACTACCCAGGGTGTGTACAAATACTTAGAAAAAACCCCAGAATGTTCAGATTAAAGATGTGATGTTAGAGTCCCTGTTGAGGAGTTTACTTTTAAAGACAGTGGCTGGCTCACCCCAGGACCTGTTCATGACTGGAAGCTTCTTCTTTGAAGTACATCATTTCTGGGTGAGGCTGGCAAGCATGCAGCCTCTGGGAGATAGATAGTACAAAACAGAAAGCAAACCACAAGAAGATTCTTACCCGTACCTTGATGCATGGTCCAAAGACAAGGTCCAGGTTTAGAATGGAAGAAGCCTGATGAAATATGGAAAGAATAAGTTTAATCTTTGCCCTGATTTTATGATTTTCCCTAGCACCTCTCACCAGCTTCACACAGCTTCTCACTTCCCTGAAGACTAAAATATCATTTATAATAATATGTAAAACTTAGGAAATCAAGTAATTACACCAAAGCTGGGATAAACACCAACCATGTAGTGCATGTATTTTCCATGATGGTGATATTGGTTCTTGGAGAGTAAAAGAGTCTTAATCTTTTTATATATAAAACACAGATATACATATATTAGATAAATGGATATACCATATATATGGGGTAAAATTTCATGGGAGAATGACTATTTTTAAAAATGCCTATAGAAGACCCCTTAGGGGAACAAAAATGAAAAAGTGGTTGAGAAACACTAATCCAGTGTAAATCCCAAGTAGGTCCAACCTGACCAATTTCCATAGCTAGTTAGTGCAGCTACGGCTCTTGGCCTCAAATCACTCGACTTCCTCACAAATTTCCTCCATTATTCAGCAAACATTTACGGTGTGTCTGTGATGTGTTACAAACTGTTAACATTTGAGACACAGAAACACAAATGCATCGTCTCTAACATCAAGGAGGCACTGGAAGGTATAAGGTGATTAAAGAACAGTGTGATAAGAACCACGGTAGCAGTGAAACATCACACAGATACCTGGCCTTATCTAGGGCTGTGGAAGAACTAATTAAATTTAGATGCTGATTCAATTTAATATGTGCACATTTCTAGGAACTTGACCCTGGTTTTCTCATGTGAACCATTTCTTTTGGGGTGGGGGAGACATACTGTATACTCTATTAGGGTGTGACAGAAAAACACTCAATGTAGTATCAAATCATTTGGACGTAAATCCCTGGGTATTGTTTTTAATAGCCATCCAGATAATTTTTAGTTGGCCATGAACATGCTCACGTATTTGAACTTTGGTTTTCTGACCTACTAATCTCACAGGATTTCTTTGATAATTAAATCTCACAAAAAATTTATTCAAACCTAAGAAGACACTTGGGTGTTCTTCTGGCCAACTAAAGTGGGTATGTATATCTGGAGTGTTGTCGTAAACCTTAGAACTTTACTTGCAGTAAGCAGGGGCTAGAAGGCTGTGTTTCATCAGCTAAATTTCTTGCCACCTACTTGTGCTCTGATTTCCAAGGCCTACTCTTTGGGGTACATTTTTAGGACAAAGGGGGTTTATCAGTGGGACTTCAACATGAACTTTGTTGATTGGGGTGATGGAGAAAGCCTTGAAAGTAAATCACTAACTGCTGGTGAGATCTGGGGTGTGGAGGGAGGAAAGTGGCTCGTCCCTGTCAAGTGTACTCAAGTCAATGAAAACTGGAAGAACAAGAGGAAACCAGGGGCTCACAGTTGAGTGATCTGTTAAGTAAGTGGCTGTCTGGAAGTGACCGGGGACTCTTGATTTTTGCAGGATTATTGTATAGAAATAAATTAAGATGCCCATCCCCTCCAAAGGAGAGCAAGCAGAGGCTGGCTATTCAGAACTTGTGTTTGGCAGAAACTCAGAGACAGGCTGGGGAATAGGAAAGCATTGTGGTAGAAAAAAAAATGGGGTTGAAGACTTTAGTTATACTCTAACTGGAGATTGTTGGCATTGAGGTGTGCTAATAATTAGAACACAGCAAGTGTGTGATTGGTTTAGAGATCATATTTGGTTTTCTTTGATTGTATCTGATTTTTTAGGGGGGGTGAATGAGAAAATTAGGTAAGTTAGTAGTCATTGACAAAGTCCTGACCTTTTTGGTTCAAGAATTATTGCAGAAGTTGCAGTTTGGGTTCCTGCACTGGTTGCTGCCCAGGTTATGGGCCAGATTTCCATTGTCACATATGGTCTAATCATTGTTCATTTGTACATTCAACCTCAAAGTTGCTATGTACATTCCCCTGCTATAGGTAACATAATAAACTGTTATCAGTCACTTTAAAAATGTAGATTTCCAGTTAAAGGTGAGATCATATGGTATTTGTCCCTCACCGCCTGGCTTATTTCACTTAGCATAATGCTCTCCAGTTCCATCCATGCTGTTGCAAAGGGTATAAGCTCCTTCTTTCTCTCTGCTGCATAGAATTCCATTGTGTAAATATACCATAGTTTTTAGAAGTAAAAAGCAAACAAAATATAACCAGAGACATTGAAGTTAAGAACTATCTAACAATAGCTGGGGGGCGAGGGGTGGGGACAGTGGGAAGAGGGGATTACAGGAACTACTATAAAGGACACATGGACAAAATCAAGGGGGAGGGTTGAGGTGGGGGAGGGAGGTGGGTTCAGCTGGGGTGGGGTGGAGGGATGGGGAGAAAAGGCATACAACTGTAATTGAATAACAATAAAAATTAAAAAAAAAAAAAGAATGTGGAGGCAAGACCCACCACCAGCAAAACAAAACAAAACAAAAAAAGTAGATTTCCCCCTTCTCCCCAGGACACTTTTAAGAAATGAGTTGGCCAAACTAAGTAAGAGAAAAACCTGGCTTCAGTGTTTCAGTAAATCTTGGAATAACTGACACAAATTTTCAGAATTATCTGGAACTTGTACAACCTTCTCACATCTATTTCCTCCAAAGTGGGATTAGAACTACAAGTTTTCAGTGAAAAGATCTGATGTACTTGCTCACAGCATTTGATAAAAGAGCAATTAGAAGAGTTGCGTCATTATTTACAGCAGCCTTGGGATGCAGGGAAGTAGAGAGGGAACTCTTGGGTTAGATTTAAATGTTGGCTAAACCAAAAGTATACAAAAGAGAACGTTTGCACACTGTTGATGGGAATATAAATTGGTGCAGACACTACGGGAAACAGTATGAAGGTTCCTCAAAAAATTAAAAATAGATTTATTATATGATCAAGCAATTCCACCTCTGGTTATATTATATACTCAAAGGAAATGAAGTCACTATTTTAAAGACATAGCTGCAACCTCATGTTCATTGCAGCATTTTTCATAACAGCTAAGTCATGGAAATAACCTGTGCCCATCAACAGATGAATGGATAAAGAAAATGTGAGATATCTATCTATCATCTATCTATCTATCTATCTATCTATCTATCTATCAATCATCATCGATATCCATATATACTTATATATACACACATATATTCAGCCACAAAAAAAGGAAATCCTGCTATTTGCAACACCAGTCTTGATAAATCTTGAGGGCATTATGCTAAATGAAGTCTGTCAGACAACGAAAGACAAATACTGTGTGACCTCACTTATATGTGGAATCTATAAAAGCTGAACTCAAAAAAGAGAGTAGAATGATGGTTGCCAGGGTCAGGGTGGAGGAAATGGAAGAAACTGATCAAAAGATACATGTTTCCAGTTATAAAAAATAGAATAAAAAATAAAAGCTGGTTGATGCTTGGAGCCAGAGTCCAGAAATTAGAAAAAGAAGGAAAAAAATTAGTATTTGTTGAATATTTGATTTATGTCAGGTACTGTGGCAGAACTTAATGAATATATCTCATTTAGTTTTCACCAAAAAACTGCAAGGGTAAACAGTACTCCCCTTTTACAGATGGAGAAAACGAGACAAAGAGAGGGCAAATGATTTGCCAGATTACAGAAATTATAAATGTAGGGCCTAGAATAGTTACTATCTACATTAATAATGACTTCATCATTCCAGGAGATTCTTGTCCAAAAATCTAAAAGTTTCAAACAACTTTATTATTTTTTCCAGGAATTTCCTGACTCACTAACTCTTCAATATGAAGTATCAGTGGACTATTTACTCCCTAACACCCTTTGAATGCTTCATCTCAAAATTCTCATCCATTGTTTCTACCAATCTTGAACTATTACATCAAGGTATTGACTCAGTCCTCTGCAAGACTTTCCATTGAAAGACCTGCCTTAAACCAGACTTCAAAACTCCAATAAATCAGGATCTTGCTCTTCTCCGTTCCCAACTCTTGGTAGAGTTAGAAGTCTCTTACTGTAGGAAGCTAGGAAGTCCACTTTACCTTATCTGGTAGATTCCTTCCAATACTCATTTAACATATCTGTGGGGCTAAACTGTGTAAGTCCTCTCTCCTCCCCATACTTGATACATCCCATATTGATACTTTGTCTTTGTTCTGACTCCACCTTCTTTGTCATTGGGATCCACGAGATTGTGCCCACACTGACACATACACAGAGCGAAACCCACCATCTGCATCTCAGTGTGACTTCAAATGCAAAGGTCTCATGTCATTGTGCTGTCCTCTCCTTGGGTGACGTGGGTGAAGTCTGGAATGCCGGTGGACCACAGTAATCCCTCCAAGAAAAGGATTATTAAAAACTACATAGAATCTTTTATTTTATATCTGTGACAGAACAGAATGTTGCAGCGTCGCAACATTCCCATTGTAAAGTAGTATTAACCTACATCTATTCTGATTATTCATCCTGAGGACAAAGTAAATGTGCAGACCTAGGGAAGCTGAGGAGGAGACTGAGGGCACAGCAAGTCTTGATGAGCAAATACTAGTTGAAGGTAAAAGGACCTTTCAACAGAGTTCATGAATGACTTCTTAAGGACCCAATCAGGTAAGGTGGAATGGTTACAAAAGGCAGCTCAGAGAAAGAAAAGTGACATACTTTGCATCCTAACCTTTGTTGTTTCATAAAATAGGTGAAACAGCCCATTTCTGCTGTCTTCAACTCTTATTCTCAGTGACAAAGAGTGGGAAACAGAGTAGAAGATCTGAGGAAAGTCAGAAACTATTGGCAAATGTGGGAGAGAACCATGAAAATTACTGGGGGGTAAAAGGCTCTGGGAGACTAAAGGTGGTTTTTGAGGAAATTGAATATGTAAACCAAAGTAAGCTTCTCTATAGATTAATGAAAACTATAGTGTTACAAGCCACGTAACTTTGTAAAACAAGACTAATTAGACCTCACCTTCAGGTAACGGTGGACGAAACAGAAACAGAATGCTTGTCCCTCTGGAGGCAGCCCTAAAGAGCCCTGGCGAATCAGAGCAATTGACTATGAGCTATAACTGATTCCACAGTGTGCAAATAGCTGTGGGGATTGGAAGTAGTTTGTTTATGCTAAAAAAATTAAGGGCATAAAATTATATTTTGGATGGAAGGAAATCAGGGGTAAATATCAGATAATGAGATTCTAATATCACAACATTTTAAGGTTGTTTTGAAATCCACTGTGAACAGTGCATAATCCAAACAGGAAGACAAGAAATTAGGTGTTATGAGGCAAGACATTTTCTTTCACGGTGTGAAGTCGAGGTGGGGGAGCAGTCTTCTCCAATTTGCAATTGGGGAGCACTTATTTCCTTAGAGTGATGAAACAGGGAACTGAACAGCAAATGATAATCCAGATGTCAAACATAATTGCATAGCTTTGAATTCCCTAGTATTTTAATTTTTAAAAATTGCAGGATTCTGAACTCAGAGAAAATAATGGCATGAAATTCTCCTCTAGTCAGTTTCTGCTTTCAGCATGGAATTATGCTGTTTGTTCAGAAAATTGGAGTATTTTGCCTTTGCAGTTTTCAACTTGATGTTGACATACAATATTGAGTATTTTGGATCTTAGGATAATATCAGTGTTTTTAAAGTGTTATCACTTTCATTGCAATTGATAGGTAATTTTTTTACAGCTCTATATCCTCTGTCCTTATCCCCTCCCCTTTCCTTTTAAAAATCAGTATTTTATTAGCAAGGTGAATCGGTAGGGCTAAAACATACCTCCTAATAAACAAACAGCAATGATATTGGACAAGTCGTCTTCATGATGCAACTGGCATTTTAATAAGTAAAATAACTTGGGAATAATGTGCATAATTTATATGAAAATATTCACCAGATATATGATTTCTTCATGGCAAAACTATAAATATTAAACTATTATATGTACTTTTTGCTCCATTCTCATTTTAAACAATGGCAATTATTTAGCGATCCAAGAACTCTTCCAAACTGAAATTTACAGCCACTGTTTGGTTATTTCATGAAAATATGGGTTGACTATAGGACTATAGAAAGGGGAGGATATACTTTCAAACTTGACTCATAGTTGTAAAGCTTTTGTGAAAACAAAATAAAGCTTACTGAATATAATTAAAGAATTTTCACTCTTATTTTTCTTGGAGTTTCTGCAGTACTTTTACGGTTTATGGTTGACTTGGTGATTATAAATCCAGTGTCACATCCCATAATTTCCTCAGCAAGTTAGAGGAAGCAAGCTGCAGAAACTTTTGCTTTATGCCCTGGAGAATTTCTAGAGCATTCAATATCTATATTCCCAGAGGAAACAGAAGAGGAAGTTAACAGGAGAGAATACAACAATTCAACTCAGTAATTCTACAAATAACTTCTGAGCTGAATTCATTCAAAGCATTGTGCAAAGTGTGAAGACGGGTCAGTTTTGTCAGTGCCCTCAAGGAATCTCTCCTAATAAGACAGATTTTTTTTGAGACCTTCCCCTCCTCCATCATGCTGCAGCCACACACTTTGGGAATGACCCTAAGCGCCTTTTCAAGGATTATTCTCAGCTGTTCTAAACCAGGGATTGGCAAACTTTTTCTGTACAAGGCCAGAGTGGAAGTATTTTAGGCTTTGTGGAACCATAGTCCCTGTCACAACTACTCACCTCTTTCCTTGTAGTAGCCATCGGGGAACAGCAAACAAATGGGTATACCTGTGTTTCTGTAAAACTTTACTTACAAACACAGACTGTGGGCCAGATCTGCCCCCTGTGCCACAGTCTGTGGTGGTTCCCACCCTGGTTGAAAACAAACTCCAGGGCTACGGTGACTGATTCAGGCATCAACCAACCAATGCCCCAAGTTTCTTTAGTTAAAGGGATTCTTGGGAAATGGGGTCAGTCAACAGGAAACTCAAGATTTGTTTTTCCAGTTCCTGTGGGGTGTTGTATCCTGTTTCTGCCACATAAAAAGAAGGAAGTTGTGATTGCTGCCAGCAGCCACCTTACCACCAGGGAGTAACCAGCTGTGAGGATGAAACTGACACGAGAAGGACAGCAGAGGGAAAGAGTTGAAGAGTCACTGGTATTTGGAACTCAGTCAAGTTCTTCTTTCGCCATGGGGAAGTCTGTCCTACTTCTTGACTTCTCAGTTCCGTGTCTTGCTGTCTCAGTCAGCTGAGGGAGTTTTGTTGCCCCTGACACAGCCCCGCATGTGCATAGGGCAACATGGGACAAGTGCTACAAAAGAACTGCTCAGGGACAAGAGAATTCTAATTGGTTCTGAAAAGTTTTACTAAATGATGGCATTTGAGGCAAAACAGTTAGAGTGTATTTTTGTAGCAGAGATGGACCATAAGACCATCATGATAAAGTGTTCTCAGGGGGCAAGTCATTGGCTGACTTTCTGTATAATCAAGTATTACAACAAGAGAGAAGCATAGGAATCTGAGTAAGGAACGCCTCAGGGTGAGAAACTTGAAGGTAAATAGAAGCCCGGTACTGGAACTGTGATTTCCAATAGGGACCAGGCAATGTCTGAGGTCCCACCACGCAGAGGTAACACTGACAGTCGGAAAAATAAGTTACATTGAGACATGTACCAGCTATGGGTACCAACCTGTATAGAACTTACATAAATCCCTGGGGAAGCAAGGAGAGGTAAAGTAAGCATCCCATTTTATCTCCCACGGTCTCTTTGCAGGAAAACAAAGATGTGATTAGTAGGAATATTAATAAAATACTTGGGATGGCTCAGATGAAATCTTGAGTGACAAGTTTAAATGACAATAGATTATCACTAAAATTATATTGAATAGGATGGATTAGTTAATTGAAGGGCTTTTGTTTTGCAAAATGCTACATGACCCAATGCAATCTGGGTCTAGAGCTGATTTGTTTGGGTATGGGAAAATCCAGATTACTCCCACTGACACTTCTGTATCATTGCCTACCTTTCCCAGCAGAGCCTTTGGCTTTTCCTCTAAAGAGCCAGCCAACATTTAAAGTGAATATCACTTCAAGAAGCATCAAATTATTAGCCAGTACCGCCTGCCCACATGTCAATCCAGCCTTGTCTGGAGCTACTTACCTAAAGGAAGCTGCTTTTCAGGAGGAAGATCCTCTATAGTATCTAGATCCATCTGACAAATCCAGATAAAAATAAATTTTACCCTGACAATTCAGTGGTAGTTATGGTGAACCCACTCTGTGCAGACACTTACTTTGTTAGGTGGTGGAATTCAAAGATGAACAAAACTCAATCCCTGCTCTTAGAAGTTGGGGTACTTGCCTTTTGATGGCTTCAACCCACCTTCTTGAACACCTTACTCTGTTTCATTTTTCTCAGCTTGTGCAATCTGTCACTTTATAAATTAGTACCCAGCTGTGACCTCAAAAAATGCAGTAAGACAAAACCTGGGGTTAATTCTCCATTTTAGCTGCCTAGATTGCCCATGAATTAAATGTTTTGTTAGAAAACCACTCTTAAAAAGCAACTAGATTATATTAATTATCTGTTCATTGGATCTTCTAGAACACTAGTTCTCACCCTCGATTACCTAATACAATTACCTGAGGGGTTTTAATGATATTCAGGTCAGCCCAGTCCCCCTCAAAGATTATGACTTCATTAGCTTGGGGTGACCCTGAGCATGGGTATTTTTTAGAGCTTCCCCAGGTGATTCTAACAGGTATCCATGGTACAGAGGGACTATTCTGGACTATTCCATACTGTCAAAAAGCCTCTGGGAGCTAGCTTGATTTTCTCTAGCATCACTCTGAGAAGGTGGCTGTCATTATATTCTAGGAATGGTTGACGTTAGCCAATCTTCTGGCTCACGACTTGGTCCCTCTGGTTGCTGCACCAGGGTTCTTGAATGAAGCATTGCTGAGTGAGCTGGTGTGACATCTAAGGGGGAAATGGAAAGACTGAAGGGTTTTCCTGTACTGCTCTCCTCCTGCTTTATTACTTAGACTCCCTCTCAAGGCCAAGGGGGAAAGAGAATGAGCTAATACCTTACGCATGGACAGAAATGAAAGCTGCTGAAGACGTGCTGTTCATGGAGTGTGGGGGAAGGTGGAGGGGTATAAAATAAAAACTGCCTTAAGCTTTAAATGTTAGGACAACAATCTCCTTTAGATTCCAAGGGCCATATATTTTGAGGGCTTTGACTATTTCCCATGTTTCATTTTTTACTAGTCACCTAAAAAATTAAACTTGCCGCTGAATTTCTTAATTGTATAAGTCCATTGTGCAAAGAAAAAACTCCTTGTTGCCAGAAAGTCTCTGGTCTTTGTTGGTTGGCTTCCTGGTTCCTCTTGCTCGGTCTTTGTTCTTTTCATACTCTTTTAAGGCTTAATTTGGAGTACCTCCTCCTTTTTCCTGGATTTTCTTTCATCCCTCCTCTGCCACACTCCCCACTCGCCCAGAACATACAAATTATCATTATGCTAGAATTCTCAGTAGCGGATTATGAAAAGAAAATCAAAGTGGTCATTTATAACCACCTGTGATACCTTATGAATGAAACTAAATGCAAGGGGCCCAACATTTTGTGTCAGTTAGCATTTTTTTTCCGTTTTACTCCCAGTTCTTTCTGGTTGAATGTGGTCTTTGACATCTGAGTTCTTTGTGAAGTCAGGTCAAGGGATGAAGTTTATGATGAATTGACTTTTCTTTCAGTGAAACACTACCTCTGTCATTACCACTCCCCCAAACAGACACTTTTTAAAAATCTATTTGTTTCCTTTAGTTTTCATTCTATTCCCCTTTGACCATAAGAACATTTTGAATTCATTTAATGTGTATTGTTTTGCTGATATGTGTCCTTGCACAAACCTTTGTTTGGGACATATGTACATTTAATATAATTTTTAATTTTATTTATAGATTTTTTGTGTGTTCTTAATTTATAAGAATGCTCTTCTTTTCCTGCGTCATGACCCTTAATAATCCTAAAAAGAAAGAGAGACTCAGTTCGTACTGACTTTTCCTAAGAGTTTTATATGTCCACATTTTCTCAAGAACAACAGTGTTTGCTGAGAAAGCCATTCAAGGGACCAACCACGTCATCTGGGCTTGAGTTCTAGGGTCTGGTCAAGGCCCCACCCTTGTCCGAGCACATAAGCACAATAGGATAAGGACGCTATTAGTCTTGCTGACATCCGTGAATATTAGGTTCTTTACATGGAGGTATCTAGAGAACATTTCTTTCTATCTCTGCAACATCAACTGGAATCACAGACTCACTACACCTTATAGAGCCAAATTTTAGGGGCATAATTTCTGGTGAATAAGAATCTAGAATGAATCCCTGTTGTTTTTCATGTTTTTCATGTTTTCTTGTTTTCATGTTTTTGCACTTGTCTTTTTACTTTTACCCACACCCAACCAGGTTATATTCTGTTCACCACTCTCTGTTTAGTGGTGTCCCCAAACAGGTAACCAGTGCAATATGTACACCTGACTTTACAGACAAATTCCTGTAGCAGAACAGCATTCGGACCCTGGGCTCCATCTCTGACTTCCATCTCTGTTCTTCCATCTCTGTTCTTCCACTGACTTCTGCTGTGAACTTGGGCCAAACAGGTTCTTGCTGTGTGGATTTTATCTTTTGTGGATCAAATTACTTATATGTCTCTAAGGTCTCTTCTAAATAGTTCCATGAGCCTAGTATTTTCCTTTTAGGTCCCTTTGAGTGTGATTTTTCACAGCAGGTGTGTGTGTGTGTGTGTGTGTGTGTCTATAGCAGCATCTGAGACTGAGAAAGTTTAAAATGTGTGGGTTGATATTTGAAGGTTTTATTTATTTAATTTTAGAGAGCAGGGAATGGAGGAAGAGAGAGAGGGACAGAAACATTGATGTGGGAGAGAAACATCAATCAGTTGCCTCTCGAACATGCCTCAGCCAGAGACCGAACCTGCACCTCAAGCGCGTGCCCTGACTGGAAATGGAACCAATGACCTTTTGCTTTGCGGGAGGACACCCAACCAATTGAACTGCAATGGTCAGGGCATGGGTTGATATTTGAAGCTTGCCAGGTGCTCTGCCTTTGTCTCTTCATCCAGTTTTACATTCTGACTACCCACACTTAAACTCTATTAAAAATGGGAACAGACTTCATTTTAAGCAGAAGGGCATTTTTTGTAAGAATAAACAATAGCTTTGATTATAATATGCTTCTTTGTAATGACAAATAATCACTTATTAATAACCTGTCTTATGACTTGCACTATGATTAAATGCTTTTGGAGAGCACCCTGCCACATTGGAATTCACTGAGAGTAAGAAATGTGATCAGAAATTTAGTTTGCTGGCTGCAGTGAGGGCCAGCATTAAGGAGAAATCCTCTGTATTCCAAATCTGCCAGCGCCAGCTTTTCCTTAGGCTGATGGGGGTCTGCTACACTTTGAGTTTCTAACTTTATAAGAAGCATGCAAAATTGAACATATTATACTGTTAAATTCTTAAGTGATGCTTTTAACTGAGAGCAAAGGGCTTAAACACCTAGCAATAGAAACAACTAAGAAAAGTTCTGGGACATGTTTCTAGAGCCAAAATGTCAGATCACTTATTAAAATATATTTATGAGCAATAACATTTGTAATGCCCTAAGTTTTCATAGCAGTTTATAGCTTTCAAAGGGCATGGTATATATTATTTTATTTGTTCCTTTCACCCTCTCCAGAATGTTAAAAAAAATTTTATATACCTAAATCTATGCTAAAAAATGATAAAAATTAATACCCCAGTGGAGGCATATCAATATATATAAGAAAATTACACACCAGAGAGAGAGAGAGAGAGAGAGAGAGAGAGAGAGAGAGAAATGAATCTACCTGCTGAAAGGGATTCAAAGCAATGACACTCCATTATTAAGGAGCACATCTAGCTCTGAGTTGCTTTCTAAATTCCATTTCCCATTGAAAAAACACTGCAATTCACTTGATACATGGCTGACTTCTGGTCTGAGGCAGGAAATACACTGGGTGAGCCTGGAATATCTTTTGGCAGAAAGCACAGAGGTGCTCAGAAACAATAAGCCCATTTCACAATGGTATGGAAGGCAGCTTGAAGGGCCTCCCACAGGCCACAGGTTAGACAATCTGAGCTTCAAAGATTTACAGTAATGGATTATAACATATTATAACATATGTGTGAGTTGGTAGTGAAACTATAAGGTAGTGTGTGTATGGAAAGAGGCATAAATTATAGCACTTCTTTTCAGAAAAATGTCAATTAATGAAGTAGAGGGAATAACGGAATTAGAAAATTGCCATTGGCAACACTCAATATAGTAACTAGATTTTTAAAAATGTATAACGTATCCATTTTTTTAGAACTTCTACATTGCCTTAAGCTATGTTGGTGGAACATAACTCTTTCAATGTGTAATATACATATACTGTCCTCTCTTAAGCAACTGGTGAAAGAAGATCCCAAAGGCAGCAGGTCACTTGGATCTAGAAATCAGCTGTAAGAAATATGGACTTAAAAGGATTAAAAAAGTACTGAAATTACTTTTGGGAATTAATGGAATTACTCACTTTGGGACTTTAAAACAATTTGACTCAGGCTGGCTAAGATATCAAAGCAACGTATTTCCTATACAAAATTTAAATCAACCTTGGAATAAGCTTCACTATCTCCTCATTTTTCATTTGAAGGAAAACACAGAATGCATTTATAATACTGAAAGAAAGAAGTAGACATCATTTTTGTGTGCTTTCTTTTGTTTGTTACATATGGTGATTTCCTACGTGAACATGATAGGACATTTTTATTGTGTAATTTATGTAACGTTTTTTTAGGATTTAATTTGACCAGTAACACATTCAGAATCCATTTAACGTCAAATTGTGTTCATTTAAGAGTCTAGCGAGTATTGGCATATGCTTATAAACATGGAACTCCTTGTAGTTTGCCAATTCCTAGTTTGATCATCCAGAAAAGAAAAAAAACCTTACTTTTTTGCACCCAGAAATAATAAGATAGTGATACAAATGCTGTATTCTCTTTGTATATAACTCCACATTAATTATTTTTTACTGCAAGTATTCCATGCTATTTTAATTTTAACGTAATTAAATTAAATAACTACTTTTGAAAGCTGCTATGGGAAAAACCATGTATGGGTTTGTGTAGCACATGGCTTATGTCTTATGTTGCTTTATGTCTTTAGAAATGAACAAGACATAAGTTGAAACATCAGAGAGCTTTCGGTCTTATAGCAGGCATGAAGCAAGTATCTTCTACCAGGCTGCGAACCTAAGCTGGGGTGTCTTTTCATAATTTTAATTTCTGTGGACCTAGCACTTAGCTTTGTCTTAGGGTTACACTTAGGAGTCATTCAATAAATGTTGAGTATGCATAAATAAATATACTGTATTACCATATAAAGGTATAAATTCTTTTGAGAATGAAAACAGAAGAAGGGAAAATTACACCTGGCTGTGGATAAAAGAAAGGGCTTCATGGAAGAGATACCACTTGAGCTGAAGCTTGAAAACTCAGGTCTAAAACAGGGAGAGGTGCTAAAGTGAGATGGGAACATTGCCCATGGAGACAGAATGCAAGTGTGCACAGTGCCTGGTGGCCAGGGGAATGATTCAGAAAATATATGGTTGTGTAAGGTGTAAGTGGGTGCGTACACAGGCAGCGTGAGTATGCAGTGAGTGTTTGCTGAATAAATACACAAATGTATACTGGGATCATGCCATCATGCCAAGATTAGGCTTGTTTAGGTATAAGTAACGATCCTCCGAAATAGTTTTTCTGTCTACTGTGTGGTCTCGTGAAATAGTTTATTAAAATGTTTGGGATTAAGCTGGTTTTGTGTCTCTCTCCAGTATTGTCCCATAATTCCTTCTTTTCGTTTGTAGGGAATGTGTGATAGGTTTTAGTTTCCATTCCATGGCTTCCTAAGGGTGTCCTGCAGAGAGCAAAAGTGCTTCTTGATCTGATCGGTGCCTGAGTATATTTAGTGTCTCAGAAAACAGATTTGAGGTGTTTCCTGAGAACAGAGTGGTTTCTGATTTAGAAATGAGAAATTGCTGAGGAACAGGCGGAAGGCATCTCCAGAACATGGAGACTGCTGGATGGCAACCTGATCTTCTGTAGAAGACAGAGGTTTTTGCTGTTTAAAAAAAAATTAGCCCTTACTTCCAGTCTTGGTTCTGATTCCCACAGACAATGCTATTTTGAGACAGTTGCTTAAGCACTTTGAGCTTCATTTTTTCCTACTTTGTAAAATGGTACAATTGCTCCCGCCTCTCCAGACTGTTGTGAGGATTAAATGAAGTAATGTTTATATGAAGCATCTGACCCCCGGTGAGTGCTCAGTACTCCCTAGTGGGTAAACTTGGAATCAGTTAGGTCATGACGTTTCCCTTAAAAAACGGAACACAAACACTGAATTCTTTCCATGTTGCAGTCCTGTCAGTTTATCCTTGTGTACAATATTTCTCAGAGATGTTTATAATTTCTCCGTCTCTCCACAGTCTTATTCAAGACTCTGTACCCGGGAGGAACCTAATAAGTAGTTCTTAAAAATAATTTCCATCAACACTACATTCTGAGAGTACTTTGATTCCAAACAACTCTGAACCATATCAATATCGCTGGCAAGTTCCAATTGGATCTTGAATTACCAATTTGAGTTGATAATGTGTCAACCCTGCAAACATTATCCCTAGCAGCCTTACTAAGTAAGCAAATGCCAATCATGTGGTTTGCTGTTTAAAAAGCAAAGTATAGAAACTTCTCCCTTAAAGAGGCTTCTATTATTTCACTGCTTTTGCCAATTGCTGTTTAGTGTGTTATTTGGGTTATAATCATATATCCCCCAAATCGGCAAGAAGAAGGCAGGTATTTTCAATACACTGAGTGTCACTTGCCACTGGCCTACTTGCTCTTGGATCACAAAAATGCCCTTTTTTAACGTTTAATTACTTCAATGACTTATTCTAAACTTGCTATTTTCTTTTGTGCTCTTAGGGTGCCTTGGCACATCAGGAGACTAAGTATTGCCAGGGTTTAGTTAAGCAAAAGCCAGTACACTGGAAATAGGAGTGACATTTTTCTTCTTGTTGAACAAAAGGAACTCTCTGGATTTTGAAGTCTTGAAGTGCAATCACTGGAATCTGCTCCTTTAATATATGCTAAGTAGCAGGTACCAAAAGGCAGCCCTGCCCTGAAGGGTAACTGAGTCAAGGGCATTGTGTTCCATTTATAGGACAATGCCCTGCTTTTCCATGTTAAGACAGGATCCTCATCTCTAAAAGTTGAATAGAATGCTGCGTTCAAATGGAAAGCAAACATTCTCAGCTGGTTAAATTGGAGATGTTGAGTGAAGTTCCTTACAGTGCCTGTAGCCATTTTATTTGATCTTGAATTGAAGAGGCTTTCATTTTCTCAAAACTTTTGTTCCTTAAGACTTTTTTGAGATATTCAAATAAATATTTAAAACTATATTTGACACAGTAGAGTTAAAGATTCTCATTCACAAATACTAATTTCAGCTATGTAGCTTATTGAACATAACCTTTATTTGTTGATATTTAGTGAAAGGTGAATTATCCGAGGAATAGGAATATAAGCCATCTTCCGACAATTTGACATAGCTATTCGGGGAGACGAAATAGAAAGAAAGAGGTAACTGCAAAGAAGTCTACAAAGCTGCTATGGAAGGAGAAAGAGAAGATTAAATACAGAAAAGAATAGAGAAAACCCAGCTGAGGGAAAATAATGCAACGTTACATACATACCTTCCCAAGGTAAGGAGGGTGGGGTTAAGCCATCTGGGTTATGTAAATTGTTGTCCTGATTTCCTCACCTATTTATTTGCAACATTTTTTTCTGTCTCATGTCCTATATTTTAGAAAACCATCTTAAATCCACATAACAAGCAGAGGTATAAATGAATAGTTAAAAATCAGCCCCTATTGTCTAGTAAAGAAAAGTAATTAACAAAGTAAGATTAAATTCTTTCCTATTTGTTCTGTGAAAGCTTTTCAACATGAGCCTTTTAAAAGGCAGCTTGAAACACATAAAACAGCCTTTAATTGCCCTTACCAAGAAGAAGAAAAGTGTCATATTTGCTTTGACTTTGGATTAAAGCCAAGGGCAAAATATTAAGTCATATTGTTGTAGAGTCAATTTCACTGCACTATCGTGTGTGAAAAGAGCCTTCTGGTGACAGAATTGGAGAGATGGTAAAATCTCGAGATTCATGAGGAATAAAAGTTGCCATTTCTTTTAGAGCCGTGGTTCTCAAAGCTTGGTCTTTAGATCAGCAGAAATCAGCATCATCTGGGAACGTGTGAGAAAGGCAGAATTTCTTGTCCAGCCCCAGACCACCAGCATAACAGACTCTAGGTAATTCTTATGTATGCCCATGTAGAAAACCACCCTCTTAGATTGCTTATTCCCTGTATGAATAACCTTAGACAGGCCTCAACCTCTACCCTACTGTTTTTTAAATCACTTAAAAATAATACAAGATTTAAAACTAAAACCTGAAAGTTATAAAATAAAAGATGAGATAGCAGAAGAGGAAAGGGAAGAGGAAGAGGATGTCACATTATGTCCCAAACTCAAATGCTAGAATTTTGACTTTTTGTGACTTTTCATTAAAGTATTGGTTTTTGTTTATGCCTAGGATTTTTCAAACTATTAATTAAAAAGATTTATGTATCAGAGCATTCATTTTAAATGTAACAACAACCTTCCATGTGATTGCTTGGATCAGTAAATCTGATTTTCAGATCTTAAAGAAATCCCATCCATTTAAGCATCTGCCTATGCTTAGAGGTTTAGGTTCCACAATTAGAGATAACTCTCTAGTAAATATACGTTTGTATAAAGAGTTTTATACAGTTTGAAGTGTGTCCTTAGTAGAGAGTCCTGTAAGTAAACTTTCTGGGTCA
The DNA here is from genome assembly GCF_022682495.2 of Desmodus rotundus. Classification (NCBI taxonomy): domain Eukaryota; kingdom Metazoa; phylum Chordata; class Mammalia; order Chiroptera; family Phyllostomidae; genus Desmodus; species Desmodus rotundus. The sequence continues at coordinate 146,615,069 of NC_071391.1, forward strand.
GTGTAGATGATTATATTGTAAGATGTTTTTATTGGTTAGATTCTGAACAGTCTCATACAGCTTTAGCTCAGGAGGTAATCCTATGTCAACCTTCAGTGCTTTTTTTTTTTTTTACCTGTTTATATTTCTACTAAAGTTTGCAGCAAATCTTCCTGAATTTTGTCCCGAGCTCAATCTTATTCTAAGTTTCTGGTGCTGCCTGCATCATTCCCATTGCTGGTCTTCAAAGGGCACTGTGGAAAAGGGCTGGGTGCAAGGACAGAACTTAGTAGCTTTTATGTGTAATTGCTATCAGATTTAAGGTCCTCAGATTTTTTTTTTCAAGTCTCCCTTCTTCAATGTCCACATTTTCCCTTTCCTCCCCCATCAGTTTACTTCCATGTTCATGTTGAAAGGTTGATGGTCCTATGTCAACACCCAGTGGCCTCTGGGAACCTTTCTTCAGGTACACTGAAGCTCTGCTCACCACCCTCTTTAATACTGTCTTTGCCTTCCTTTCAAGATCTTGTGGGACCATTTCCTTTCTCGTCTTCAGGGCTGTTTGCAAAAGAGGTATATTTGTCATTAGGGCAAGGCGTTGTCTTCACTCTCCTTAACTGGGTGGGTTTCATCCTTTCACTAGACCTGCCTTTTCACTGGTCGGTTTGCAACCAACCTGGAAGCCCACAACAGTCTTGTTTCCATGTAGTTTCCTACTTCTCTGAGTTCCTATTTTCCAGCCTCTCTCTGTGCTCTTCAGGCGTCATTCTGTCATTGATGTTTGACATGGGAAAGAGAAATTGAGATAGGCAAACATCATCACATTCCATGCCATCAAATTCCTAAAGTTCTTTGCCCAGGCTTGCCTTCCGTAGAGCTATGTGACTGTCAGTTAGAAATCTGGAGCCAGAGTGGGATAATCTTCAGACAAAGGGCCCTCTGCTTATTCCTTCTGTAAATGGAGTCAGATTGGCTGCCAAATCAATACACGTTGAAAAAGTCATCTTTCCTTTACTTAAAGAGCACTTAAAGAAACTGCACTCAGTCTTTGAGTCTACTGGGAAAGTTCAGTTTAATGAATTTACTTCCACAGAACCTAAAAAAAGTGAATGTAGCTTTGAAAGTGTTTAATTTGCACCCAGGGAATAGTTTACATGCCAGGAGAAACTCTGTCAAGATCTAACAGGAATTTAGAAAATTGAGCCAGTGCTAGACTAATATTAATAATAATCCAACCAGCACTTTTCTCCCCTACTTTCATGTGTTTACAATGTTCTCTGTGCACTACTTGCTTTGTACAATGTGTCTTCAGATTGTATCCACAGGAAGGATGGAGTTTCAAAAATAACCACACAGATCATTTCATGTTTTCCTCTTAAAGTTGGCTGAAAGAGTCAGTGGGTGAATAGAATAAGGTTTTTCTTATTCTTACTAAAGAAATTTCTTACAAAAATAAAAGATTGATTAGTTAGGTAACTCCTCCAACACCTTTGAAAATTAGAAATCAATCGATCAATTAATCAAAGGGTGGCCATGTATTAGCACTATGTAAAAGGAAGAATATCTACGGGCTCTAAAGTTCAGAAGAGGTCTTCTAGGTTCTCAGAGAACAACACTATCAGGCGAAATACACCAAAGTAACTGAATCTCAGCCAAACATCAGTGAATTTATTGTTTCAAAGAGCACCTTTATACAAATCTATTTTAGAAATAATTCTATAAGAAGACAAACACACTTACATTTCTAAGAATATTAAAATTGGGATCTGAAAATTCTACCATTATGAAACAGCCAGAAGTGCTGTATAAAATATAGCAAACATCCCTAATCTGTAGCTGCACTCATAGAAGCATAAGGGAAACCAACAGCGGCCGAAATGACAGAGAAAGTTAAAATCAGAAATGTGTGGGCCCAGAAGGCATGGTTGGCCTGAGGACACCTGCTAGTCCTTGAAAAATGCAAAGCCTTGGTTTGTAAGGGATGTACGGTAAAGACTGCATACAATAGTTTAGGTCCTGCAGGGCTGGATCTGACATTGCTGGCTTGCATAATGCTGCAGCTTCCTTAGAAGACCCTCATCACATCCTTTTCGAGAGCTCAGTTGTTCACCACTCTGTTCATGAAGGGATCCCATAGCAGAGGAATTAAAGCCCCCAGGTTCATAACCCCTTTAATTTTACTTCACAGCTGGCATAGGTAATGGCAAGGATGGGGGATAGGTTTACATGCAGCCTCACATCTAACATCAGCTACTTCTTCCAGTATCTAGGCACTCTTGTGAATCCTGTCTTCCTAAACCCCACTTGTGATGATTTTATCTTGAGGCCTTATGTTCTTTTCCATCATGACTTTGCATGCCTATCCTGTTCATTCAGACGTGTCTGCATAAGGCTTTCACTTCATTGAGGGGTGTAGGACTCAAGTTTTCCTCTCTGGCCTTCTATGTCCCAAGAAAATCAGGAGTCATTCTGTGTCTGTGAACACATCAAATGTAATTACATTGGCTTTGTTACTTCAGAGGGCATAGGAGCCAAATGATGGTGGAGAGAATGTGGAAGGCGAGGAATGACACCACCACCAAATGTATCTGAGAGTCTCATGTTAACCTAGGTAACATGTCATGGTATATGTCATTGGTACTATGTCTGTTGTATTATAAGCATGTTTTCAGTTAATGTTTGTCATTTTTTCTCTCCTTTCTTTATGTGAGTAAAAGCTTGGAGAGATGGTATCATTAATGTCCTGCTATCAATGTCCAAACACTACTAATCTTTATGGGACCATAAGAAGTGTTAAGGACGATATTGCTATAGTAAATGCAAGCCCCTGTGAGCAGTCAGTATGTGCTCTCTGGGAATTGGTAGGGTGAGGATTGAAGGTGAGAAAAGAGGCCAAGAGGGAGAGAGGCAGATTCTTGCCTTAGGACCTATAAAGCTCCTTAGCTAATATTTCCACCCTAAGAAGGAAGAAGATGTGTACTTGATGGTGATAGTGGTGAGGGTTATACAATGTGAGGAGAAGGGGAGAAGGGCGTGGAAAAGGAGCAGAGAGAGAGATTAAGAATGAGCAGCTGGGTTGATACATTGAAAGTCTTTATATCATTAGCTGCTGATATAGTCATTCAGTAATGCATTCACATTCCATGTGGCTAGGGAGGACTAGCGAGGGGGTGATCCATTATATCTGAATCATATGCAATACACACTTCATCCATTTTACTAATTCCTTTTCGTGTTCCTCCCTGAAGACTGCAGTGATAGACCCTCACTCTTTACCCAGGTAGGCTATTACTGCACCATTGCTTTTATTGTTTGGCTGCTCTTCACAGCAGTAGATTAAAACACCTGAATCTAAATCTAGAAAAATAATTTGTTCTACCACTTTTCTTCCAGTGGGTTCAGCTAGGTAGTTTTTCTAAAGAAATACGTGTTTAACAAATCTGGACATTTAGCACATGATTTGCCATTCTGGCCACAGCTTTGATCTACAGAGATGCTAGCTCAGCAGTGAGAGGCGGTGGGGAATGTGATTCACCAAAGCAGTTTTCTGGGCAGAGCCAATGACCTGAAAACTCACTCTTGACCTTTCTGGCCGTGGGTATCCTCCTGTTGCATAGTGGTTACAGTCACAGTGATCAGTGTTGAATCATCCTTCAGTATATATTAAAATACCCCAATTCTCATTTATTTCAGATTGACTGTAAATGTTAATGTAAGGGCTTCCAAAAAGTAAAGATTGATTTTGCAAGTTAACAAATAATACAAGCCTGTAAAGCAGCAAATGTTATTATATCTTTTTTTTTTCTAAAAACGTTGAAAGAATGTAAACAGCTGCCATGGAGTACAAAAGCTTTGTAAGGTCTGATGTATAAAATGTAGGGGCTTTAATAAGCATTTGTTGAGAGGCAATGAGCCAAGGGTTGGAGCGTGGAATTCTGAGTCAGGCACACGGGTTCAGACGCTAAGCCTTATTTTCCTCATTAGGAAGATGGGGTTATAACTGGGCCCTCTTGTGAAAAAGCAGGGGATCGAAGGAGGAAGTGCGTGAGGCATTTCACAGAGAGCTCAACTCTATCCAGACACAACAGAGCTGCTATCAGCACCATCATAAATGTGCTTATTGACTGTCTATGGTTCTGCCATCCTGACTGAACACTCAACAGCTAGCTACACATTCTCCTTACAAACTAAACTTCTCAATGAATTTCTGCAGCAAGAAAGAATGTCTTGTTTAAACATGAAACTGCAGCACATACAGCTTTTCATGGGAAATACGGGCTTGGGAGAACTGGCTTTTAGCTAAGGCTCTGCTGTATCACAGATTTATAGCATAACCACCATTCACAGCTATTCCTCATGCCCGATCAAAGATTAAATATCAATAAAAACTTGTGTACTCTTCTTAATGTGCCAGTGATGAATGCTATGAAAATTAAAGATATCTTTACATCTTTTATTTTATGTATTCAAACCAATAGATAGTTATTTGATTTTTCTTAGGGGTAAAGCAGCTGCCTCTCGTTAGTGGAGCAACAAAGGAAATGGAAACAGAGTCCTGGCCCCAACTTGCCACACCCATCACCGTCAGCATTTGCATGATTCTTCTTGTTCCAAATATAATTATTATTTTCCAAGTGTTGACATTTGTCTGACTAGTTAGAGAAATGTCCTTTAGTGCCATTCACAGATTCGGCCTGAGAATAAGCCACAGTGATGATGGATACGCAGAAGCTAAAGCCTTACCAATGGTTACACAAGGTCCTTCCATTTCTGAGTAGAAGAGAAACACATGAATAAGAAACCATCTGCTACCAGGTAGTCACTAAATTACGATAAGTTGCCTCATCGTGCTGAGGTAACTTCGCTTTGATTATACACGGTTTTGATAATCAGGCAGTCAAGCCCATTATTAATAAGGGAATCTCTTAATTGCTAAAGTTCCAAATTCTTTTTTTTTAAACAAAAGGTAAATGAGCCCAGAAGATATTCAAGATATCAAAGAAAGCAATGATACTTTCAACCATAACACTATTTCTATGGATTAAGCTTATGTGCTATAAGCAAATGGCATTCTGGTATATTTTGGAATAATTTTGACTCCCTTCTTTGAACTTGAAGCAGTCATTTTAACTTGGATTAGAAATCTGCACCTTCAACATAACCTCTCATTGAACTCACAAATGTCTTTAGGGACCTTCCAAGTCAGTGGTATAAATTTTCCTTCAAAGCGCGCAACTGTGTTAATCTCATTCTAGGAGACTGAAGGATTTGAATGACAGTACAGGGTGTGATTTGTGTCATTGGTGCTTGTCTGCATCTACAGAGAAGTCAAACCATGGGAGGAAGGGATTTGAAAATGCCAGTGGGAAGTCTTGGCTGCCTGAAAATGTCTGCACACAAGAGGCCAGGAGATTCACCCCTGGCATACAAGTTTCCTGAATAGAGTGTTTATCCACCTTTTTACATGCCAAAGCACGTGTGGAAAATGACAATATTTCCTGGGGTAAATCAGAGAAAATTTTTGAGTAGCTGTGTAAGGCATGATAATGAAATTAATTACATCTTTTATAAAGCAAAGTGTTAGAAAAATTACTTGATCTTTAATTGGAAGAATAGATGCAGGCAAAATCTTGAAATTTCAAATGAGAAACTTAAGGTTGTTTCCGTGAACATAACTATAATTTTGATTAAGCTTTTAAATGTGAAATTAACACAAGCAATTTCTGATTAAGACTTTTAAAATAATGATGTCTTAAAATTTTTGATAGTCATTATCACCAAGAAACTTTGTTTCCACAAATAGGTTATAGAAAATTAAAAACCATTATTACAGCAGTTAAAAAATTTGAAACAGTTGAAAGTTGATTTAAAATTATAACCAGTATTTCTTTTGTTGACAAATGCAGTGCTGAAATTTCTTCTGATAATGAAAAAGGATCCTGAATCTAGGTATTTGATCATAGTGATGAAGGTCTGATTGACTGTGAAGCTCTGAGGACTGTCTGGCTGGGAGGGAGTGAGTGAAGAAGAGCGTAGCTGTAGGGAGTTGTGGTCCAGATCCCACAGAACCCCACAGGCTGCATTAAAGGCCTATCCTTTCCATCTGAGTGAGGCAGAGGCCATCACAGAACAGAGGTGAGGAGCAAAGGAGCCTTTAACAGCTCCCATCTGTTAAGGATAGTCGGCTGCCCTGTTCAGAATAAACCAAACAGCAAAAAGCCTGAAGCAGGCCTACCAGTAAAGAGGCATTTGCAATAATTCAGATGAGAGAGAGTGGTGACTTGGAAAAAGACAGATGCCAGGCAGGTGATGAGGAGGAGTCAGAGTCAGGATGTATTTTCAGTCTTGTCGGAGCTGAGGCAGAGACAAGGGTTTCTGATGGAGTCAACATGGGATATGAAAGAAAAAGAGCGAAGGATGGTATCCAAGTTCTTGTCCGGATGAACTGAAAAAATTCAGCTGCCATGAAGACTGTCTTTAGCTGAATCAGTATAAACCTTTCCAATGAAATTATTTATCAAAATGGAACTCAGAGAAACAACTTTGGCTATGTGTGTCTAGCACATTCTTTTAAAAAAGCTTTTTATAAGCAATGACACACACAAAAGTATAGAAATTAATATAATAAACCAACTTCAAAAATGATCATTTTGCCAGTTTTGTATATTCTATTTCCTGTCCACACATTTAAAACAATTTTTTTTCTGCAGTATTTTAAAGCAGACTAGCCAAGTTAATATTGGAGGTCAACGAGAGGATGTGACTGCCTGTTGACCTTTGGTTCCTCCTCCTTCCCCCAATTTAGAATGTTCCTTTCGCCCACCGTCCCCACAGTGGGAACCACTCTGAAGGAGGCAGACTGGAGAGTGAGGTGTTTTTGAGACCATCTGGATGGCATGTGTAACTGAATTCATTTAAAGCTTCTATATAAACATTTAGAATTCTGACAGGAGGTGGGAAGAATCACTAGTCTTGCGGCTGCTTGAAACAAGCCTCGTAAGTTCCTTTTCTTATTAAAACTAACACCTACAACCCAGCCAAAGCAGTGGGCCACTTTCTCCAGTCTCTCCTTGACCTCTGTGTACGCGGTCAGTTCCGCATTTCACCTGGGAAGTTGCCGAGGTTGAGTCCCCACAGTACTTTCCCTCTTAAATTGTTTAGCATGCTTCACTAATTGTCAATTAACTTTTAATGTGCCTATCATGACATTATTATACTTGGAAAATTCAGCAACTCTTTCTTTTTTAAAAATTATTGTTCAATTACAGTTGTCCCTGTTTCCCCCCACTACTCTCCCCTGCCCTACCCACCCCCCAACACCCAAGCCATGTTTAAATTTCCCCAAATTGATCGAATTCTTCAAATTATCTACTAACAATTGGATTGTTTGAATCAAGATTCATACAGGAGCCTCATATCACATTTTTTATGCCTTTGAAGTCTCTTTTATTAAAAAATAGCCTGCTTCTTTTACATGTTTTTGATTATTTATTTATTTATTTATATTTCCTGCAGAAACTGGGTCATTTGTCCTGTAGAATGCCCCATATTAAAAATTTGGGTGATCATCTCTTCCCAAGAGGACTTTTTATAATGTCTGTCTGTCTTCCTATTATTTTTAAAGTGATCATTTTTTTCTTCTTAAGATTTAATTTGACTCAAATTCAGTATTTTTGATCAGAATACACATAAGTGGTGCTGATTATTTCCTAACGCACTACTAGCTTTTTGAATCCATGATGTATATTTCTATTAATATAATAATTTGAATATTATGATATATTAGTATGATAAATCAAATATATTAATCTATATATTATTATGTATAAATCATATAATTAATATAATGCAACATAATTATAAACATAATATAATGATATGATAATATTAAAATTGTAATAATCAGTATTAATAAAATTGGGGTTGCAAAATGGTGACTCTAATTTTATCATTCTTCTTGTCCTTTTATCAACATTCTATAAAAAAATTTTCCTTACCAAATACTTGATTACCTTGAAATAAAGTTTTAGAGGAAAATCAAGATAAATATTTAATATTTTTTCTTTATTTGCTAATTTTCAATACATGGAGTTGGTCCATTGTGGTAAACAATGACTTGTTTTTAAAAATTATCATGAACTAATAGTTTCTTAATATTTGATGTGTTATAATTCATATTCTCTTTCTCTCTCTTTTTCCCTCCCTCCTTCTTTCCTTTCTCCCTTCCCCTTCCTCCCTCTCCCCTCCCCTCCCTGTCTTTCTCTCTCTTTCTTTCCCTTCCTTCCTTCCTTCCTTTCTCTTTCTTTCTCTCTTTCTCTCTTTCTCTCTCTCTTTCTCTCCTTCTCTCTCTCTCTCTCTCTCTCTCTCTCTCTCTCTCTCTCTCTCTTTCCTTCTTTCTTTCCCCTACAGAAGCCAGTGAGAGGCCCATTATTTTGGCTCCTCTTTCCGTTTGGCACAAGTACATTAGTCTTTATAACTTTCTCAAGTTCTGGCATGCATCTTTCACATTTCCTATGCCAGACAGGGAATCAGCCATGTCTCTTAGGGCCTGTAGTTTCTGTGAACATGAAATGGTATTCAGAGACCACGAGTGTATGTTTGGGGTCCTCAGTGCTGTAGATTGTCATTGCTGCTAGGGTCAGAACATTATGAAGGAAAAAGGATACTGATTTTGGGAATTGTGCATTCTGATAGACCTCACTACAGACTCAATATTTATTGGCATTTCGGTCAAGCCTGTTTCTAAGTGAACAGCATCCTAGTTTTGGTCACTAAGCTCCAGTAATACCCACAAGTATAACAGTCACTGTTTAGTTTAAATACTTTCAGGAGGAGATTTTTCAGGATGAGTTACCATCTTTGGTTGAGAACCACTGAAGAATATTCCCTCTTGGCTTCATCTCCATACTTACCATACTATTCTATACTTACCATACTATATATGTATAGTATGAGTACTGTTTTGGTGTTATAGTTGTATTAATGTTAGGAAGGAAATATCCTGAACAGAAAATTTGACTATCTGGAAATTAGATGAATAGAATTATCCATTACAAAATTGGTATTAGATTTTGTAATGAATACAAAATCTAATACCAATTAGAAGTTGGAAGAAGTTGGACGACTGATTATTATGGGATATACTGATACATCTTATTTTATTTTCTAGATATATGAGAGAGCTACAATCTGGATTTTTGTGACTTTAACAAGGTAATATTGCTTTTGACACTATATTTTCCCTAATGACTTTCCATTTAAGTTGCCTTCTACAAATTTTTATTTACTTCATTCCTTGTGAAGAGATACTGGTGATACATAAACATTCCCAAAGAAATTAAAAAAAATAATAACATGGTGTTTGGAATTTCCTATTTGCCTGTTTTGTAATGAAGAGCTAATTCTACAATTGCTGATGGGATGGAGGGCAGATTCCCCTTAGGTTTCAGTTGGCATTCATTTGGCGGCTGGCCGGAAAATCTGAGCTAGCCTAAACAGAAAAGGGGATTTACTGGGTTACATAACTGACAGTCTAAAAGTAAGACAAGCTTCTGACAGGGTTTAGTTCAGATGCATAAAGCGATTAGGGTCAGATTTTGAATCTATTTTCTCTGCCTCTCACAGTGAGTTACTGGCGTTTTTAGGTTGGATCCATTTGATATTGCAAAGGTGAATGTAATTGGGCCAAGCCTTACCTCAATAAACCCCAGTTACAAAGGAAGAGAGAGAGAGAGAGAGAGAGAAAGAGAGAGAGGGAGAGAGAGAGAGAGAGAGAGAGAGAGAGAGAGATTGCTGAAAGTTCCAATAGACATGCCCATGCAGCTAATTGGCTCTGATTGGCTTCTCCACCCATTCCTGAACTAAGCACTTTCCCCAAGGGGACTGGATGGATGCTGAAAGCAAATGGTAGCTAACTACTTATCTTCCTCAGTCTGATTTTTAAAAGCCTTGGAATAAAAACTAAAAAAAAAGAACAATAAGGCTTTGTGTTTTAAAATAAATTGTGTGTATATATATATATATATATATATATATATATATATATATGCAGTTTACTTCAATTTCAAAATAAAGATATATATGGCCTATAGGGTCAAGGATTTTAATAAGAATTTGATATCATTATTCAAAATGGAATAAGAACTACCCTTTCATACTGTGATCAATGGTTAGTAGAAACATACAAGTCTGCTGCACGTATATATTAATGCTTACCCTTCACTATGCCATATGTTGTAGTCATGCATCGATCCATGGAAGATTTATTTTTTTGTTTGTGTTATTGTTGTTGTATTACAGTTGTCCCAATTTCCCCATTTCTCTCCCTGCCCCACCCCCCAGCTCCCACAGTCAATCCCCAACCTATTGATTTCTTAAGGTTGAAATTATATATATTCATTTTAAAGCAACTCTTCAAAAAGGACCCATTGAAAACCTGTTTTTTTCTTACCATATCAGAATAATTAAATAATAATTGAACTATTTTGATGATGATAAGTAAGCAAACATAAGAAGAAAAAATGGCTTTTTATCCTTCAAATAAATCACAATTAGTGAAAATGGGAAAGTAAAACCACGTAGGATGTTGGTATTTGCTTACAAAGGAGATGAGCATGTATCTCGATCTTTAACAGGTAAACTGAAATTGTTCTTTCCTGGTGAACATAAAACTTGGAAAAACAGTAGAGTAGAATTTAAGCTACAAGAATGATTATTCTTAAGACATATCCTCACCAAAATAAAAGACCGTTTTATTTTTAGAAAAAGGTGACAATGAAAAATTGTTGATGTTGACAATAAAATAAGTTGGACAAAGGGAGATGGTGTTAGCTGTGGCCCCAAGTCCATCTACAGTGGCAGATGCTGCAGTTCATCCCACGTCTTTCCCCGTCTGCATTTCCCCCAGGAAGAGAAGCCCACTGAAATTCTAAACTTTGTGCATGTCCTCCTAGAACATGTACAAAGAAATGTGTCCAACGGGCACCAGATGTGAACTGTTGTGGTGGTGGGGCTGCATTGCTTTCATTCCCCTTTAAGAATTAAGAATTTGTTCCACCAGCTCCTGAGAACTACTGGAAGGTGGCCATTAGCTGTCATCCCTCTTTGAGGACTTCCTTTGGAAGATTGAGTGAGGGAGAAAACTGTTTCTCCCAAGGTCTTTCCAAGGTCAACCTGCAACCATGAAAATAGAATAGCTTGACTCCCTTGCCCCAACTCAAGATAACTCTGATGGGCTTTCCCAGCACTGGAACTTCCACGGGGTTGGCTGAGATTCTGTTGTGATTGCATTGCAGATCCACTTCCCCTCTGCCCAATCCCAATCCAGTTCTCTTTCCCTCTCTTAATCTTTACCTCTTGCAAAATCACTCTTTTGTTAGTAGGTAAAAACATTTTCTTAAACTTCTCAGTATTTTCTCAGGATTCTCAGCATTTTCTCAAATATCATCGCACGAAAGTCAGAAAACTGATATCTTATTTTCACTCAGTAAAATCTGAGAGAACACAAGGCTGTTTTCTCTTGCAGGAGAGCTGGTTGGGGCCATCAGGTTAGGTTGTATAACATGGTAGGATCGGAATGGGCATGAATCTAGCTTCAGGTTATATGCGGTGCCTCTACATTCTATCATGATGGCCGCTGCTCACTCCTAGAATTGACAATGAAGTTTCTGGGATTGTCATGAGCATCTTCTACTGTAAATGTATACTGTTGGGGGACTATAAAACCCAGTCTCCTACAATGCCAAGCATAGAGCTTTGTACTTGATAGGCTCCTTTATAACATCGGCTAAATGCATTGATGTATGGTGATAAAGGAATAATCAAATTGATAAATTATTTGTGTTAAAAGCAGTGGCAGAATATACTTTTCTTCCTCAAGAATGATTATGTTAATTGAATAAGAAAATAATTAATTTAGTTTAATTCAATTCAGTCACTTGTTTCTCAAGAATTTATTATCCAGGTCTTAGCAGCTCGTCTTACTAGTTTTATAATCTTGAGCAAATTTCCAAATCTACCTGTTTCACTATCCTCATCTAGAGAATCAGAAGAATAATAACAGAACCTACCTTATTTATGCGAGAACTGAATGGAATAAAGCATGTGAAGCAACCAGCACAGTGCCCCTCACAGAGGAAGCATTTTACACTGGTTGCTATCCCTACAGTTACTGTTGAGACAGGAGCAAGGGGTGGTTTCGGGCCAGGGACTCTTCTCTGGCATCCCTCATCTTCATGACCCAGCCGTAGGACTCTTGCTCTCTCTCTGCTCTTGAGTTGGTTAATGAAAACCCTCACAAGTCTAAGGTTTCCCTCAGATGATTGTTCTTGCCATTTTCATAAGTGTTGCTTTTCTCCAAGGGTGACATACTAAGTGCTTCTCTGAGGGCAGTGGGTTCTCCCCAAAGGGCTCAGTTTGTCTTATTTTATGTTCAGTAGTGTCATAAACAGTACTTTTCTTTTTATAAAAGCCTTTTGTTCTAAGAAAAGAGCCAGGGTAAGTGACACTCAGCTCAATGTGCTCAGAGCCTTTGTATTGTCTGAAGGGGACTAAGCTGGATTGGGTTATTTGGGCGAATGGAGATTCAGATGCTTTTTCTTTCTTTTTTTTATACATTTTTTTAATTGTTGTTCAAGTACAGTTGTCTCCATTTTCACCCCACTGCGGTCCCCCGTCCCACCCTCGAACCTACCCCCTGTGGCTTTTTCCATGTGTCCTTTATACATGTTCCTTGATGGACCTTCCTCTATTTCCCCCCATTATCCCCTCTCCCCCTCCCCTCGGGCTATTGTCAGTTTGTTCCTTACTTCAATGTCTCTGGTTATATTTATAAGTGGAAACTAATCAACAAAACAAACAAGCAAGCAAAATATAACCAGATGCTTTTTCTAAGGAGGTGGTACAAGCAGAAGAGAAGAATGTTGGGGTCAGAATTACTGGAGTTCAAATTACGGACTGGCTTGCAATACTTAATACGTGATTTTTCTTTTCATCTGTATATCTTTTACAGCTGTGTGTGTATGTGCTTTTACTGTGATGTCCCAAAAGACGAGGAAGTAAAGGTTCAATGAACAGGCATCATCACTATTACTGGTATTATTATGGCTATCCTTTAAAGGGCCCATCATTTGTTTGGGGTAAACTGTAATGATTAGATGTGAATGTGGGACTATTGGGCACTTTTTACATTCCTGGCAGTATTTTCTACCCTTTAATCACTTATATTATTAATCCTCACTACAACTTTCTAAGGCAAACCTGTTGTTAGGTTTATAATATAGATAGAAAAGCTGAAGTCCAAAGAAGTTAAGGAATTTGTCTGAGTCCCACAACTAGAGCCTCTAAGTGATGCAGCCGGGGTTCAAGGCAGGCGCCCTGACTCCGCCCCTCTCACTCAGAGTTGGTAGGCTGCCTCTGTCCACAGTCACTTCCGATCCTCAGCTGCAGAGCACGGTTGCGTACAGGCTTCGCTCCCCATTTAAAAAAACAAAGTTAGGAATAATAAAATAAAAGGAAAGAAAAGAGACAAAACATATTACAGCTTGCTTGTATGCAAGCTTTCATGCATACTTTTCATGCAACCTTTCTTTCCCTGGCAATATAACATGGGGAAGAGATTTCAAATGGAAGGGACAATAAGCTTATTTTAGAATATAGGCATCATGGGGCAAGAGTTTGTCTCCATGTTGTTCCCCGTTTGTCCCTAGCATTGGGAAGTGCCCGACACAGTGTTTCTCTCAAGTGAGGAAATGAATGAAGTCGGGTGGTGTGTGTCCCTGCTGAAGCAGGTCCCTACGAGCTAGGGAATGTTTCTGGGATATTTCCCTCGGAAACATTGCAACTACAGGTGAAAGTGTAACTACAGGAGAAGTGTCAGACTGGTGTGTCTAGAGAAACAGAGGAAATGACTTGGGCCAATCCTTCACTGCACTCAGAAGGTGGAAGTTCAAAATCCTCTTTAAATTTACAGAAATTATTTTGTATTTGAGCCACACTCTCTGAGTGTGAACTGTGAATCTGAAGTCTCCTAATTTTTTACCTTTGTATCTCTAGATCTTAAATGTTTTTCTTTTTATTTCTATTTTATTTTCTATTTATTTCTGATGGCTTTTGTACTTCAAAGAGTATCATTTTCTCCCTAAACCTACATTCCTCTGTGTCTTCTCAGAAGTTTTTGTCACTGATTTTATACCTTACTTTTCCTCTTGAACTACTTTTTGTGATGTTATTTCTAAATCACCTAGAGTCCATTTTCAGATGTTTTTTACTAGCTGGAGTCGTAGCTAGCATATCATTAGTCAGTGCGCTCTGTGTCCTGGACAATGGGAATTTTCTGGTGCTGTGGCACGTGAATGGCACCGCTTGGCTAGACTCCCAACTTGTCAAAGTGCAGACGTTGTTCCGCTTTCCTCAGGGTGATTAATGAAACAGAAAAGAAGTCTAATATGAACATAATTTCTATTTTGTATGTAAACATTTTTTCTTTGCCTGAATTCTTGAAGGATTAAATACTTTTTTCCTTGGAATTTAATATCTGCACTAAACTACATTTCTGGATAGTTCCCTTTGAATTAACTTTTTTTGGTCCGTCATTTTGGACTCATTTAATCTGAAGATTTAAGCCTTCAGCTCAGGAAACTGCTCCTTTTTTTTAATCTAATTATGGTTTTGCTTTCCTTCTGTTTGTTCTCGTACTTTTGTACATTTCCTGGGTCTATTCTCCACTAATGTTGTCTTAATCTTAGTGTATTTTCTAACATATTGTTAAAGAAATAAACTGAACTTCTAAATCAGGGGGTGGCAAACTATGGCCTATGACCTGTTTTTGTGTGGCCCAAGTGCTAAAAATGGCTTTTACATTTTTAAAGTGTTGCTAGGAGATGATGATGGTGATAATGATGATGAAGATGACAAGAAGCAACAGAGATTGCATGTGGAATCCACAGGCTAAAATGGTTACTGTCTTACTCTTCATAAACAATATTTGATAATTCCTATTTCTAAATCAAATACTCATTTTGATGTAGTATACAATGCATTTTTTACTGCCTCAATTCAATGTTTAAATTTAGTTGTTCTTTTTTTTATCTGAAAAAATGTCCTTCCTGGTCTTTGCTTTATTTTCTCATGAATTCAATAATTTTATTTTTCTAGATACATCCCTTAATTCCCTAGCAATATAAACTGGGGAGCAGATTTCAAGTAGAAAAGAAACCTTATTTTAGAATATGAACGTATGAGGGTAAGGATTTATGTCTTTTTTTTTTTTCCCTTGTATTATCCCTAGTGTTAGAAAGTGGGAATTAGGAGGTTGGCTACAAGAAAGGTACTTTTATTTTTTGGCAGGAAACTATACTTTGTTGCAAAGTTGGCAGTATGTATCCATATTTATGCTTGCAGTTCCTAAATTTGTTCAAGTCCTTCTCTTCCTGCCAGCTGACCTACGGCGGCACCTCCCTCACTACCCCCAGATGGAAAGTTGTATGCCTGTGATTGGTCAAATATGTTTCCGTTCAAGGCCAAGAATGGAGAGAGCTATCAGAGAACCTCACTCTCCTACTATTTCAGGTGGGAGAGGTATCAGTTCAAACACTAACTGACCTGGCTGTGCTCTTATGGGCCGGCAGTAACAGACCCCATGGCTCACCTTGTGGGCCGGCCACTTTAGTTGGAGGAGTGGCAATGGATACCACTGCCTGTTTTATGTGTCTGGGTATTGAGATAGCTTCAGGATTTCTTCAGTTTGTTCAATCTGTCAGCCTTCCAAGTGTCCCCGTGGCTGTCCTTCTGTCTTGGCCCATGCCAGCTTTAGATAAGTCGTTCCCAGGGCTGTGGTGGGAAGTCCTGTTCACTTACTACCTGTGCGGGTCCTTCACAGCCTTCACTTCCGTTGGTTTGCCGGCCAGCAGGTTATTGCTTTCCATAATCTGCTCCTACCTTTACTGTATCTTGAAGAGATCCTTTAAACTTTTTGTTTTAGTGACAAATATCTCCCCTATTTTCTAGCACGGATAAAGTTCTTACATTAAGTTTCATTTCAGGCCTTTCAAAGAATTTTGGGGAGAGAATTATTAGCTGATTTTCCTTAAATAGCTATCTTTAAACATATGTACCTCAGTGCATTAAGCACAGAGTTAATTCTTTTAACCTTCAGACAACCTTGTGAGATGGAAAAACCTTTTTAAATCTTTACATTCCTTATAAAGAAACAAGCTGCAGAGAGATACAGTGGCTGTCTCAGGGACACACGATTGGCAGATGTCTTGGTTTCCATGTCTCACACTTTGACCTCCACTCAGATTTTGGCAGAGGTGGAACAGGTCCACCCACCCGGTGTGGTTAGAAATGTCCCTTACCTAAAGCATCAGTCATGCCACCTTCCCCTCCACCATTATTGTGAATCTTTTGGATCAGAGAATCCAGTCCTTAGAATTCAGTGAGAATGTTAATTCTTTCTACTGTAACCAATTCAAGAAAATTGATCAGCCTTCTTTGGGGTGTACACCTTCTAATCTGTTGGTGTCTCACTTTCATCTCTTTGATCCCCTTATAGCTCAATGCATCCTATTTCAACAACTTGGAGTTTAAAAGATAAGTGATTTGTATCCATCAGCTCAGCAATGAAAACAAGGCTAAATCCATCATTCAGTTTTTCTTGGTCTTCCTGCACAGGCAGCGAAATGCCTTCCAAAGCCACTGAAATTGATGGTGACAATTTCCTACATTCCTCATTTGTGGTTTAGGCTGTGACTCTCTTCAACTTCAATCTCTCTAGGGACTAAATCCAGTCTGTTTCCTGTTAGATTTTGCAGTTACAACCTATTTCATCTTTTAAAATTGCACCTTGAAATGGCCTTTTTTTACATCTGTGAATCAGCCAAACCACTTACAGGTAGTAAGTCTTCCTTTTAGATTCTGTTGCCTTGTATTGTTTTCTTAAATGGAGCAGGAGGAATATATTATAACTTGGTGGTGTCAAATGCTTCCAGTATTTCTGTTTGTGATTTGATCGTCTCCCTGTGTTCAGTTTGGTCTTTATAATGGCTTGTACTTCCAGTAAGTTGCTCCATGAATACTTAAGTCTGTGCCTACTCCACTCCGTTGCACTGGGGATGCTGAAAGCATATCTGATGGAAAGACATCAAACAGTACCTTCATGGTTAATGGGAATTGGTTGGGCACAGAGAGAGGCAGCAGAAATGCTTGAGAAACAGGCACTAAGGACAATTGTAGTCACCCAGTGTTGGTGCAGACAGCTATTGTCCACAGCACCAAAGAGAGACGGGCTGTTTGTTTCCGACAAAAGCCTCACACAGTTCATGCAGCAAAGACAGAGAGCTTCAAAAAGACAGAAGCTAGTGAGTCTAATTAAGACTATCAGCCAAGATCACATCCTTAGTGTGAGAAGCCCTCCCTTCACTTATTGCAGTAGCATATGGAATAGAACTTTTTTTTTTTACATAATCATATGCACATTGAATTGGCCTTGAAGTTCTATGGCTGAATAGGGAAAATATTTTTTACATTTGCTATTATTTTGCTAAAGGGTTTGGTTGCTTTTGAATTTATTCTATAAGGTTAATTAAGAACTGGGAGTTTTGATCTTTCAAATCCATGGGACTTTCTCTACTTTGGACACTTCACTTTAGATTACTATAAATTAAGTCATCTCTGAGCAGCATCTGGTGGAGGGAGAAGCAACTGTAAATTTAAAAATATCTGGACTCCAAAATTAAAACCCTGGGTGGCTAATGGAAGTGGTGTGGCCACACACAGAGCAGGTGGGAAGTTCTTAATAAGAGCTCACTGGGGACAACAGTCAAGTCATGTAATAAAACGTTGAGAGCTGACGACTCAAGGGCTTTGTACACTCTTTCACCGGATGCAGGCACCTCATAGAATAAGGGCAAAACTTCCTGTCATGATGTGCAAGAGTCGCTGTGTTCAGCTCTGGAAACCTTTGGTCACCACCTCTGAGAACTAGTTCCCAGGTGGTTTCCTATTTCCATTCCTCTCCCAGAGGAATGCTCTCTCTTTACCTGGGGGTGGGCCTACCTGCTCATATTTTCAGGTTGAACTCTTTATAACCACCAAACAAGCTGAGGTATGGCCTTCCCACCTTATCCCCAGACATTCGATGTTGGCCTTTTAAATGAATAGCATGCACCTTATTGTTTGAGAGTTGTTTGTTTGCACATTTTGTTTCCATTTCTTCTTGGTGTTTCTGGGAACCAACCCATTACATGACACAGAGTACTTTTAGATATGTGTTTGCTGCAACACCAGAAACAGAACAACACACAGATGGAACCACAGCTACAAATCGATAAAGCTTAGAGTGATCAGAAATGTATAAGAAATGAAAACTCGTTTCCACTTAGGTGTAGATAAAAATTCTATCATGCCTACTACTATGAGACTTCTCTTCTGTACACACGAACTTTGGTTACTTCTCTTGTATACAGTAACTTTGGTTACTTTTCCCCTCAAACCCAGAATTCCTTTGGTCTTCTTTGTCTACTGGATAACAAACAAAGGCTTTATGTAGGCACAGAAAATCTGAAGTTGAGCCCCTAATTTTCCTGTCCCATTTGCTTCTACTAGTTACTCTGTACTTAAAAGCTTTGCTATTTGCTAGCCCTATGATTTTGAGGTGATTATTTCTCTTGAAACCTCAATTTTCTTATCTGTAAAATGAGAATAAATGATATATACTGTATACTATTAATGGTATAATTATATAAACTATTTAGTTCAGAACCCTTGTTCAAAATGTTAATTACTATTCATATCAAGATATATGTGACTCCAAAATATTTTACTCTATTCAAATATTTTTAAAGCTGGTCTTGTATATATGTGTGTTCTTCTGTGTCTTTGCTTTTGCTATAATTATTTCTATTTTCCAGATCATAAGTAGCATTCCAGATTGAGGCTCCTAAACTTAATCCCAAATCTATCTGCTTTGTAAAGTAGTCTCTGACAGTCTAACCTGATGTAATCTTTCTCTTTTAATTTTTATGGGACATATCATGTTTACAATACACATGAGAAATATTGAATTCGTTCATGCAGTCACCCAACAAATATTTATGGAGCACTTGGGTTGAAGTCATCCTGTTAGATGGTGGAGATAGGCAGTAAATGAGATACAAACATCGCTGCTTCCAAGTTATTTCAGGAAAATGGTTTATCGACAGAAATCTGGAGCCAAGTTGTTCCTATTTGTAAACAGGTTCCATCACTTAGTAACTGCACGACCTTGGGCAAGTTACTTAAAGTCTTTGAACAATAAATAAATGTTAATTATCAGTACATTACTATGATGGTTATTGATATTGCATTCTAGTAAGTGTGAAAGACCTTAAATAATTATACAACTAGTTTTTATTATAACAATCTTCTATTTAATATTTAAGAGAAAACATAAGGAGTCTGTAAATATACCTGAGGCCCTAATTTATGATTTAAAAATATTCAAATATGGGTGGAAAATTTATATGCTGATGAAATATTTTCAAAGATCCTAGGGAAAGATGGCTACTTTTAAAGGCAATAAAAGAAAAGTGGCCTGAAAGGCTTCTACTTCCAGAAATGGCTAAGTAGGTAATTTAAACTAATCTTTGGAATAATGATAACTAACTAACTAAATAAAATAAACCTGGACAAATCTATAATATAGTAAATCTAGTAATATAAGTCTATATTACTAGACCAAGAAAAAGGGGGAGATAATAGTCAATGAATTAAACCAGTACTGCTTCTACCCAGGGACATTTTTCTCCAAAGCAGGTGAAAACTAGGGGTTTTTGAGAATTACTCAAAGACAGAAGTCAAAACCCTCTGTCCATCAGCAGCAAAGCCCCTGACGAATCACCTGTTTAAGCCCCCAAAGAATAACCTGTTTTCCCTTTCTTCTTCTGCCAATCCTAGGAAAGTTGTTCAGAGACAACTAGAACTTTGAGGTAAACTCCCAAAACTGAAAGAACAAAGTCAGATTTTAGTCCTCTCCAAAGGTTGAAAGCTTGTGTTAGATGGCCCCCGATCTGGGCAGGATCCCCAAAAGGCTACACTCTAGAATGGGGATAGGACTAGAATCCTGATCAGCATCATTAGAATGGGCAAACAAATTATTATATCTTTATCTAAAAAATTAGACTGCAATATATACAGATACATGGGAAAAATGAATAAATCTTCATAATGCTGAGTGAAAGAAATCAGATTTAAAATAATATCTGTGGTTTGACTTCATTTATAGAGATTTCATTTATAGGCAAGAAATTAAACCTCATTGTTCCAAGTTGATCAATTACATAGTAAAATGACATTAGGATTCAGAAGGAACACCCAGGGCTTCCAGATGTTGGCCATGTCAGGAACAATGGAATTTCATTTGAAAGGATTTAAATACATGAGTGACTTGGTCAGACATGGATTTCACTTGTAAACCCTAATTTTAACTTGGTTTGAGGTGCTAAGGCTTTGCCCTTTAACTGGATATTAAATGCTTCCAGATTCTGGCTACAGCCCCTAGTGTAGTGCCTTATCCATGGTGCAGCTTCAATAGCTATTTGTGAATTGGATTTATTAAGAAATTGGCCCTCTGTAAATATTGTATTAATTTGAAAAAAATCATTTTTCTTTGACATTGTATGGCAGGCATAATAATAGGAGGTGTCTGAAAATTACTTGGGTTATATTGGTAAGATTTCCTGTTCTACACACATATATGACTAGGATAGATATTGCACCTATATATCTGATGCAAAGCAGTCACTATAGATTTGCACCTTTGCTGGAATTTACACTAAATGTTATTTTAGTACAAAAAATAACCAACCAATCAACCAATCAGAAAAACAAAATGAACAAAAAAAGTACCTTAAATGAACTTTTCCTAGAATTATCTAGAAATTGCTTTTACTCTTCATTTAATACTGCATATGGAGATGCAGATTTGATTGATTTTAAAATAGTTGTTAGTCTTCCAATACTCTCATCTAGGACATGTCTAAAAATCAGTTATTTCCAAGCTGACATTTTAGCATCAGTCTTATGATTTTCTAAATCAGAGATGAACAGAAATGCATAATAATTCAAGCCCATATAGCAATGTTTATGATGTACAAATACATTAAATATGACTAGAATGTTAATGAAATATTAAAGCTGTGACCTGGAATGAAAATAACACAAGAAAAGTACTAAACTTAAATAGCGCTGCAATATTGTCTTAACACTCATTGAATATTACATGTAGCAAAATACATTTAGCATTAGAAATTGGAGCCATAATATTTAATAAGAACAGTTTCTATGTTGGAAATGTCATCAGTAAACTTGCAACATTACAATGTTTTTTTCCTTCTAATATACTTTCCAGAGAAAAGGTAAGATAACTGTAACAGTGGAAGGAAAAGGAAGGCTTGCTAAATTAAATAATTGTTTTATAGAATTATGGGCAATTTAAAGTAACCCATAAAAAGTGTATATTTTTTGCCTATTATGCCTTAAAATTCTCCATTAAAAAATATATATATAGTAACATCTATTCTAGGTGCTGCATGTAATGGCTTCATATAGCTACATTTCCTACCCAGGCATTTAAAACAGCAGGTTTCCAAAATGAACTCTACCGGAGAGCAGGTTTGTGATTCTGAAGGGGCGCCAGCTGATTGCCTGAAGAAATATAATACACAATAGATTCGTGCAACACACCATGTATAATTTTTCAGAGCTATGTTTCTTCATTCTGGGTTGTGGTGCAAAATACAGAAAGTGAAATCTGACTCCTGCTGTTTAGACATCTGTCCAGAAGTATTGTAGGGGCTGCGCTCACCACATTTAGATGTCATTTGCAGGTGCTTGTGAGCGTTATTTGATACAATTCAACGTTGGTGTTCTATCAGTTGGCATTCAAGCCTGCATACAATTCACCTTGACCTTTATTTCCAGTGTTAATGTCCTCTGTTATTTGAAGACTTCACTCATGCACATGTTTCCCTTCTAAACGTCGTACATTTGCTAATGTGTTTCCACCTACAGAAATGTGAATAGTCCTCCTGTTCATCCGTAAGTGGTCCTGCTCTCCTCAAAGTTCACATTAAATTGTAATTTCCCCATGAAATATCTTCTGATAATTTATCTTTAGAAAGCATGAGTCTTAAAGTCCTCTGGCATTTCCCCCTTTACTTAACAGTCTTCACTTACAGCCTAGAGATGTCATAAATGCTCTCCCAGATGGAATGTAAAGTCCTTCAAAGCAAAATTTGGCCTTCCACACAAGCCCTTGCTCATAGCCAATGCCTTTCCATCCTGACCTGACTTCTTTAATATTCCAGTTCTGACCTGGTGAAGTCCTCGAGATTATACACAAAAAGTAGTCCTGGTGGGTACTTCACACATCAGTTCGCGCTCACTAAGTGAGCCTGCAGTGGCCATCTCCAAATGTTACTGAGGTGTGTTTGTTGCCGTACAGATTTCATTCCAGTACAGTGGCTGCAGTGGTATGGATTAGTGTCTTTAGCCTTTGTGTCTTCCTTCCAAAACCCAAGCTGAGGAAGCAGCCTCTAATATTGACCTACCCATCTCAGGGCAGAGATTAAAGAGCCAGAGTGCCAGCAGAAGCATGCAATAGTTTGTAAACCTGTGCTTAGAACTGACAACTGCCTCTACTGCTTATATTTCATTGGCTCAGGCAAGTCAGGTGGTGCTTGTTAGTGAGGTGAGGAAACAGATGCTGCTCACAGAGATACGGAAAGCTCACAGCAATCTGTGGGGATGTAAAAGGCTCTTACTGGGAGGCAGGGCTGGTGTATAGTCTACGTAGGATTTATGGTGCTATGTTTATTCTCTGGTTGTCTCAGGACTTCCCTATTGTTGATCCTCATTTCTTCTCTTATCCTATACTCATATTGACTTTGTTTGTTGGGAACCACCCTGCCTGGTTTCAGAGACTGTAACCCCCTATGGCTAAGGCTGAGTGAGAGACCTGGAGACCCTAAGCCACTAAGGAGACAAAGCTTATCTCCCTGGCAGGAGCACCTCCTCTGCCCACTTTATATCACCCTGCTTGGCCCCCAGTGCATGACCGGTTAGCCAATGATGGGTAAGATTCCTCGAGGGAGGGATGACCCAAGACAGGCATGGTCACGAGGGGGCCCTCAGGGAAGGACTTGGGGGGTTATGGAGAAAAGGGGTGATGGACCCTCGCCCCTCAGCTTTGACATAGCCTGAGTTCTCATTCTGTGTGCAAGAAGTCTCCTAATCTCTAGGCTGCCTTACTTCCCCTGCTCAGCCTAAGCCTGAAACAATGCTGGAGGTGGGTGCGGCCCTGTGCTGGAAAGGGTGGGTTCCCCTGAGCGATCAGGCCTAAGAAAGAATGCATAAAATCCTGTGAAACCTGCTTTGCTAATACCCTCAATTTAAATGATAAGGGTCCAAGCATAGAATGAGTTTGTTTCCCCAAAGTTTTATGGTCCTTTAGCTATCTGACCCTGACTCAGAATAAGCCTTCATGGTTCTTTGAATGTTACCTATTTGATTATTACTGCCTGACAATGATTGATGAGCTTTCAATATATGGCCTGTGTTCCTATGCAAATTAAGCCAATAAAAGCCTGTCAAGGCAAGGGTCAGAGTGCTCCCCTCTTGAGAGAGTGGCTGTGCGGTCCCTTTTCCTCCACAGGACTCAGTAGTCTGTGTGAATTTGTCTCATTTCAGCCACAACGCTGCGGACACTGCTTGCCGGTGACCGCGTCAATCTTTATTAGCTGTTGACATTTGAATCGATTTTAAAATTAATATTCTGCCTCTCTATCTGACTCTATTTTTGCTATATGACCACAGATGAAATTCCCTGGGTCTGGAGTAACTCTTACCTGTACATTAAACACTTTATCAGTAACCATTGTACAAACTCCAGACAGTGTTCAATAAATATGTATCAAATCATTGTTTAACAATCAAATTCACCAGCTGCATTAATTTTTATTCTGTATCCATTGCTATGGAACTGTGGGATCCATCTTTACCATTGAGCACTAAGCTTAGAGCTTACCTACACATCCATTCTGGACAGTTCTTTTCTATTAACAGAGTGTGAGAGAAAAACTTAATCAGAATAGATATTTTACACTTGAGAGCTCTCCTTAAAAGTTTTCTGGAAATGGTAGATTTTGGCCAGAATGACTTTCACAAATTCACAGTGATGAAGGAAAACTCTGTGAGAGTTAAGCTCCCTACTAGATTTAAATTTGGCAAAACTTTTGTTGCTTGGGTTTTCATTAAATCTTCATGTGATTTTAAAATTTTTATAACTTTAGGTTATAGGTGTTATAGAAATAATTAGTGCTCTGAGTAGAAAAGCAAAATGATTATTGGATCCAAAGCTATTTTTAGTTTCAGCTTTATGCATTATAGGTTTACATTTGCCTTTCTATATTTGTTTTTCCTTAGTAATAGGTTCTAAGCAATAAAACATTTTTTAGAGTTGCATCAAGTGGTATGTTGGCATACAATTTTGTATGGTATCAACTTGTGTTCTTAAAATACAATGTACTGATGTTCTGCAAATTAATGTTTTACAATTTAAAAGCAAATAAGATTCTTAGCAAGGGCTATGTATTAGAGATATGATGAGAAAAAGTAGAAATTCTGCTTTTCTGGCACTTACAGGACATTGAAGAAGTCAACCATTAAAAACATGGTCATAAAACAAATGCTCTATAATAAGAAATTTTGATACATTTTCTAAAGAAACAGCCCTGTGAGGGTGTATAACCAAGGAACCTCAAATGGACTTGGCAGTCAGCAAAATTTCTCTATGGGTGAAATTCTCAAGCTAAGGTGTCGAGGATGAACCGGAGTTAAATAACCAATATGCAGGGCGGGAGTGATGAAGGCATGCCGCTTCAGGCACTGGAGACTGCATATGAAAATGCTCTGTGGCAGGTGGTTCCATGGTGACTTAGAGGAATCAAAAGGCCAGGGTTATTGAAGAACAGAATGTGAAGGGCAGAGAGCAAGACATGAAGCTGGAAACGTCCTCCCAGCTGACCCAGGAACTACAGCCTGCAGTGAAGATCCTGCTCACTGATGTAGGTCCAATGGGGAACCACTGAAGGATTTTAAATGGGAGTACAATCAGGTTAGGTTGAAGTTAGTAGGTTTGCTTTAGCGGCATGGTAAAATAATCTCTGAGACATGGTGGCATGGGTTCAGTAAGGGGAGAGACATGGGTAAGGAAGCTAATGTGGTCGTTTCAGTAGGATTAGAGCATGTAGAGTGGGTATAGAGATGAGTGAATAAATAAATTCAAGATATGTTTAGGGGAGATACAAAGATAACTCTTACACTTCAGACTTGCTCAATCAGATGAACAATATAGCGAAATACGAAACACTAAAAACCCAACCCATTTTATTTTATATGGTCTCAAATTTGGTCTCAGAGATGTTGAGTTTAAGGTATTCCTAAGATACCCACGGGCAAAAGATGAGTAGGTTGCTTGAGTGGTCAGTCTCAGTGAAAGGATTTTGGCTCAGATATACATTTGGAAGCCAACGACCTAGACTTAGGAGCTCCCATATCTAGAGTCAGAGAATGATAAATTGGCAAAGAAGCCTGAACCATAATATCTAGAGGGATAGCACACAAACCTGGAGAATGAGATATCTTAAAAGCCAAATGAAATGATTGTTGAGAGAATAAGAAGAAAATGCTTTAGAGTATTGAACACTGCATAGAGATCAAGTGTTATATGAATAGAAAATTTCACTGGATCGAGCAATTTGCAAGTCAGTCAGTTTGATGAGCGTGGTGTTGGTATTGTGAACAGAGTAGTGGAGAGGGAAAGGGAGCTAAGGATATGGACACAGTGAAATTAGACAACTCGAGAGAGAAAAAGTTCACATAGTGGCTGAGGGAAATACTTGAATAACAGGATTTGGTCTCATTCTCTTAAATGGTAAGAGAGTATTGAGTATATTAAAATACATATGGGAAACTTTAATTATTATTAAAAGGACAGTGAGGATCATTAGTAAGATTAGCCAGTCATTTCCAGAATGGGAAGCATACACCCCAGAGGGTAAAGAAGATGTATTAGAAACTAGCATGTGTATATAATTTGCACCCCTATATTTAGAGCAGTGCAATTTACAATAGCCAAGATGTGGACACAGCCTAAGTGCTCGTCAGTGGATGAGTGAATAAAAAAGCTGTGGTACATTTACACAACAGAATACTATGCAGCAGTAAAAAAGAAGAAACTCTTAATTTTGCAACAGCATGGATGGACTTGGAGAAAAGTATGCTGAGTGAATTAAGCTAGTCAGTGAAAGAAAAATACCTCAGATATCATTTATATGTGAAACTGATGAACACAATAAACTAACGAACAAGATAGTTAACAGAAGTTTAGATACATAAAACAGACTTACAACTGCCGGAAAGGAGTGGGGTGGATGGGATGAAAGATGGCGAAGGGTTTAGCCAGAGAATATTTATGTACAATCCAACCCAGAGAGCAATGTGGGGGATGCCGAGGTGGGGAGAAGATGGGGCTGGGTTAGAGAGTGGAAGAGGAGAAAAGTGGGAAAAACTGTAACAAATAATAACTTAAAAAACAAAAAAATAGAAAAAAATTTCAAGATCACTAATCATCAGGAAAATATAAATCAAAACTGCCATGAGATATTACTTTATACCTTTTACAATGGCTATCACAGAAAATTATTTCACCAGTTCCACACAATCCTGATTCCTATAGATTTATACTGAGTCTAAAGTTTGGTAGTGTCAGTCCATTGGATTTGTTCTTTCTCTTCAACATTGGGTTTGCTTCTTCATATAAACATAGTAACAATTTCTTGATACCCATAAAATATACACTTGCAAGTTAGAAAGCACTGACTTCTCAACAGTATTGCTTCTTTCTATGCATGAATATGGAATATCTCTCCATTTATTTGTTTATTCTTTCATTATTTGTTTTCTTTCATTACAGTATTATGATTTTCCTCATATGCTATATGTATTTTGTTATATTTATACTTAAGTATTTGTTTTGGGCACTTATGTGAATGGTAATATATTTTCAATTTCAAGTTTTACTTGTTTACTGCGGGTATATATGAGGCAATTGACCTTGTAGTCTGTATATTCACCTTGTGTCCTTCAGACTTTGATTATCACTTATTAATTCCAATACATTTTTTGTTGATGCTTTGCATTTTCTACTTAGATGGTCATGAAATTCATAAATGAAAGTTTTTTTCTACCCCTCCCAATCTATATACATTTTATTTCCTTTTCTTATCTTATTTCATTAGCTAGGATTTCCAGTAGGATGTTGAAAAATAGTCATGAGAGGGTACATTCTTGTTTTTTCCCCTCATCTTGGCAGGAGAGCTTCAAGTGTTCACCATTAAGTGTGATATTGGCGATCAGTATTTGTAGATGTTCTTTATCAAGGTAAATTCCCCTCTATTCTAGTTACTGGGAGCATCATTTATTTTTAAGCAAGTGTCAGACACTTTCACTTTTTTATTATTGTCTCAATTGTTCTTATGCAGTGGGCATATTTCTTTTGACTGTGTTAGTGCAATACCAGCACTATGCAAAGAGCAGTCAAGAGCCTGGATGTGCATGTGCTGCCTAGTTCTTCCTCTTCAGGAGCAAGAATAGTTAAGAATGAAGCTTGGTAGAAGGAAAATGTTTAATATACACCACCCTGAAATTTCTTGCTTAAATATTATCTCTCTTTTTCCCTTTGTATTGTGTCTTTTTCCTTGCACACAAGCATAGCCTTTATTAAAGAATTTTCACATTCTAAGAAGTGAGGCTTTCTTAATGGAGATTTTAGGTCTAATCTAGATATTTGACTTTGCTATTGTTTTCTTGTATAATTTTGGGTGAGATTTTCAAGTTTAAATTCTGGTTTTTTTAGACTAATGGTAAACTATGTCCCAAACTCACACACACTTCACTTTGAATCATGTTCTATGGTAGATATGCAAGAAAAACATATGTAATTTATATTGTTAAATGATATTTTGATTTCACTAATGCTAATAATGGTGATAATTAAAGAAAGTTTATATTTTCTTTGGTAGAACACACATAATAAATTTCTTCAAGGTTGCTTCATTGACTTGTCATAGAAACAATATAAGAAAATTTGCAAATATATGATTAGCTAGTAACTGTCATGTTATGGATAATTTACCACCAGATTTTCTCCCCTGATATTTATATTCCAAATAGCGTCTGCAAGGAATAGAAAGAAGATGCTTCATTGTCATTTTAATCAACTGTAGAAAATGATCACTGGGATTTTCTTTGCTAAATAATAAAATTTAGGACTGTCAGATGGAGAAATATAAATGCAAAACATGTGGTTTTATATGTATACTTAGAGATTTATAGGAAGAAAATGCGTGTAGGTCATGGCTAAACTGAATACCTTGCATTGATTAGTCATAAGTTGAGACCTGTTTAAATGCTCTTGGGAGAAACACAGCCCATTGTCCGCCGAGTTGCACACACTCAGCTGTACCGTTCTTGGCAGTGGGCCCTGTAGACGGAAATGTAAACAGCGCCCTCTGGATGGGCGCCATGCTGTGGCCCTGCAGCATTCTATGCATGGCAAGTTGAATTTAGAGTATTATTAATAATGCAGATATAATGCTTATAAATTCAAGAAGTTCCCCTAAAGACAGCCAAGGGGAAGTCTTTGGAATCACTTCTTTCAGACATCAGAAGTTCCACTTTACTTTCGCAGTTGAAAACTGAAGTGTTGAATGAATGAGTAACTCATGGCATGCACTTCGCACTAAGGTCCTATTAGCTAAGAAATCTGATGAGACCCCACTATGTCCTTTAAAAAATTCCCATAAGATCTTCAAAAAGGAAGACAATATTTCAGTGTATCTGAAAAAAAATTGGCAAGTTTTTCCATGCATCTTTTTTCTTTATCGCCATATTGATAGATTTATTTTCACTGAACAAATTCTTTATGCTTGTGTGGTGGTGGACATCTCCCACAGCAGACCAGTGATTTCAAAATTCAGTGATATAGCTGACATTCAGTTGACTTGACAACAAGTACAAGTAGCTCATATGAGTGAAATTATTATGCCCCTTCTAAACAAGGAAAGGGCTGAGTTAGTTTTCTGTTAAATAAAATGTTAATTTTGACTGTGTCAGTTTTAAGCATTTCAAAGGACATTATTTATATACTGTAATTCTTGGTATCTTCTCTTACTTTGGAAATAAAAAAAGAATGATTTTGCTAGACTTTTTTAACTCCTAATTTTAAAAAATGTTAAAGACCTATGTAATTCATTATGATGTAGATTATGCTTTCACCATTGAAAAAAGATTGAGGCACAATGAGTAATAATGAGACAGGTATCAAAGTTAATATTTGAAGGGACCATGGTCATTATCTAGATCTGTGCTGTCCAGCATCATGGCCACTGCACCTGTGACTATCAAGCACGTGACATGTGACTAATCCAAACTGACTCATCGTGTATCAATGATTTAGCATAAAACATATAAAGTATCTCAATAATAATTTTATATTGATTGTATGTCAACAACAATATGTTGGATACATTGGGTTAAATAAGTTATATTATTAAAATTAATTTCACCTGTTTCTTTTTCCTTTCTCAATGTGGACTCTAGGTAATGTAATATAGCGTGGTTCACGTTATATTTCTCTTAACGATTATTGCTCTAGATCAAACTTCTCATTTGTAGGTTAGAAAACCAGCTATCAATTGACTAGATCTTTAAATCCAGTCCAGTGATATTCCCACTGTCCTGCAGGGGTTATACATTTGATATACATTATGTCATTTGATTTTACAGCAACCTAGTGAGAAATATGACTTGGGAATTATTACCTCCAATTTACATACAGAGTAGCCACAGAAGGTTAAGGGGATTGGTGAAGGTAGTGTGCCTAATAAATGAAAGATATGGGTCTGGACCTCACCTTTCATGATTCCTAGGACACGCAGTTTATAGCTACCAGTCATTATGAGCGTAAGAATCACTGAAGGTGAGGCAGTCATTTGTTTTTATTGCAACCCATCATAAGTGAGGCATTAGTAAAAGAGCATCCAGTAATATTTTAGAGCCCCTTTAGTTTTTTATAGTCACTATCAGTCATTTTTGATACATTAAAACAACTAGAAAAGGTGATTTCAAAAAATTTCTTGATAAAACTTCCAAAATATGCTTGAAACTAGCATGGTAAAATGTGAATTTTTTTTTTTTTTTTTAAAGCTTAATGTTTGGCCTCTCTTTAAAAGTCAGAGTATGTGCTAACCGTAGGCTCGCATAGTGGCGTGAGTGAGTGCCTGGAACAGAGTGACAGCTGCTCTCCACGCACATTCTCATTTGCCACCCTCCTCACTACTCCCGACTGAGACAGTTTTCTGCTTACTTATCTGCCTGCCCTAGATGTTTGGGTATGTGGCCTCCAGATCCAATGCTCTCAGAGGTACTTTCTATCTCCCATTGCCTATCCACTCATAATCTCACGACTATCTGATTGGTTGAGGAGCCTGATAATTGAAAACTAGGCAACAGCTAGTTAGATGATACTGTTGTTTTTTCTTTTTTACATCATGCACACAGGGCAGGCAAAAGTAAATTAAATTACCAGCCATCATTACCTAAAATATAAATCATAAGTAAGAATACAAAATAATAAGACAAATAATACAAATAAATAATAGTCATTAATAAATAATAATACAAGAATAAACTCTGTGTTTTGAGTATTCACAACTGTTAACCTATTTTTGCCATCCCTGTATAACCTAATGTGCTTCCTCCAGCTTCAAATTTGCTTTCTTTATTTGTTTGCTGAATGCATTATACTTTTGACATTTTTATGTTTATTAATGTTATTTCTACTCTTCCTCAGACCCTGTGCTTTCAGTATATTTTATTCTACTGAACAACACATAGTTCCCTGTTGACCATTTTATGAAAGTCATGTGTATTAGCCCAACGTTCAAGGTTATGCATGAATAGTCTCCCACCCACTGTTCTTCCGAGCTTTCTCATTATACCCTAACACAGAGATTTGACTCTAAACTAAACGTTTGTCTCCTTCCTGTCACTCCCAGTTGAGCTGTGGGCTAGTGTTGTGGTTCCCAAACACCGGTCAGTGTCCTTCTCTCTATAGGGGAAAGTCTTATTCAAATACATACAGGTATATCAGTCCTCATCCCAGATTTGCTGAATCAAAATTGTTGAGGTAGGATCTATATGTCCACTGCATAACATGGTGCCTACCATTTAACCTGAACCCAAACTCCTGTGTTTGAATCTCAGTTTCTGTCTTTACTAGCCACATGACCTGGGTAAATCACTTAACTTCTTTATGTCCCAATTTCTTAAACTGTAATCTGTAACAATAGTGTTTACCTTAAAGGGTTGTTAAGTAAACAAATGAGGTAATCTTTGTAGGGTGTTTAAATAATTTCAGCCATAGTAAGCACTATGTAAGTTGTGTCAACTGTGTGTTAATGAGACAAATCAGAACTTTCTCCATATGGTTTTGACATAGACAAGGTTTAGGAAGCAAGGAAATGGAAAGATAAGGGCGTTGAAATGTTAGCCCATTTCTCACTGGAGATCTGCCCTCTCCTCTACTTCCAGTTATTCTCAACAGAGGTGGTGCCATCCCCAAGGGATTGTTTGGCAAATGTGCAGAGACACCTTAAGTTGTCACATGATTGGACAAGGTGGTGGACAGTAAGATATTAGACACCTTTCAGGGTGGGGAAAATCTTTCACCATAAAGAATTGTTCCCAATCCTCACCATGTTTGAGTAGCACCTGTTTCTTTATCTAAACAAAAAGCCTGTTTCTAATTATTTGAGACCATATTTTAACCCTTTTACATACAGGAAACAAAATGTTTTTTTATTTGGAACTTGACCTAGAGTCAGCCACTTCTTTGGCACACTTCTGACAGCCATGCGTCTCCTGACTTCCAAGTCATCGACACATTTGCAGTTGTCACAGACAGAACTGGCATCTGACTCTACCTCGTTGTATCTTCTGGTGTACGTGTGTCTGATCAGTAATATTTTGACATATATATTATTCGATTAAAATTATTTTTGTTTCATTCTCCTTTATGTTGCAGGCAAAGCATTATATTACTTTTTTGAAATTACATGTATTGTAAAATTTATCATCTATGAATTCACTTCAGGATAATAAAGAGTTGTAAATATTTGTTATAAAAGGAGGCATGATGTCTGATAGGCTCAAGGCTAATCTAGAAGAAATGTCTTAATTTGGCTTAGTACTAAACAACGATGCAATCTTTCAGAATTCATGAGAAGGTTATGCTAAATTTATACATGCTTATTTCAGGCTATTTTGGGGTATTTTAGATGCTTTTAGTGGGAATGCATGTTCTGTCTCACTAAGGACATTTTATATTCCTTAAGGAAAGGAAATGTTGCCTCGATTCCTTTTGTACCTTTTCACAGCGGGCATTCGGTAAGTGGTGTTGACAGCCCCGCTCAAGTTTAAAGGGAAGCAGGAGAATTCAGAGTCAAGTCAGAAGTTTAAAGTGAATTGAAAAAAGAGTGCTTGAAAAGTGCTAGTTTACCAGAAGAAAACCAGCAAAGGTAAAGGAAACAGAAACACACAATGCCTTCAGGGCAATATTGGGAAACGTGACGTGGAGGCAATGAAAAATTCAGCTGTTAAGGATATCTGCAGGACTCATGGACTCCGAGCACGGTGTGCTGACTGCAGTGGGGAGGGGGCATAAGGAGGTTAAATGGTAATGGGCAAAATCCAATAAAATTAAAAAAAGAATAATGTTGAAAAAGAAAAAAAATACCTGCAGGCATGCCCTGTGTTAAGAAAACTCAGCACAAGCATTAAAAATTAAAAAAACAACCAACAGATAAATTAGAGGGTTTCTTTGCAGGGGGCAGGAGAGGAGGGACAGCGATCACACAAGAATTATGACTGGGCGTCTGCAATGCATTGTCAACTTGGCATGAGCAAGTCGAGATTCTTTTTACCTGCTTGAAGCAGAGCCACTTAAAACAGACTTAGCTGCATTCACAGCCGAGTCTAGTTTACTCAACATTTATTTTATTCAAGCTTCCTGATAGCACGTAATTTCAAAAATTAATTGGACCTAGATAATGATTCTACTGGTGTCAAGAAATAACAAATTTCCTATGGTAAATAGACACCCCCATAAACTTTGTGATTCCATCTCCAAGAGGTATTCAGGCAGACACACACACACAAGAGAGAGAATAAACACAGTGCACATTATTTGACTCGAAAGCGGACGGGTGCTGTGTGGCATAAGTGGTTATGGAATGTTTACTTTGCTGGTCGGCCTTGCATATGATAACTTGGAAGCAGCCTGACCACATCAGTCATGGTGATAAGGAGGTGCATACAAGGGCAAAAGGAGTCTACTGAGGCCCCTGCTTCTTTCCTAACATCATCAAGTCAGCAACTCTTCAACAACCTGCAGAGCTCACACACACACAGAAATACATTTAGAATATACATATATAGCAGTTACAGTTTTTAACATAAAGCTGGAGAAATGTAGAAAATAAAATATGCCTTCCTAAATAGATGATCTACTTCTCCTACCACCCCAAATTTCACAGAAACTTACAGAGCAGAAAATGGGATCTATAGGAATCTGGAAAACTAAACAAGAGCCATCAAAAATCATTTTTGCTCTCACTTGCTTCTCCATAAAAATACGAATTGGATTAATTGTTCTGTATTATTCCTTTCAGCTTTCACACTGATGCAGAAGCGACTTCCCTGTCATTCAGTTGTAGTATGGTATACTTTGTTTGGGTCTTATTTTACTGAAAATTAATTTGGCCTTTGGCTTAATCCTAATTGATTAAACTCACTCTTTTTTTCCCCCTCTTATTTTAAATAGCTGTCCCTATGGGTAGTTAACTGTTGTTTTTGTATTTTCATTCAAAACATTGATTAGGATTAAAGCATGCCAGTTCTTCAGCTGACCTCCGCAGACTGTGAAATACGGGAATGGCTCTTTCGGGATGGTCTGTCCTTTGGCAGACACAAAACATATAATATACGAGGTTTGCTCTTAATTTTCACCAGCACTTCAAAAGCTGTGAAATGAGAGGCCAGAAACAAGAATTTCCACAGTCCTTTGAGCAACTTCAACAAATTTCACTTAATTGTATGTTGCCAGAGCCTCAACATTTATAAAATGAAACTTTTACTTTCTAACTTAAGCAATTTTATTTATAACTAAAACAATTAAAAGCAGTCTGAGAAGTATTCTAATAAAATTATTTGATCTCTATAAAACTGAAAATGAACATTAAAAAATGTATATGTGTCACTTTATGGTCACCTAAACATAAGAAAACATCGCATCCGTTAAAAAGAGCAGGATGTCGAATACAATAAGGAGTACAGCAGTAACAATGAAGTGTTAGAACAGAGAAATTATAGAATGTATAAATTAACGGAAAGGTGGTAAAAAGGTATCAACAGACATGCTTTTTCAAAATGAAAGGGCCCACTCATTGTCCAGCACAATGAATGGAAAAATACCCACACAAAGGATATAGCTGTGAAATTTCAGAAATGTAGGGACAAAGGGAAGATCTTAACATCAACCAAAGAGGGAGGAAAAAGCAGGTCACTTACAAAACCTGAGCAATTCTAATTGGGCCAGAAAAATCCCACAGTGGGAAGTATGACTTATTCCACATTCCATTTCATGGAAATAAGGTTTGGAGGAGTTATTGAAGTACGAACTCTCTGTCCTGGGTTGACTCAGTATCAGGGAGAGCAAAAACCTTGGTGAGATAAGCCAAAGGAAGATGAGCGCCTACTAAGCACAAGGCTTACCTGGGAACACAGAGACTCAAGGCACAGACACTAAGTGGATTGAGGCAAATATTTGAAGTGAGGTATTACCTAATATTGAAAGGGCAAAGAGGGAAGTGGTATTTAGGCCAAACCTCCATGAAGTAAAAGCCTGGGCACATTCTCAGTATTTTTCTAAACTCTGTCTGTGTGTGGGCAGGTGATGTTTTGTTAGATGAAAGAACTTGCGGAGGGAATGAATGTGAAGCAAGGTTAGGCACGTGGCTAAACTTGGAGAAAGATGGAAAACCCCAGAGCAGCTGAGAAAGGAGAAGGAGGGCTTTCCTGGGATGTGAGACTTTCAGGGGTAAAACTGGGACAGTCACAAGCAAATTAGGACGACTTAGTCACCCAAAGTGAAGTTCCAGGGAATCTGAAGACGAACAGATAAATGTAGGGCTGAGACTGGGGTGGGAGGAAGAGGAAGAGAGGAAGAAGAACAATGGAATGAGGTTAGCCAGAGTTTGAGAGTAGAGCCTACCTGTAAGGGAGCCCTTCAACCAAAGCGGTGAAAGGTGGACTCACCTCGGAGCTGGCGTGGGGCAGACTTAGTACCGTGTAGGCCCAAGGGATTGTGTGTGTGTGTGGATTCTCAGGGTTAAACAGGCATCTGGAAAAAATAAAATATACAGATTTTCCAATCTACCTTTTCTCAGAATTAATTTGTGGTGCACATGAGTTTAATAAAAAAGTTAGATTATTTTCCTAAATACTAAGATTCATGAGATTTTGATTTTATTCTGATTCTTTGGACCTACATACCATAAATAACCCTCACTATCGTTAGAAACCTAACCCCACCCGAGCTTCACAGCGACACACTCGCGCTCTGCCTCCCCCTGGTGCTCTCCTCAGGCTCGTGCGTCATTACCTTTAGAAATTCCCAAGGACACAGTTCATTTCCACAAACACAAGATGTGACAGAAATTCAGCACGGTCCCCACGACATTGGCTGCTGTCAGAGAAAGAAAAGTCTAATTGGTCTATCTGCTGAAAACTACAAGCAGAATGCAGTACTAGACTGAAATTTCAAAGGCTAGTTTTGAAAGATCTGCTGAACTGGGGTTTCACAGTGTGTATTTAAGAGGAGAACGCTGAACTAGAAGTTGGAACACAACTGGAAATGAGACTTCAGTGTTTGCCTTTCCTTCTCATGGAGAGGAAGTATAAGCTTTTTTCCTGCATGTGACGGCCACGTTTCCATCGTGAGGACTGTAAGTCCCGAACCCATAGTTTTCCTTCGTCTATCTTACCCGAGTAGTTCTGCATTTTGAAATACAGGATAATTATTCCCTCTGCTGGCTCTTCATTGTGTGTGCCATAGGCGATTATTGGAAATGATATTTTAAAATTTAGGTATATGGAAAACTAACAAGGAATAAAATATGACTTAGAAAAGCAGGTAAATGCCTTTGAGGGAAAGTAGTGATAAAAAAATTCAAATACTCAATGGGAAGATAAGGTTGTAGAGAAATAATGCTGCAGGTATATATAATGGAGAAATAATAAATTAGATATTGAAACAAAACTTTTTTCTTTTACAAAGGGCAATGGCACATTAGAAAATCTTTCATTTTTTCCCATTTATGGTTCAGTCTATTGTCTTCAAAGTCACTGATGAGACTTAAAACAGTCTATTACTTTTTAGATTAATAGACTTAAACCTGTATAGCCTTGGAGCTCTTAATCCATTTGCATTTTAGCATTTGCTTTGCATGCTTCTTAGTATGCATATTTCAGAATTGATTCAACTTCTGAGCCCCTTCAGGACTCCAGGTGTGCTACTATTATATTGTAGAAATGATGATATTCAACAGTCTGTACAACCTAAATCCGAAAGGTCAGCAGGAAAAGAGTAGTAGACAAAGCGTTAGGAGACTTCAATTCAGTCACATCATAATTACTAACTCACTTTGTGACTTTGAACAACAAATCCAAACCCTCCTGGCTTCAGCTTTCCATTGTAAAACGAATGAGGCAACCTCTGTAAGACTATTTCCAACTCCAGACTTCTCCCAGATACATCGTCATCCTATTGCGGGAAGGATAGATCATTTCAATTGAGAAACGGACATCAACTGGTGCCTCTTCTTCCTTTTCCCGATAACCATACTTAGGAAAAAGTTCTCAGAAACTTCAACTGAGAAAAATCACAGTACATAACAAATATAGCTAAAGATAAATATTATAAACTGGACATTAAAGGCTCCATACTAATAAAAATGAGGCATGAAAGATTAAAAATGAAAATGTGTTAAAACATGTCAGTAGCCACAGTAATTATAAATATAAAAAAAAACTTTCTTGATGAGATGCTCTACCTGGAGTGTGGGAGCCAGACAGAGAGACTCAGAGAAAAAGAGAGAGACACTGGCTACAAAAGCAAAAACTAAATTCAGCTGTAAGCTAATTTTAAGAGATGTCCCTATGATATAAAGTATAAATATAGAAAGGCTAAAGGTAAGAAAATAAAAATATATATTAAAAAATTCCAATCAGAAGTAAGTCGATGTAACAATGTTATCAAAATGGATAGACTTCAAAGACCAAAGCATTTGCTAGGGATATTGAGAATTATTACTTAATAATAAAAGGAACAATTTACCATAAAGGTACAATTCTGAATCTGGAATACACCCATCAATGTAGCCTCAAACATTGACAAAATAAACATTGACAAAATAACCTAGAAATATTGCCCAAACAGAATATTGATGGGCCATTTTTATACACTGTATAGCAAACAGGCAGTCTAGTAATACAACCTGACCTGATAGACATGCACAGAACCCTGCAGTCAACATTGAGGGAGTATATACTTTCCAAGGAAGCGTAGCTTAATAACAAATATTTATATAGAATCTGTGCCTGTCTGCATCTATGATGACATCATTTGCATTGTTACTATGTGTAATAAATGTGCAGATCAAAAGCAAGCTCTACAAGGCTCCCCAGACAAGAGTCTTTCATTGTGGTAGCCAAAGGGAGCAGAAAGGATGTGATTTGAAATGTAAAGTTTTATACAATTTGATAAACGCATGTGTTTGGGTACCTACCACCAAAATCAATATACAGAACCTGTCACCCTGACTTGGGTCCAGGTAGCCACTGATATTTTATCATCATATATCATCATATATAAGATTTCTCTTTTCTAGAATTTCATAGAAATAAAATATACAGTTTGTATTTGTATGAGTCTGGTTTCTTTCACTCAATGTGTTGTTTTGAGAGTCATCCACATTGTTGTCTCGGTGGTTGTTTTTTTTTATATTGCTGTGTAGTATCCTGTAAACTGCTTTTCTACTGTTCTCTTGATAGACATTGTGGTTGTTTCCAGGTTTTTTACTAATGAAAAAGTTGTCCTATGGACAAATCACTTTACATTTCCACATTACAGCCAAGTAATGGTTCACTCAGAAGCATCTGAACACAAGGGAGGCCCTAAGCAAAACGTATACCCTGCATGGATTACAATAACCCAGAAGAACAGGCTCCTCTCTGTTTGAATAATCTTATATTATTTTCTACATGGGCTTTTTTTTTGTGCTGGGCGTAATTATGTATATTTTATGTTTCCATTAATTATTTATTTCTTATATTTTCTCTATCCTTTTGGCTACTAAATTCTGATAATTGGCATTAACATAGGATTCCATGAATGACCTTTTGGTAACCAGAGCTTTACTGGGTTCCGTCTGGTTAATTTCAAATGTGGTTTGATTTCTTTCAGTATCAGTCGAATGGGATCACAATATCCTTGCAGTGAGGCAGGGCTGCAGGCATCTACCTTTTACATGGAAAATAATAATCCGCACTTGTTTTCAGTAAATATTTGAGATTGTCTACTTCAACGGAGTCTGCAAGTGCAATGTCAAACAGCAAAATTCCCTGTACAGTGGCTAAAACTATGTGCAAACACATTAGTGAAGAGGGACCATACTCACCGGCTATGGCTGAGTGGCTCCACTTTCTCAGGTGTGTGCAGGAGCTATGTTTGTTCTTTTTACTGCAAACTGAGTGGTTTGGGGAGACATCTATACATGTAAAACTCTGGTAGTCATACCATTTACTTTTTGTAGAGCTGTTTAGTGGGACTAGTTTCAAAATCCAGTAAGAAATGGTTGTACGGTTTCCATAATTTAAAGTTCCTTTAGCAGAAAAATTGTCTCTGAAGGTTTTGCCTTAGTCTGGGCTTCAAAACGGAGAACTGAAGAAGTTAGTAAAGAAACTAAGTGTATGCGGATTTCAAGGCAAATGATGGAAGAAGTAGATAGAAGAGGCAGATAGAATGCCCTCACCTGTTATTAAGAAATTAATTTTCTGATAAAGGAAGGAGAACCCCAGTGGTCCCTGATCTGGGTGTACATCTTGGTGCAGTTCTATTAAGTTCTCTAATTTTATTCATAGCTTGCCATGAGAAGAGAAGTCAGTATATTTTCTATCTGTGAACTCTGGGGAATTCCCTGACTAGGAATCACAAGAACTGATCTTATTTCTAATCCTTCAGTCAACTATCTGGGTGATCTGAGGTTAAGGCAGTGCCACTCTGAGATTCAGGTTTTCTATGACTAATATGGAGAGGTTAAACTGGATAGGCTCTAAGCTTTCTTCCCGCCTGTTTCATGACTTTATAAATTTTAAATTACAAGGAGAAAGCTTAGAAATTTAAAAATAACCTTGAGTGCTCTAGATTCGTGTTTCATCCAGCCCCTGAATCTGTGCAAACAATGCTCCTAGGGAATGAACCATGAGTGGTTGTAATTTTTCATACTGACACCAACCTACTGGTAGAGCCTGTATCAGCTCCTTGTAATGTCCACCGATGGCGTTGTGGTGTGCAAACCCAGCCAATCCCCTTTAACTCACATTTGCTGCTGGTACCTACCTCTTGAGGGTTGTTTCATAAGATTATTGGTTTCTCTAGAAAGAAATACATCCTTTTTTTAAGTCCTAAATTACATCGTTCTGTTTTACAAAGGATTTCCTTTAAAAGAGACTCACCCCAGTTTTTCAGATTTTGACAGTTATCTACGCTTGTTTTAGTCACATAAATCACCACATTTTTATATTTTGAAGATTTTAATCTGGTTAGCATCGTCTGGTTTTGCCTTTAGAGCTTGAAAAGTTCTTGCCCTTCTGGCTGTCTTTTCCTACCACTGCTAAATCTTTGTGATTGCTTTAGCATTCTTTTCCTGAAATTTTACCAGGTCCATTTCACATTTCTGGAAGTGCATTAACAAAGAAATATATAGAATTATAGAGGAAGAAGCAGAAGGAAAAGGTGATGTGCTTTCTTATACTTTTGCAAACAATCCATGCCGGGTTGGACTTTTGGGCTACAGAAGCACCATAGGTCTGTGTTCTCAGGAAGCTGCCCACTACTCACCTAATTAATTGAAATGAATTTTTAAAGAAAGTGTTGTATTTATTATTTCTTTTTTTTCTTTCTCCCTCCTTCCTTCCCTGCCACTCTCTCTCTTTCTCTCCTGTCATCTCTTTCTTTTTCATTCCCCTTCCCTTCTCACATATTGTTGCTCTAACAAACCTGCCTTTTGTGGTATGGGGCTGTAGAATAGGACAATCCATCCACTGGTGATTTATTACTTACATTTCAATTTAACATATTTGGCAATAAAAATAACTATTATTTACTACCACTATAAGTCTACTTTTAATTTATTGAAAATATAATAAGTCTAATTTAAATATATAGCATCAAAATAATCAAAATAAAAGGCAACAATTTTCTGAAAAGCAATGGAGAAATCTGAAGAGACTATTAAGGCAGATGAAACTAAGAAAGACTCTCAAAGATTCAAACTAAGAAGAATTAAAGACATCTAAGCTTGAGCTATTTTATTGCCCATTTGAGATGGATTGCTTTGTTGTCCTAGCTCTCTTCAGGTCTAGTTCTTCTTGAAATTCAATCACTTAAAATTTATGTTTTCTTCTTCCCCTGATTCCATATCACCTGAAATCAGCATGCATTTGAAATTTGCTGTGTATATGCCGTTCGGGTCAGTAAGGTTATAAAACAGGCACAAGCAGGCAGAGTACTAAAATTTATTGAGCACTTGCTATATGTCAGGCACATTAATAGGCACTTTTATTGTTTCATGAAATCCTCCCAACGTCCCTGTGGGAGAATTGTTATATTCCTCCTTTTACACATGAGTCATTTGAGGCTCTTTATTTATTCTGGGACATGCACGTGGGAAGCAGCAGAGTTGGAATTTGAGTTAAAGCTCTACTCTGCCAGTAGGCAGCTTTCAGACACCTCTGTTAACAATGCTGTTAAGAGATTGTTAGAATCAAGATTGTTCACTGTTTAGTTAACCTTTGTTTAAACATTACAATAGAGAGTATTTTCTTCATAAGATAATTTTTCCTCTATTTTTATTTTCCAGGAGACTAAAATTTACTCCAGATCAATTATCTAGATCAAGCAGAATGGCTCAACCTGTCGTTTACAAAATGGGTCTCTAGGAATATCGAGAATACTTTATGCACCCATCAACTCGTCTTCCTTTATACAGTGTTTATTAACCTCACATACTCAAGAATCAAGAGTGTGTGTGTTTTCCTACATTAAGAACTCAGTCAGAACTGAACTTTCTTTATCTGTGCTGTTTCTGTTATAGTTGTTGATGGTGATTTTTAAGAATTTTAGAATAATGCCATAGATTAATTTGCAATTTTAGGAAACTTCAGAGACCTCACACTAAGTGATTTCCTCCTCTACTTATGCCTAAACTTCTAGAACATTCTACAGTGGATCAGAGGTAGCAGACTTAAATGCAAATGAATGAATATGGAATACAATGAAACAATATTTCTTGGTAGGTCTCACTTGAAATTGGAGGGAAAGTTTATTTAAAAATATCTACTGATGAATGTGCATGCTTCTAATGTTAATAAGTGATCAATTAGCTAATTTTATAATTGTGCACGGTCTGTTGAACACTGAATTTCCTCAGTAGGAAAATGCTGTACTTTCCTTTCTGGGTGCCCTCACGGGGAAAAGAAGTAATTACTGTCAATGGTCCTTCACTCCCGAAGTGCTGTATGTTATAAACTCACTCATTTGTAATTCTAGCCACATATTCTCTTTCTCCTATTAGTTTAGGTAATAACCAG
Organism: Desmodus rotundus; assembly: GCF_022682495.2. Classification (NCBI taxonomy): domain Eukaryota; kingdom Metazoa; phylum Chordata; class Mammalia; order Chiroptera; family Phyllostomidae; genus Desmodus; species Desmodus rotundus. The sequence goes on from NC_071391.1 coordinate 146,657,135, forward strand.
AGGCTGACAGAATGCTTATTTAAGAATCATCAGTAGCATATATACAAATATATAATCTTAAGTTACTGAAAGAGGATTGAAACATTTCTTTATGAGAAAAAAATGTGTGATGCAAATGGTGGGGTTTATGTTTTTCATTACTTCTTCTAAACGTGGTCCAAGCTATACTTATGTTCCCTCACTGGTAGCAACTTAATGATTTGACTCAGCATGATAATATCACTTAAGGTTTCATCAGCTATAACATATAAAGACTTCAGCCAAAGCAGAAGCAAATTTTTGTCTTTTATATTTTTCACTAAGGTCATTTAAAGATACAGTCAAATTTTTAACACAATATGTGTAAAAAGTCCAAACTAGCAGTAAGAAATAGAATCATTCTTAGAGGCATAAGGATATGGTTCTGCTTGGTCTTCCTTAGTTTCCATAGATTTGATTTTTTTTAGTCATTGATAATCAAATCACTTAATTCTCCCCTTTCTTTGTTCTTCTCAGTAGGGATTCTTAGCCTTTTTATATTCCCCAAACCCATATGGAATTCTGGCAAAGTCTGTGTATCCTTTTCAGAATAATGTTTTAAAGTTTATATAATAAAATATATAGAATTACAAAGAAAACCAATTATACTGAAATGTAATTAGCAAAGTACTAAAAACAAATTTGTGATATAGTAATTCTGGACTTCCTTATTAATGCATTAAATAATATTATCCAGTGATGAGTCTAATAACTACCATCACTTTGAAATTGTGATTAACTTACACAGAATGTGAAGATTTATGTGACAACTTGTAATGGAATATGAGCATTTCTGATTTCTGTTGATGACAAGGTTACAGTTGTTTTATATTACTGTTTACTTTCCTACATCCATAATTGAAGAAAACTTCAATTTCAGTCAGAAGTTGTCAAAGTTAAGGATGTCTTTGCTTCCCCTCTCAGTTTATGGACCTCTTGAGGTCTATCCATGACCCTATTAGGGAGTTATGGACCCAAGATTAAGAATGCATGTCTTGCGATAACAGAACTGCTTTCTAGTGAAGGTGATAAGTGCAGTCTCATTGTAGCACTTATAATTTCCAAAGTGCTTTACTTTATATTTTAGTCCATAGCCTGCTAATATAATATTATTCTGCTGCACATGTATCAAGGAGTAATTTAGACTTTCAATTCTCATTATTTGAGAAACATGTTTTATTAGGCTATATCCGCCATAGATAGTGATTCCTCTGGTGGATCCATACAAAGTAAATTAAAAACCTTCTGGAAAAGATTCATCATTCTAGATGCCATGAAGAACATTCATGATTCACTGGAAGACATCAAAATATCAAAATTAACTGAAGTTTGGAAGAAGTTGATTCCAACCCTCATGGGTGACTTTGAGGCTTTGAAGATTTCAGTGAAAGAAGTAACTGCAGATATTGTGGAAATGGCAAAAAACAAACACCGCCCCCCCTCCAAATTAGAAGTGGTTGTTAGATGGAATCGGAGAGCATTATGCTAAGTGAAATAAGCCAGGCAGTGAAAGACAAACACCATATGATCTCTCACCTATAAGTGGAACCTAATCAATAAAACAAACAAATGAGCAAAATAGAACCAGAGACTTGGATGTAGAGAACAAACTGACGATAACCAGGGGGAGGGGGGAAGGGTTAATGGGGAAAAGAAGGCGAAGGGGCAGGCAAAGGAACATGAATAGAGGACTCAGAGGCATGGGCAAAGGGAGGGATTGACTGTGGGGGTGGATGGGGCAGGGGAGAGCAATGTGGAAAGGCAGTACAACTGTAACTGAACAATAAGTAGAGAAAAGAAATCACCCAAGAAGCATGAGATTACTGAGAAGAATATAATAAACCAGTAATATATATAACACATAATTTTGTTAGATATATATATCTATATATCTATATATGATACATATTTTGGTGTGAAAATAGGAGTGGTTTTTGAAGTATTGTACTCTGAGCCAGCTGCGTCCTTTAACAATTTAAATAAATAGAAACCCATAGAAATGAAAAAAAAAGAAGTGGAGCCTGAAGATGTGTCTGAATTGCTGCAGTTTCATGACAAAACTTTAATGCATGAGGAGTTGCTTCTTACGGATGAGCAAAAAAGTGGTTTCTTGAGGTGGAATCCACTCCTGGTGAAGATACTTTGAAGACTGTTGAAATGACAACAAAGGATTTAGAATATTACAAAAACTTGAGAGAGCCGCAGCTAGTTTTAGGGGATTGATTCCAAATTTGAAAGAAGTTCTGTGGGGAAAATGCTGTCAAACAGCATCACATGCTACAGAGAATTTGTTCATGAGAGGAAGAGTCAGTTGACGGGGGCCAATTTCACTGTTGTCTTATTTTAAGAAATTGCCACAGCCACCCCAGACTTCAGCAACTACCAATCTGATCAGTCAGCAGCCATCGACAGTGAGACCACAGCTTATACCAGCTAAAAGATTGCCACTCGCTGAAGGCTCAGATGATGATTATCATTTTTTAGCAAGTAAGTATTTTTAATTGAGGTATATGCATTTTCAGACAGAATGCTATTGTATACTTGATAGGCAATAGTATAGTAAACTTAACTTCCATATACACTGGGAAACCAAAAAATTCATGTGACTCTATTGTATTATTTTGGTTTGGAACCAAAACTCACATATCTCTAGGTGTCCCCATATGCAACAGAGCTTTCATGCTTATTGGTGACAGTCGGGAACCAGGCTGATGGACACTCCATCTTGACATGTGCTTCATTCATCGCTGAAGCACTGGGAAGAGATATGACGACCTGTGTACTGACTCTGAATGTCTTTGGCTTGAAAGTGACTTTTTCACTTCTATTCACATTTCACTGGCCAAGGCAAGTTGGTTGGCCATGCCTAACTTCAAAGGGGATGCATAAATACAATAGCACCATGTGCTAGAGAGAGAAGGAAATACTTGCTAAGCAGCACTCATGACGGCCAGATCTTCTTCCTAAAGGTGGAGGACTAGGTAAGGCTCGCGTCTTAGCACTTGCATTGACTTCTGAGTCTGCAGCATACTTGTGTGTCACCAGCTGTTGAGTCAAAAACCATTCCTATTTTCACACCCAAATTATGTATCGTATATAGATATATATACATATCTAAAAAATTATGTGTTATATATACATATTAGTGGTTCATTATATTCTTCTCAGTAATCTCATGTTTCTTGGGTGATTTCTTTTTTCTATTTATCGTTCAGTTACAGTTGTACTGCCTTTTCACATTGCTCTCCCCTGCCCCATCCACCCCCACTCTCACAGTCAATCCCTCCCTTTGTCCATGCCTCTGGGGGGAGTAGTGGGGAGAAAATGCAGACAACTGTAATTGAACAACAATAAAGTAATTTACCCCCTCCAAAGGAGTCATTTCAAATCATTGCCACTTTCTACCAGTAAATGGTATCATCTGCGTATCTTAAGATATTGCTATTTCTTCCACCAATTTTCACATTTACTCCAGTTTTTCATATGTTATGGTCAGTGTAAGGTTAAACAAGCAGGGAGATAGCTTGCACCTTTGTCTGACATCTATGCCTACAGGAAACCATCCTGTATTTCCTTATTTCGTCCTAACAGTGGCTTCCTGTCCACAATGCAAGTTACACATCAGGACAATCAAGAGCTGAGGCAAGACTGTTTCTTGCAGAGCAACTCATTGCTTTTCATGGTCCACACAGTCAAATACTTTTTGTAGTTTCAAATAGTACATAGATGAACATTTTTCTGAAATTCTTTGGAGAACCAGCATCCAGTGAATGCTCACAATTAGATCTCAAGTGCCTCTTCCATTTCTGAATCCAGCTTGAACATCCAGCATTTCTTGCTCCATTTAAGGTAGAATGTTGCATCGCCGTGAGCATCACTTTACTTGCGTGGGAAATCAGAGCGATGGTCCTAGAGTGACCGCACCCCTGGGCATCCTCTTTTTTGACAATTAGGATGCATTGAACACTTCCAGTCTGTAGGCCATTGTTTCATTTTCCATATTTGTTGACATATTCTTGTTAGGATTTTGACAGATTCAGTCTTATGGCTTGAAGTAATTCTATAGTATCCCATCTACTCCTGGTGATTTATTTCTTTCCAATACTTTCAGGGAAGCTTTCACTTTGCTTTCTAAAATTACAGGCTCTTCCCCAGAGGACTCTTTCTTAAAGGTATCGATCATCTTTTTTGTCTCTTCTTAATAGATTTTCAGTTTACTGTTTCTACCTTCTCTTTCTCTTCTCCTGGTCTGACAATCTGCTTCCTTCTTGGTTGTTCAGCATTCCTAAACTAGGTTTGAGTTTCCCTTTTATTTCTTATGTCTTCTGGTAGAGGTCTCTTTTTTTTCATTTTTTGTTCTCTTCTATCTGCTTATGTTGACTATTATAATACTTCTCTTTGTCTCTATGTGATAGTCCTTGAAAAACTGCATTCAGGATTCTGATCCTTCTGATTCTGTTTTTGTCACCTTTGCTTTTGCCTCTACCCTGTTTATCAAGTTTTAGAGACGTCTGTCCTCCATCTTGATTTATCTTTCCTTTTTACTTCTGACATTGTTGTTTCCCATTCTTCCTTAATAGTATTTCTAGTTTCAATACAGAGTTCTTCTGATTCTTGGTTACTTAAGTTTAACAGTGCAAATCTTTTTTTATGTGGACTTTCTATCCATCAGGGATGTTATTTACATTGTATTTTGGCAGTATGATTCCTTTAGTGCTCTTCTTCAGCTTTAATGTTTGATATTAAGAGTTTGTGGTCAGTACCGCAATCTGATCCTGCTCTTGTTTTGGCTGGGGGAATACAGCTCCTCTATCTCTTGCTTCCAGTTAAATAGTCTATGTGATTTCTATATTGGCCATGTGATGAAATGTACATATGCTGTCATCTGTTCAGTTGTTTGAAGCATGTGTTTATGATGGACAAGTTATTGACTTCTCATAAATCCGTGAGCTGGTCTCCTGCTTTATTTTCTGATCCCTTGTCCAAATTTCCAATGACATTTGAATCTGCTTTACTTTCTACTTTTGCATTCCAATTACCTATAATTGTCAGCATGCCTTATTTTGGTATGTGATCAATTTCTTCTGGGATACTGGTGTAAGAGCTTTCAATTTCACCTTTTTCAGCCTCTGTTGTTGGAGGGTCCTTGAATAATGGTTATGTTAATAAGTTTTCCTAGAAGCCTTGTTGATATTATTCAGTCAGACCGTGCATCTCAGCGTCTAACTGACTATGCTTCCTCTGCCTCAGCATTAAAACTATTCTGTTTCAGAGCTTGTCATTTCCTAAGTAGAACACTTTGCAGTTGCCTGGCTGGAGACGTCCCAGTTCAGTCCATTTTAGTTTGCTAATACCAAGCACTGCAATGTTTTGCTGTTCTGTTTCTTGCTTTACAATTTCTGTTTTACCTTGGTGTATGCTTTTTATGCCTCGTGTTCAGATCTCACGTGGGGTGCAGCACCACCCTTTCCTTTCCTCTTCGTGCACATTAGCCGCTAGACATCTTCCCAGCTTGCGCTGGTCTAGTTGTGTCATTAGCAACCATCTTATTTGTACTTGTTCTCTGCTTTTCCCCAGGAACTGAGTGCTTTCTGAGCTGATAGTCTCATCTTTCAGCACTGTCTCATATTTCATTTTGGACTGTCTCATCACAGGTTTTTCAAGGTAAAAAAAAAAAGAAAGATAAAAGGGAAAAGAAGAGAAGAAAATGCAGCAGTGGTTCATCATTGCCTTCTGCTGTGCAGTGTGTGGGTCCCTGGTGTTACAATCACCACATGCCTACAAGACGGGAGTGCCCCTGCACTTCCCTCAAAGTGAATTCCCCTCTCATTGCAGTCTGGCAGCCTGTTTATTCTTGAGCTCAGAGAACAGCTAATGTTACATCACTCTCTTTAATTAGATTCACTAATAGTAAGAATTTGGGGACTCTAAACCTGTACAGGCTATTGAAATTTTTTCCAGGAAAACATTGCTATAAATTGCTTTCTGGGTCTGATTTTTCAAAATGACTTTCAAGTACTTTGCTGAATGGCTTACTTACAATGTGTCAACATGTCTTAAAATATTTCTGTCTTTCCCTTCTTGTTGATTGTCAGAAATTTGAACTGTAATCATGGAATTTCTCCATTTTCCTGAATATCCATTTTAGTATTATAAGCTCTTATACTTGTAAGATAATTTCACTGCTACTCTGGGACCATATACTGAATCCTTTCTACTTTCTCTTAATTGTTATTACTGTTCCACTGTCTAGACCTGTGGCTGTACTTCAAGATTTCAGGAGCTTATTCTCCCCAAACATTAAATATATGCTCCCTTAAAATGTCCTTTGTTTGCAGGAGCTTGTAGCCTTGTTTAGAGTTTCCAATACCTTCCTGATGGGCAAGAATATAGTCGCAGTCCAGCCTGGGATTCTTCTCTCAATGGGTAAAATAGGAGAGAGCATCACAGTTTAAAATATGTGCCACAGACTTTTTTCCCATGCTAGGAAACGTTTACTCAGTTTCTTCAAACATGGTATGTAGGTTAAGCTGTGTTAAAAACCATCTCCAGTCACCTGCTTCATGTGGGAGTTTCTTAGAATGGCTGGGTCTAGTAAGTTCACACTCTGTTTCCTCTGTGCTCTGCTGTCTGTTGGTGTCATTCAACAGTATAAGCAGTAGTTTTCAGAACTTTGATTTTAAGGTGCATCCCAAGAGCAATCAGGACCAGTGCCTGGTCAGGTGCTATATGTATCCTTATTCTTTTTTTTTCCCCCCCAACAGATTTGAGTGAAGGCAAGAATATCTACAACCTTGATTGTGTTGGAGGGCAGATGACTATGTAAAAGATGTAGCTGGCTAAGGCAAGCCACAGAGCAGGATCTAAGACTGAGAGTCTGAAATGAAATCTGAGTGACCACAGGCATATGAGATTTCTGTAAACTTGCTTCAAATGCCCAACATTTTACTACTTTTATTTTTATACCTTTGTCTTGGCCATCACCTGAGTGCATCTATTTTTTTATACTTACCAGAAGATATGTTTAATGATTTTAGAGAGATAGGAAGGCACAGAGAAAGAGAGAAACATCAACATGAGTGAGAAACATCATTGGTTGCCTGCCATATGCATCCGGACCAGAGATTGAACCTACAATCTAGGTATGTGAACTGCCTGGGAATTGAACCTACCACCTCTTTGGTGTATGGGACTGTGCTCCTACCAACTGACCAGGGCTATATCTATTTTTTCAGTCATAATTTCACCCCTGCCACATGAATGCAAAATTCCAACTTTCACCAGTTGCTTACAAGATGGTAAGTTGTAATGCAGGCACTTCATGAACTTATAATTTTACTATAGATGTTTAGCACTGATAAGTGGGGTCACATTTTAATTGATGGGACCTTCCATTATCCATCACCATTTCCTCTGTCTTCTATTCTTCTCCTTCTTATATCAGAGGAAAAATCAGAAAATTCTTTTTCTTCTGTAGAAAAGACTATGGAATATTTCTATTCATACTAAGCCTCTTTGAGCTTTCCCTTTGTATCTGAAATGAGCTTGTGTATTAATTTATGCCAATCCCCCACCAAACAGAGTGTATTTCTGAAAAGATATAACAGGGAGAAAAATTCTCTTTTTGTTAGATATAATTGTCATTACATTTATATCAAATAATATATGGTAGAAATGGGTTATGTAGTCTGGGCTTTGGGGACACAGAGTAAGAAATGATTGATTCTCATATGGAAACTTGTGATACAGAAGTAAAAGTGAGATGGGAAATCTAGGACACAGCCATGGCAGATGTGAAGGCATTGTTGAATATGTTGTATTTAAAGAAAGATGAACCGAGGGGCACTGAAACCAAGGGTAGAAGAAAGAGGAGAAGATTGATGTGGAATGCTAGAATGGTAGACTGTCGCACCCAGGGAAAGTCATTCTGTGTTTGCACTTATAAATATCCTGAAGGATCTTCTGGAAGATTTGATAGACTGCAGAACTGAGTCATTACCCCCAAAGCTGGTTTTTCAAAATTTCTGCTTCAAGTGGCAAGTGTGAATTTGAAATTTTGCAGAACAAAGTAACTAAGCAACAAGATGGAACACATTAAATCAGAAAAAAAGTGGTATTTGATTTAATATTTCATAATAGTGCATATTGAACTTAGAAGTATATGGAACATAGAAACCTAACAGAATCTCATAGTCTTAAAATTCACTTCGTGTGCAAGTAGCCTTAGTAAACCAATAAGAGTTTGCTCAAGCATCATTTGACGTCCGGAAAGAATGATTTCCCTCTCTTTCTGAGGCTTATATGCAAAGCTTAAATCATATGGGATCTAACTAAATTGAAAAAGTGCTTCTATTTTATTATAGTGCACTTTTAAAATTTGGATATTTTGTAAGCTTAAAAATAATGAAGCATATTGAAGGTGCATTTACCAGGAGTCGGCAGAGGAGGGTTTCTTTCTTTCCCCCTCTCTCTTTCCCATTACTCTTGTTTTCCATCCATTCCCTGCCTTCCACAAATATTTACTGAATGCCTGCTATGTGCCAAGGACTTTGCAAGACACTGGAAAACAAATTGGCAGTTACAATACTACAGGATAAATATTTTTAGAGAAAGGTATCCTAGAAGTATATAGGAGGAGCTTCTAACCCAGATTTGAAGAATGGAAAAAAAAAAAAAAAACCCTCCAAAGAAGTTAATTTGAAGTGGAAATTTGAAGAAGAGAAATGTTAAAGGGCATTAAAGAAAGACTTTTGAACATTGAAAGGGCTATTTACAATTAGTTGACTTTTCTGAGTACAGGTCTTTTACCTCCATGGTTAGGTTTATTCCTAGGTACTTTATTTTTCTTGTTGCTATAACAAATGGGATTCTTTTTCCTGATTTCAGTTTCTGATATTTTGTCATTGGGTTACAAAATGCCTTTGATTTCTAAATATTGAGTTTGTATCCCACTGTTTTGCCAAATTCACATATTAGGTCGAGTAGTTTTTTGGTGGAGTCTATAGGGTTTTCTGTGTATACTATCATGTCATCTGCAAACAATGAGAGTTTTACTTCCTCCTTTCCAATTTGGATGCCTTTTATTTCTTTTTCTTGTCTGATCACTGTGGTTAGGACTTCCAATACTATGTTGAATAGAAGTGGTGAAAGCGGACATTATTGTCTTGTTCCTGATCTTAGTGGGAAAGCTTTTAGTTTTTGCCTGTTGTGTATGATGTTGGCTATAGGCTTCTTGTATATGGACTTTATTATGTTGAGGTATGCTCCCTTTATTCCCACTTTGCTGAGTGTTTTTATCATGGGCTCTGTACCTTATCAAATGCTTTTTCTGTATCTATTGATATTATCATGTGATTTTTGTCTTTCCTTTTGTTTATGTGATGTATTACGTTTATTGATCTGTGAATATTGTACCATTCTTTCATCCCTGGGATGAATCCCATGGGATCATGGTGTATGATCCTTTCTAATGTATTGCTGGATATGGTTTGCCATTATTTAATTGAGGATTTTAGTGTTTATGTTCATCAGTGATATTGGCCTGTAGTTTTCTTTCTTTACTGTGTCTTTATCTGGTTTTGGGATTAGGATGATGCTGGCCTCAGATAAAGAGTTTGGGAACCTTCCCTTTTTTTGGATTTTTTTGGAATAGTCTGAGAAGGATAGGGGTTATCTCTTCTTTAAATGTTTAGTAAAATTCTCCTGTGAAAGTCTGATCCAGGGCTTTTATGTGCAAGGAGTTTTTTTGATTACTGCTTCAATTTCACTAGCTGTTATCAGTCTGTTCAGGCTTTCTGCTTCTTCTTTATTCAGTTTTAGAAGATTATAGTTTTCTAGAAATTTGTCCATTTCACCTGCATTTTCAAATTTCTAGGCATGCAGTTGTTCATAGTAATTTTTAATAATCCTTTGTGTTTCTGTGATATCAGTTTTAATCTATCCTCTTTCATTTCTGATTTTATTTATTTCGGTCCTCTCTCTTTTTTTTCTTGATGAGTCTAGCTAAAGGCTTGTCAAATTTCATGTATGTTTTCAAAGAACCAGCTCCTGGATTCATTGATCCTTTAAACTGCTCTTTAGTCTCTGTGTCATTAAATTCTGCTCTGATCTTGGTTACATCCTTTCTTCTACTCACTCTGGGCTTTGTTTGTTGTTGTTCCTCCAGTTCTTGTAGATGTAGGGTTAGATTGTTTATTTGGAATATTTCTACCTTTTTTAGGTAGGCCTGTATTGCTATGAACTTCTCTCTCAGGACTGCTTTCACTGTGTCCCATAGGTTTTGGACTATTGAGTGTTCATTTTCATTTGTTTCCAGAAACTTTTTGATGTCTTCCTTGATCTCATTATTATCCATTCATTATACAATAGCATGCTATTCAAGAAAACTACACAATACTGAAGGAAAAATTAAGGAATGAACAAATAAATGGAAGTATATACCATGTTCATGGATTGGAAGAATCATCAAAATGTCCATACTACCCAAAGCAATTTATAGATTCAATGCAATCCCTATTAAAATACCAATTACATGTTTCTCAGATATAGAACAAACATTTCAAAAATTTATATGGAACCATAAATGACCCAGAATAGCTGCAACAATTTTGAGAAAGAAGAACAAAGTACATGGGATCACATTACCTGATATCAAACTATATTACAAGCCCGCTGTAATCAAAATAGTCTGATACTGGCATAAAAACAGACACATAGATCAATGGAACTGAACAGAGAGCCCAGAAATAAACCCATGTCTTTATGGTCAATTCATATTTGACAAAGGAGGCAGAAGCATAAAATGGAGTTAAAATATCCTCTTCAATAACTAGTGTTGGGAGACCTGGATAGCTGCATGCAAAAAAATGAAACTCAACCACCAATTTTCATCACACAAATACAAAAATAACCTCAAGGTAGATAAAAGACTTAAATATGAGTTGCAGCACCATACAAGTCCTAGTTGAGACCTTAGGCAGGAAAATCTCAGATATTCCATGCAGCAATATTTTCAGCGATATGCCCACTACAGCAAAGGACATAAAGGAAAGAATAAATGGGACTTCATCAAAACAAAAACTTCTGCATGACTACAGAAAACATCAGCAAAAATGAAAAGGGAATAAACTATATGGGAAAATATATTTGCCAATGATACCTCAGACAAGGGTTTGATCTCCAAAATATATAAAGAACTCACATGATACCACTCCAGGAAGACCAATAATCCAGTTAAAAAATGGACAAAAGACCCGAACAGACACTTCTCCAAGGAGGACATACAGAGGGCCCAGAGACATATGAAAGGATATTCAGCATCACTAGCTATCAAAGAGATGCAGATTAAAATCACAATGAGATACCACTTCTCACAGTTCAGAATGGCCATCATAAACAAATCAACAAACTAGTGCTGGTGAGGGTGTGGAGTAAAGGGAACCCTAGTGCACTATTGGTGGGAATGCAGACTGGTGCAGCCACTGCGGAAAACAGTATGGAATTTCCTCAAAAAAGTAAAAATGAAACTGCCTTTTTACCTGGCAGTTTCACTGCTGGGATTGTACCCTAAGACTTGAAACACTAATTCAAAAGAACCTGTGCCCCACAACGTTCACAGCAGCACAATTTACAATAGCCAAGTACTGGAAGCAACCCAAGTGCCCATCAGTAAATAAGTGGATCAAATAACTGTGATGCCTTTACACAACGGAATACTACACAGCAGAAAGAAAGAAGGAGCTCTTACCCTTTGCAACAACATGGATGGAACTGGAGAGGATTATGATAAGTGACATAAGCCAGGTGGTGAAAGACAAATAATACCATATGATCTCACCTGTAAGTGGAACTTAATCAATGAAATAATCAAGCAAGCAAAATATAACCAGAGACATTGAAATAAAGAACAAACTGATAGTAACCACAGGGGATGGGGTGAGGGATACTGGGGGAAAGAAGGGAAAGGGTCAAGTCAAGTCAAGGAACATGTATAAAGAACCCATGGACAAAGCCAAAAGGGGGTAGGATCAAGGGTGGGAAGTGGGGATGGATGGGGAGGGAAGAAGTGGTGGGGGGAAAATGGAGACAACTGTACTTGAACAACAATAAAAAAAAGACAAAAAATATTAGTTGATTTTTAAATATGTAGTGAATTTATAGAAAAGCATTAAGCCTTTACATTTGATTTATAAATTTTGAAGTAATTTTCAGAAATATGTTATAATACTGACAATTATATTGATTTGTGATAGCAGTCACTTCCATTTATTACTTCAATTAATCTAATTTCCTTAAATATAAAAATGTTATGGAGAATATATAAGGCAAGGTACAAGAGACAGTGAACTCAGAGAGATGGGTTACAATTTGATATAGAGGAGTTATGGAAGGCTTCTGAGGAAATAACATTTGACTGGTGACCTGAAGGAAGTGAGGGAGAGAATCTTAAAGATGTCTGCAATAAGAGCCTTCCAGCAAAAGGAAACACATATGCAAAGTCAAGCTGACATATATGTACAAAGGCATGTTTTTTGGAGATTAAAGGTGCATATTCTAATCTCCCTAGTGAAGACTAAAAAAATAAATAATGGCTAAAATGTCAATAAAGGACATAAATAAAATATTTAAAAATGCTAATTCAGTGCTTCTTCCTGTCCCCCCGCAGCTCCTGCTATTAAAAAAGGCTTGGCTGGAGGAACAAAGGAAGAGGGCTATAGGATTCATAGAAAATACCAAGATCTCAGATTTGCATATAGACATCTTCGTAATTACATCAAATATCAACAGGATTAAGAATCTAACTTAAAGGCAGAGATTGTTAGGCCAAAAAAAGAAAAAAGTGAATATGATCTACATGCTGTTTGCAAGAAATACTTTAAAGACACAGTCATAGAAAGATAGGCTGTAAGTTAAAGGATAAAACTATACATAAGAGGAAACCCCCCCAAAACTAGAATTATCTTCTGGAGGGTGGGCCCCTGGTAGTACAGGCTTCCCCACTAGGTGAGTGTTCTAGTAACCTATCTGTATCAGTGTACCAGCTGGTGTTTTTGTGAGGGACTGTGTTTGGCTTCCCTGAATTTTTTTTTGAAGACTCTTTCAATTCATTTGCCCATTTCATGATGGGTAATTTACAAGCACACCTGCCCACAGTGCCCTGAGTGTTCAGAAGTTTTTGACCCAGAATGGCAGGACTCACATGCCCCACCCTCCTTATTCATCTGATCTCACCTCGAGCAATGTTTTTTTGTTTCCTGGGATGAAAAAAGTCCTCAGAGGGAAATGTTTTGCTAATGTAGAAGAAATGAAACAGAAAATGGCAGAAACACTAAAAGGCGTGAAAATTGGTGAGTTCAAAAACTGTTTTGAGCAGTGGAAAAAAACATCTTGTAGATGTAGTACATCAAATAGACAGTACTTTGAAAGTGACTGAAGTTTAAACATGTAACCATAAATACACAATTTTTTATAAATTAATTTCTGTTTTTTGGGTCCTGCTTCATACATACCTTGCAAACACTAAGCATAAGAAAGCTGATATGATTGTGTTAGTGTCCAATAAAAGTGTCAAATGTCAATAATACTTATTAATTTAAATCTAACAATAAAGTTCCAAAATTAATTACTCAAAAATGTCAAAACTAAAGAAAAAATAGATAAATATGCAATCACATTTGAAGATTTAAAAAAACTCCCTTTTCAGAAATTAGTGGGATGAATTCACAGTCAGTATAAAGAAAGGTTAATTACCACTATCAAACAAATTAATCTAATTGATATTTTACAAACATTACTATAAAAGTTACCAGAGTATCTATTCTTTCCAAATGCATATGGAATTTTTGTGAAAATAGAACATTTCTGAGTGATGTGAAAAATCTCAAAAAGTTTCAAAGGATCAAAATTCACAAAGTGAACTCTCTGACCATAAATGTAATAAACTAGAAATCAGTATTAATAAAAATTGATCAAGTCTACAAAATATTTTAAAATTAACACAACACTTCTAAGTAACACATGAATCTAAGAAGAAGCCACCAGATAAAGATATAGTTCAAATTATCTGAACTGATAAAACACACACACAAAAATCAAAATTATTGGGGTGCCATTAATACAATCCATAAAAGGAATTGTATAGAGTTAAGTGCTTATTTTTTGAAAAAAGAATGACATGAAATGAATTATCTAGACTCCTATCTTAAGAAGAAACTAAAAAGAACTAAACAAAACCCAATGTAAGTAAAAAGAATGTAAGAGTTGAAATTAATGCAACAGAAAATTAACAACTAATAGAGAAAATCAACAAAGTCAAAACTACTTCTCTGAAAATATTAATAAAATTGATAAACCTACTAACAACACTGCCCAAGAAGAAAACAGAAAATCACCTCAAAAACATATTATTCAAGTCCAGAATTAAAAAAAGGGGGCACTACTAGAGATGTTAAAGGAAATAAGATATAATAAATAATTTTTATAACATATAGTACAACAATTTATATGAATTGATATGCCTTTAGAAACACAACTTACTATAACTTTTGCAATGAAAAATAGATTATTTGAATTGTTCTATATCTATGGAAGAGAATTTCCCAGAAAGAAAACTCCAAGTCAAAAAGGCTTCATTACTGATTTCTGTTAAATGTATAAGGAAAAAATCATAGCTGTATCACACAAACCATTCACAAGGTAGTTAAGAAGGGTCACTTTCCAATTCATTTTATGAGCCACCGGAAGACAAGGAGATAGAAACTACAAACCAGTATCTCTCATGCATATAAATGTAAAAGTTCCCAAGAAAACATGACAAATAAATCACAGAAATATATAATAGGGATTAGACATCATGACTAAGTAGGTTTTATCCCTGGAATTCAAAATGGGTTCATATATGAAATACAACCAGTACAATTCACAACAATAACTGAATATCACATGATTATTTCAATAGTACAGGAAAAATATTTTTTTTTTATGTTATGATTTAAAAAAAATCTCAAGAACTAACCAGTAATGGAAGGAAATTTCTACAATCTGATAAGAACACCTGTGAAAACTTTACACCTAATATCAAACTTAATGGTAAAAAATTAATCCCTTTTCTCTTAGATCAGTAACAAAGTAAGGACTACTCTCATCCCCCCACCCCAACCCCATATTGTAGTAGAGATCCCAGCATTGTAATAGAGTAAGAAAAAGAAATAAAATGAAAATTTGAAAAAAAGAGGATATAAAGCTGTCACTTTTTCAGACAGCTCAACTATGCATAAAATATCCAAAGGAAATTACAAAACCACTATCAGCTAATACAGAAGTTTTGCAAGATTTCACAATATACTCAGTATACCAAAATCAATTAAAATTTTTTTTCAAAGTACAATTGAGAAATAAAAACTTAAGATTTTCCCTTTAGAATATCAACAATGTTTAGGGAAACAAATCTAATAACCAATAGACTTCTACACTGAAAACTACAAAAACATTTCTGAGAGATTAAAACTCTTTTAAACAGTAAGAAATGCATATTGAGGGCATGGATTGAAAGACTCAATACTATTAAAATGTTAATTCTCTCTAATTGGTATGAAATTTTAATGAAAAACTTATAAAACTGTAATAAGGATTTTTTTTATCAGAAAGTACATATGCTGATTCTAAAATCTATGTTGCAGGGAAAAGGACTTAAAATGACCAAAATCTTGAAAGAAAAGAACAACTTCAGAGCTATGCAATCTAGACAGTGTGGTATTAGTGAAACCAGACAAGTAAATCAAAATACAAAATGAAGAGTTCAAAAATAAACTTACACAAATGGTCAAATGATTGCCAACAAAAGTACCAAAGTAATTTGATGAAGGAATAGAAAAGTCTTCTCAGAAAATGTTGCTGGACCAATTAGATGGGGCGGGGGTGTGGGGCAGGTGGAGAATCTCAATCCTGACCTCACATCATACCAAAAATCTATTAGAGTTGAATGACGGACTACAATGTAAGGTTAAAACAACGTTTGTAGAAGAAAATGTAGAATATCTTTGAAACCTTAGAATAGGTAAAGATTTCTTAGCAAGCACACAGGAAACATTAATCATAATAAGGAAAGAAAAATTAGACAATAAAAACTAAAAACATATGCAATCAGACCAATAAAATGATAACAGATTATAACCCAAAGAATTTAAGTATTCATGAGTTCATTCTTTTCTGTTTTTAGATTTTATTTATTTATTTTTAGAGAGAAGGGAGGGAGAAAGAGAGGGAGAGAAACATCAATGTGTGGTTGCCTCTTGAGTGCCCCCGACTGGGAACCTGGCCCACAACCCAAGCATGTGCCCCAAATGAGAATCAAACTGGAGACTCTTTGGTTCATACACTGGTGTTCAATCCACTGAGGCACACCAGCCATGGCAAGTCCATTCTGTTCTAAGTAAATAACTGGATTCATAGAAAGTGTTGGTGAGAAGTGACAACTCTCCCTTTTAGAAGAATTACAATGACTAAATATAGAGAAATGAAGAAAATAGAAAATCACCATAGAACATCATGGTGATTATCGCTAAAAGCTCTACCAATGGATATTAAAATTAGTGGGCAAAAGTTGAAGCCGATACAGATATCTGGTAGTCTCAAAGCATATCCCCCCAAACGTTTATGTGTCAGGGCAAAAGGTAGTAACTACCGTGAAGAATCCTGGTGGACATTTAAAAGTTACCAGTGCTAATATCACGAGTAATATATTGACAGAAGCAGTGTCAGGTACCCTTTGAAAAATTCATCACCCTGTGGTATTCTTAAAAATGTATAACCTCACTTTTATTATGAGAAACTGAAATTGAAGGAAATTCTACAAAATGCACGACCAGATTTTTTTCTGAAGTGTCGATGTCATGACATTGCCAGGGAAAAACTGAGAAACTGTCGCAGATTGGAGGAGTCTTAGGAGACAGCACCACTCGGTGCGATGTAGAATCCTTGAGTCGACCCTGAAAAGAAAAAGGCCGTGTGCATGGAAAAACTGGTGAAATCTGAATAAGTTCTGTAGTTTAGTTATATGTTACTAAAGTTAATTTCTTCATTTTGATCAATGTTCGATGGTTATGTAAACTGTCAACACAGGGGAGTTTGGGTGGAGGATTATATGGGAACTGTACAATTTTTTTCAAGTTTTATGTAAGTCTAAAATTATATCAAAGGAAGACTTTAAACAAAACAAGAATGACCAAAACCAATACCTAGCTTCCAAGCCACTTCTTCATGAGAGCTAGCTCATTGTTCTGGTCTGTCTGTGCATATGAATTTCTCAATATAGCTGACTATCGGGGGACAATTTCAGTGTGTGCTTATCCATGGCTCATTTTGAGGAAGCTAGCCAAATTTGAGTTCTCTTGTATAAAGTTGATAAGGTTTAGGTCACATGACATAACACTTGGTAAATTTCCTAAAAATGTAAATTTCAACTATTTTTTTTCAATCTTTCTAATTAGGCAAAACATTACCCCTCTCCCTTGGCAACCGACATTGCTTCTCCATAGCAAATTTAAAGGCATTTATACCAGGACTTCAACAATGTCTTGGTTTATACTAGTCTCCATTTGCAGAGCTTCTTTTTAAGAAATGTTTGGTTCCATGAACAGTCATAAAGACTTTTGCAGAAAGAAGCTCTAAATGTTAAATTTCATGTATCGGTGAGCAGGACGACAAAGTATTCTGAGTCAGGAAATTGTTAGCTAGACCCCTGAAATCCAATTACATAGATATTTGTCTCTCTAGCTGTATGGGTCGAGTTTAGATGATCTTTATAATATTTAAGAATTATAAAAAAATATCTTATGGCTCTAAGAACAAGAATGTCAATTTGAAAAGCTCAGTTCAGCACATTATTTTTCCACCCACACAGTAATGATCCATGAGAGCTATTGAGACAACACTCTCCATAGTTCTCACAGTACATCAAAAAGCTTACAGTACTAAATCAGAATAGCGAAGAATAAGGACACAAGTAAAGTGAAATTAATAAAGCTAACTGACTATCTGTGAACGTAGCCTGCAGGTAAACTTCCCTCTGGACTGAAAACAGAAGCAACTTAGTAAATACTTTTAACAATGCCCTTGAGTAAACTGCAGTTGATTCACAAGGTCGCACCTTCACAAATGTTACTCAAAGATGCACAGTGTTTATTCATTTTCATATTTCCTCTGTCACTCTCAGTAGTGTCAGCTAATGATCAAATATGCCCATTATCTTTTTCTTGTAGCTGCTTTTCCATCAGGGAAATAAAAATACGGTGCTGAAGTTAGAGATAAATTTTCACCCCATGTTACCTACCAGGCGCGTGTTTATTTAGTGATTTTCAGTGTTGATAAATGCAGCGCTCTGTCAAGTGTTGGTAGCAATGCTTCCCCGTCATTAATGGCAACGCTGTGCCTTGTACCCGAAGGACATGCAACAATACTAACACTTTTGCGTTCAGGGGTGTTTTCTCTTGAAGAACGTAATTTTCCTTTGGAAACGACCTGCGAAGGCAGTACAGAATAAGCATGCTGTATTAACTTCCTCAGAGCACTGGGGAACAACGTAATGAAATGTAAACCTAATGGCAAACGTTATGTTAAGTAATATACTTGTTTTTCCTTCCAAGAGTTTACTGGCTCCTGTTTCGGGAGACTAGGGTTCGAATACCTACGTTTGTTTCAGGACATTCAAGGCTGGCTTTGGTAACACTGCTGATGGCGGGGGGGGGGGGGGGGGGGGGGGGGGGGGGGGGCGAGGTTAGGGGTGAGAGGAAGAGGCAAGCACGCCTAAAAGGGCACAGAAAGTCAAAGTTCTCTTCTCAGGTTATTTTCTTACTACTTACCAACTTAAAATTAGGCTATTTACTCAGCCTATTCTTAGTTGCACTAAACTCTTTTTAAAAATATATAAAGGTTTATTTAAATATTTCCCATAGATATTACAGGAATCTAGTATGAGGTAGTTTTGCAAGCTACCAAATACTAAGTATTTCAAACATGAAAATGCATAGTATTATTAATTATAACAACTGTAATTATTATCAGTAGTAGTACACAAAATCTTCTTTGATACTTGAGGTCTCCCCTTCCAGCTTAAATTACTGCACTTAGCACAATTTTCTTTTTTTTATCTTCCTTAGTCTTACCTCTATTAAAAAAAAAAACAAAAAACTTCCTAAGTCTAAGTTAAGTTACACTTTCATGTGACTATGATTTATTCTCATATGCAATTCTTTTTTCCCTAATTTTTCATATTTTAATGCAGTACACATATTGATCCAAAGGAATGCAGCTGGAATATTGTAATTTCATGTAGGATGAGAACCTTTCTAGAGCTGGGACACTGTTTTTTTCCCCTAGGTCAGTGCATTAGGTTATATTTGTAACATTAACAATTGTCAAATATCTGGGGGAAGGGCTGCAGGTACCTAAATGTATTAGGGTGCTTTCAAATTTGGCTTTGATACATTTTTAAGACACTTTGCAAGGACTGGAAAAACTTTGAGCTGGCATGGCTGAGAAACAATTTAGGAACCGGGGACATGAGATCTATTGTGTAATTTATACTTATAATAAGTCTGCGAGCATTCTGGGTAATAAGTTCCTCATTTTACAGATGGAACATTGGGTCCATAGGAGTGGAGTCCCATGTTCAAGACGACAGGCAGCCCTGTGGCAGAGCTGAGACTCGGCTCCGGTGTTGTGAACACTGTTTCTCCGTCAGGAGACTGCAAGGGGTGACCGGGCAGGCCCTGTTCCAACCAGAAAACTTCTGTTTTGTTTCTTCTACTTTCTATTCGAGGGTTCCTAATGAGATTTTGTTTGAGAAAAGTAAATGAGTTCAAATGCAAACATGTATCAAACCAATTGATTCCACTGCGAGCAGTCATTATTCCCCGTCACACCCGTGCTCCCTTTACATACACATCATTAGTGATGAATCCATTAAAAAATGGAATAGGCAAATAGCGTTAGGGAAGTTGAAGTGGTGACTTTCAATGCTTTTGACAGCAGTGCATAAAGAGCGGAATACTGTAAAAGCAAGATGATTCAATATAAAAATACAAACATGTAACAGAAACAAAAGTGCTTCAAAGTAAAACTCTGTGAATTCTGATATTTTATTCTGTTCTAGTCTATTAAAGTTAACTTTATGACCTAGTTTGTAAAAGAGAGTTATTAATAATGTCATTTAAAAATTTTATTTATGCCTCTATCATGTTGAAGATGTTATGGAAAAACAAATAAGCCATTCTAGATTTAAAACTGATAGATGGTATCATCTTATAGTGACACTTTAAATCAAAGGGGACTTTATCACCATGTTCAGAATTAATCCTTAGTGTGTCATTTGAAGCCCTAGTGGCTTCTCCACTGCACTAGAAATTCTTTTATATTTGGAACTTCAAAAATTCCTTTGGTAACAATAATATTGGTAACATGAGTTAGGTCAGGTTAAATGACATTCTGGGTAAGAATCTTTTCTTTGTGCAGTTTTGTCCATTTTATTCCAAAAATATCAAATACCCAGGAGGCTTCCAGAAAAAATAAAATATACATCATCATGATTAGCATCTGAGAACCATGCGGCGGAGACTTCCTGATGGTTGCTCTTTGGATGGCACATGAAGAGTCGTTGGCGACAATTTTCCATGTTGCTCCACCTCTTTCTTTTTTTTTTTTAAATTTAGTCTTCTCAAGTTTTTTTCTGTACCCTCACTTCTATTTTTTCATTTTCCATTTTCACTTTCTCTTGACTGTGCTTTAGGCTTAGGCATAATTGCAATTTTATCTGTTTTTAAAAGGCAGATGAAACTAAAGTGCTAAAGATGCCTTGAGGGGTCAACCATCAAATGTCATAGAGAAGGCTGTAAATTGTTTAATTTTAGTTTGGAAATGATGTACCTTCTTTTATTCCTTGTTTATAGAACTCATCGGTTGTCACTTCTTGCCTTGCATTGTAAGTAGTTGGCTATCTGTTTTTGCCCCCCTCCGAGATATTTACTAAATATGTAAATGAATGGTGAGCAGATTTTCAAGTTAGAAATATTTCTACTTGTTTACCAAATGTTTTTTAATTCAATAGAAGTACAATATACGTATTTTATACAGCTTTTTAGATCAATGAAACCAAAGACAAAAAATACTTGCAAGCTAGCTGCCCTTCATCTCTGCTGCCTCCAAGCAGGTCTCGCTAAGCATGGACCTCCCGTCCACTAGGCTAGGCTTGGGCCTTTGCATCCTCTCCATGCAGCATTTTAGGAAATTCGATTAGTTCATTCGATTTGGCATTCCACATATAATATGACTGCCATCCCTCTCTTAACTGAGATGAATACAGGTATTAAACATTAGTTTTCTCTGTAGCTCTGGTTAAACTGAGGGAATTGCCAGAGACACAGGTAAGTGAATTGCGGCCAAAGCAGGAGACCTGCTGGAGGCGGCAACTGTTGGCCCTCTCTCTCTCTCTCCTGTTATAAACTTGATTCTACTGTCTTCCTTTCATCTTTATTAAGTATAAGAAACCCCTTTCTGGAAATGTTGTCTTTGGGAATATATCATACCTCTGATTTACATACAACCTTCCCTTCAAAGCCTTATCTGATGATAGCTCAATCATTATTAACTTCAGATTATCTGTCTTTATGGGCCCAAGATGGCTACCGATTTCCCAGGCATCCCTGAAATCAACATCCGAAGGCTGTGAAAGGAGAAAAACCACAAAACTGTATACCATGCACATGCCTAAACCCATCTCCCAGGGAGAGGAATGAGAGCCACTGCAATAGGCTTAGGCCAAGTCCGCCCTCCAATTATTGTTGGCCATTTGGAGAGGAGTGAGCAAAGCTGGGTTCTGGATGAAGGAAAAAGAGAGAAAAAATTAGATAGACGGGTGACAGACAGTGTCTGACACATGGCAGCAATGTGACTGTGTAATTTTTGATCGTGTGGAATCAGTATTGACATATGCCACCAGAGCACTAACTCCCCCGCCTTAGGCCCATATCTTGCAATCCCTTGTGGAAAAGAAAAGAAACTTCGGAATCTCTTAGGCCAAGTTTTATTGTATACAGAATCTATTACATTTCAGTGAGCATAATATAACTTAATAATCTAGTGATAGAGGCCTCCTGTACATGAATTTTATTACCATGTTTATATTTGATGGTGTTGCTGTGGGAATAATTTTCTACAGTATAGGAAATTATGTGGGGACTCTTGCAACCAAGAGTCAGGCTCTGGTCTAAATAGCTTTTATTTTCCAGATGAGAAATACTTTTGAAAATGCAATAGAGTTGATCATTATGGTAGCTCTAGACATGGAACTGATCATGTTCCATCAAAATAATAGAAAAATCCATTACATGTACACAGCAACATCTTCAGGAAAACAATTAAATGATGTACCTAATATTTGTAAGATTAAAGAGAGCATATTCAAATATAAACTAAGAATAAAATATCTACACAAATATACCTCCTTAAATTGTGCACAATCTAGATTAAATTCTATTTAGCTTTTTTACTCTGTGATTGCAGTTATGTGTCTTGTCATATTTTAATCTATTTCTTGGTACATTCAGGAAATTGCTTTGGAGTGCGGTAATATGCCTATGGAACCACATTATAGTGATTTTCAAATAATGCCACCACCACTATTGCATTCTCTACTTGGAAAAGTATCTTACCTAGGACAATTTCTCCTAAGCCAAGCAATAAACAATTTCATTAGAAATAGTTTTTCTGTGGTACATTTCACAATTATTGCTGGACTTTTTCTAAGTCATCTTTGTAAATATGCAAGAACTTTGATCAGTCATCTTCAGTTCTTGCTTATTTTCTGCAATGTGACTGTCTTTCTAAACATCAGAATCTGATCAGTCATGGGACACAGTGTGGATAACCTCACTGTCATAATCTTCTATGTGCTCTTTAAACTTAACCTTGGAGGGACAAGTGAATTGCTAATTGCAGCCTCATTTCTTATAAATTTCCTATGGCTTCCATGTAAGACCAGGCCTGGGCTCTGCTGGGTACACTGACTTGAGAAAAAGCCATGTCAGACTTTCATAATTGATAGTGGGAGAGAACTCTGCGTCATCTGAGACTGGATGACTAGATTTATCTATATCAGTGATGAGGCTGTTGAGGGGGAGAAAGTTTGACCGGAAAGAGCCTGCTCTCTCTTTTGTTGTTGCGTTCACATGGAGCCATCCAAGTCTGCCTCCTGGGAAACATGAGGTAATCTTCAGCTAGTGGAAAGGAGCCTCTTTCTTACTGCCTTTGACTTTTTATTCTGCTGCTTTTGAAATGACTCAAAAAAGTGAAAGATTAAAGGGAAGCAGTCTGCCAAGTACCTGAAAGAAATCAGCTTTTGGTGCTGAGCTTGTAAATATAAGCTTATAAACAAGGTCTCTGGCTTCAAAAGAAAAATAAAGGACAAAGGGACCAAGGAATTCTCCTGTCCTCTGTATTTGGAGGATGTAGCTTCATTGTTATAGGGAAAAATGAATAGAATGAACCTCTGTTGGCCCCAAATTGTGCAAAGAGAATTTGGAGGAGGAAGATAAACTTTCAGGCATCTGCGAAGGGCAGAATATTTTTTACAACATGATTGCTTTACACTGTGTGAATTCACTGTTCACATGAGCCGTCCTGCATACCATTGCAAGGTCAAGGTTACAGTAGAAAAAGAGGAAGTCATGTGTCTCGGCTTTTCCTATAATTGTTCCTAGGTTCCCAGTCAAGTCAATTTTGGAGATAAGAAAGACAGGTCTCAATGGACCTATGTCTGTCAGCTGATCTCTTGTTCTCCTCTTTGACACAACTGTAGTCTCACCTTTATTTTTTATCATTCCCTTTAGGTTAACTCTGCATGAAGAGTATAGGGCTTTTTACAGGAATCCAGCCCCTCCCAGCTTTCAGTCCACAGTTTCAACATTGCTTAGAGAAACTTGAATGAAGGACATCTTGGCATGATGAGAGAAGCTCTGTGAACAGTAACAACTCGCTTTTCTTTCTCGTTTTTTAGGTTCTCACTTGATGATATATCCATTGATTCCAGAGAGAGAAGGGAGAGAAAGGGAAGGAGTGAAGGAGAAACATCTGTGTGAGACAAACATTAATCAATTGCCTCCTGCACATGTATGTGCCCTGATCAAGAATCGAACCTGCGACCTTTCTGTACAGGATGGCTCTCCAACCAACTAAGCCACATTGGCCAGGGCTACAGTTTGTTTTTCTGAAGCTTCTGCTTCAGGAAGACAGTTCTAACCTTGGATCATCTTCTTTTTTGTTGTTTCTGTTTTTTGTTTTATTGTATTTTACTTTCGACACTATCAAATATCTTCCAAAAGAACATGTTTTATCATCTGTAAAGGCAAAATTATTATTATTTTAATTTTTGTTCAAGTATAGTTGTTTCCATTTTCTCCCAACCACTCTCCGCCACCCCACTCAACCCCACCAGCCTCTCTTAATCCTACCCCCTTTTGTCTTTGTCCATGGATCCTTTATACATGTTCCTTGACTTGACCCTTTCCCTTCTTTCCCCCCGTTATTGCCATACCCTCCCCTCTGGTTACTGTCAGTTTGTTTTTTATTTCAATGTCTCTGGTTATATTTTGCTTGCTTATTTGTTTCACTGATTAAGTTCCACTTGTAGGTGAGATTATATGATATTTGTCTTTTACCATTTGGCTTATTTCACTTAGCATAATGCTCTCCAGTTCCATCCATGCTGTTGCAAAGGGTAGGAGCTCCTTCTTTCTTTCTGCTGCATAGTATTCAATTGTGTAAATGTACCACCATTTTTCAATTTATTAATTTACTGATGGGCACCTAGGTTGCTTCCAGCACTTGGCTATTGTAAATTGTGCTGCTGTGAACATTGGGGTGCACAGGTTCTCTTGAATTAGTGTTTCAGGGTTCTTAGGATATAATCCCAGCAGTGGGATTGCTGGATCAAAAGGCAATTCCATTTTTAGTTTTTTAAGGAAATACCATACTGTTATCCATAGGGACTGCACCAGTCTGCATTCCCACCAACAGTGCACTAGGGTTCCCTTTACTCCACACCCTCGCCAGCACTAGTTTGTTGATTTGTTTATGATGGCCATTCTGACAGGTATGAAGTGGTATCTCATTGTGATTTTAATTTGCATCTCTCTGATGGCTAGTGATGCTGAGTATCCTTTCATATGTTTCTGGGTCCTCTCTATGTCCTCCTTGGAGAAGTGTCTGTTCAGGTCCTTTACCCATTTTTTAATTGCATTTTTTGTCTTCCTGGAGTGGAGTCATGTAAGTTCATTATATATTTGGGAGATCAAACCCTAATAAGTCTGAATTATTTTGCTCTATCTATCTTCAGTATTTTATCTTGGTTCTGATAGATGACTCGGTTCCACTTGAATATATTTTCATGTGCTATGCTCCTCCTAGCAAGACAGAAATTGTTGGAAAATTATTGTTGAACCATTACAAAAGCTTTTTCTCATTTTGATATTCATCACTGCTTTTGTTATTATCACAATAGCAAAGCCTAATCTTGCCCAAAAGGGAGATTATTTTACATTTATAACTTTGGAAATACCTGAAATGTGAAAAGCTGAAGGTCTTTCCTTAATTACTATTGTTTCTTTCTGATAAGCAAGAATGTTAGACCATGTGATTGTTTCCTGTGCCGCATGAACATTTTAATTACATAAAAATGGTTACAGTTTAAATTAGTGGGTATCTGGCATAATTCAGGCTTTATAAGAAGGAATGTCCTCTGGCCACCCCAGTGCCACAACACTTTATATTTCTATTACTTTTCTCATAACTAATATTTCTAAATAAGAAGCAGTAGGAAGCAGCGACAACAAATTCTGAGAAGGAGCAATCAAACTTTTAACTTGCATTATGATTATTTTTAAACTTAAGGAGACTAGCAATAGGATAGTTAGGAACACTACTGAAAAGTATTGCTCACCTCTCTGATTGAGGGCTTCCGAAGAGAGGGACAAAATTTATGAGTAAGAAGGGGAACAAAGAGAATTATGTTACAATAGGCTAATGATGAAGGAGACCTCAAAGTACAAAAGCAACTGACACCCGAAAACAGTGTGTGGACGGTAGATACTAAGTGAGGAAATGAGGATGTGTAGATAATAAACTATGTCTGCGAATTCCCCTGAAATGCCTCCTCGAGTACCTGGCAGTGCTCATATTGCACGCATGTATAAAGATACTTTGCTCATTTTGGTAAGCTCCTAAGAATTATTTGATGACAACTGGTCTATCTGTCAACTATTTTATTTCTAACTAGTATTCTTAAATGACTGGTTTGGCTTGTTGAGTAGAAATAAAAAAAAATTTTTTTAGAAGATGGCTGAATATCATTTCAATAAATTCTCCACTTTCTTCAGGTCCCTGAACGTGTCAGCTTAGAGCATCAATTGCTAAGATCAATCATGATTGTTATGAATCTCTCCAAATCTTTCTTCTATTCTTTACATGGATTTTCCAGAAAATTTTAGTGGTACTATTTGTCGGAGGCCAGTTTCAGCCACATGATATGGCATGGAAATACGTAGGAGAGTCTAAGGGGGATGGAAGGCAACACTCCTGTGTGCTTGGCTTTGAACCAGTGTCTCCGGAAGCAGTGAGCACTGAAGGAGTGGTGAGGGCAGGAGGGGTAGGATCATGCTGCTAAATGATTAATCTTGTGTCAAGGAAGAGCAGGTGCACAATGACAAGTACTAACCTATCTGCTCTCACCTCACTGGTTTTTCAGTGAATAGACCACGAACAGTTCCCACCTCATTCATAAAGTCTATGTCACAGTCGCTTCACCTGTCAAAGGACATAAATGTGAATGAAGTAAGTGTTCTTTTTTGTTGTTGTTGTTTTGATGAGCAGTGCTTGTCACTTGCTGCCTGACTGTCAAAATGTGAGATGAAGCTCTGGGAATCTTTGGGTTCTGTGAGTTCTTTCACTAGCTTATATATGTTCAGCTGCTGAAGAGTAAGTGCATTAAGATCCTGTTACTTTTCCATCTTAAAAATAAAAATAACCAACATCTAAAATAGATTAGTATGTTTATAAACCTTTCTTCCTATAGTAACAGACCTGGACATTTTCTTGAAAATGAACTATATGAATTTCTTTTTTAAAATGGGTTTTTTGGCGATGTCTTTTAGCCTGGAAGATGGCACTTCTGTCTCATTATATTATATATTATATTATATTACATTATATTATATTATTAGTTATTACAGGGAAGGGGGGGTGATCATTTATGTAGGCTCAAGCCTATGTTGCATCTTCAGCTGGTCAGAAGAAGCTATCAACGTTAATCCATTTTAGCATGCTGTCAAATAAAAGCGTTTATAGTAAATTACAGAATATGGTAATCCACAGTAGAGAGTACAACCTCAGATTTTTGCTACCAGATATTTACCAGAAGATTAGTTGTGAGAAAATTATCCTAAAAAGTCTCTAGAAAAAGGTGGTCAAATATCTATACCTATAGCTTTAGAACAGTGTTTTCCAAACTAGGTTTCCCGAATCATAATGTACCTCAAGAATTAAGGCGTTCAAGAAAATCTGAAGAGAAAACGTTTGCCACTCCAGTCCCTTTAATTTTCCATCGTGGTCTACGTTAGCATGTTAAAGCATTGTGGATTTGGAGCACACTGTGTGGCTTTCACTGAGCTGCAGTTTGGCGATAAAGATTGTCCTTCATGGGAGGTCATTGCTAAGTGGACGTCAGGGATGCTGAGAACCTGACTTGTCATAGTCACATTTTCCCCGTTAGGAAGTCCGATGAGGTGCAGTTCCTTCAGGTCTCAGAGTCAAATGCAGTTTTCCTTTTTTCTTAAAGAAAGATTTATTATTTATGGTTACTTCTAATTTTAAAATTCTCTCACAATTATAAACTGAGAGTTTGGATATGCTTTTACTTTACATGGAGTAGCAGTAACTTTGGAGTCAAATTTCCCACTTCTCTCTAAAATACTTTCTAAATGGTTCATATGTCTTTGATGTACTTCTTTTCTTTTTTAAAGATTTTATTTATTTAGTTTTATAGAGGAGAAGGGAGGGAGAAAGAGAGGGAGAGAAACATCAATGTATGGTTGCCTCTCATGTGCTCCTCTCCTGGGGACCTGGCCTGGAACCCAGACACGTGCTGGGAATCGAACTGGCAACTCTTTGGTTCACAGGCCGGTGCTCAATCCACTGAGCCCCATCAGCCAAGGCTGGTGTACTTCTAATTTCATTTTTTCCCCTTACTTTATTTTGCCATCTCCCAATATTCTTCACAATTTTAAAACTGGTTTAATCACACATATTTGTAGTGTGACTTATTTTTTTTGAATGGGATGGAGATATGAATGGTTTGATGCTTTATCAAGTCTACTAGATTCGAAGCTTTCCCATGACAACATTCATATCTGAATCACACGATATTTCTGTCCCAGTTAAACACATCCTCTTGTTCATAATAGATTATATTCATTTGCTTACTTGTTATGTCTTAGTCACCATTATAGGCACTGGAGAAATAGCATGGGTGGAATGTGTCCTAAGGAACATGAACGAGGGAATTGCCATTTACAGAGATGAGGAGGGCTGCAGGAGCAGGCGTTTGGGGGGTGGGAAATTAGAGACCAATTTTGGACAAGTTACGGTTGAGATGAATACATGTGCGATTATGTTTCCTTAAGAACTCTTCTGACCCTCTCATTAGCAATGACTCACATGTAGGAAATGGCATAGTGATCCCAGTGATCTTTTTCCCTCTTCCTTCGATGGTCAATCAAGCAGCATTTGATTTGTCAGAGCACATCAAGCACATCATGTCCTTTAAATCCAGGTTTCGGATCTTTGATTCCTGAAGAAGACAGATGAATTTGCAGTGGTCATGGGAGGTTTCTCTGGCTTTGACCTGTTTATTGTTATGTATCAGGAGGAAGATTTGTGGATTCCAATGTACGGCAACAAATACTGTCATTGGCAGAAACAAACACAGAACGGCCAGGACTCGGCCTTCTCTGCTTTTTCCTCTTCGTAAAGCACTCACAGCCCCTTCTCCACCACTTTGTCTTTGTAGCCTCAGGGCAGGATTTGAGTGATACCAGTGCGACGCTGACCTCGGGGCAAAAGTAAACGATACACCAGAAAATCTCAGTAATCAAGATAAATACTATTTGAATGCAATATTTTTAAAACCAAAATTAATGTAAAAATCCACGGGTTAATACAGTGCCATGCCTAGCCCTATTGGAGTCTGAGGCAAAAGGAAATATCAGTAACACTAATCTTGTTTTTATTTAAAATCTGATTATTTGTTTAACATAGATGTTTTGATATGTATGGTGAGTCCTCAAATTTTGCCTCCAGAAGCCAGTGCCTTACTCTCCTTTGACCCTAGCAGCAGCTCTATCTGGATGAATTCTTTGCTTTTTACCTCTGTTTATATCAGGTATCACAGGATACCAGGTCTCATGCCACGGGCTGTCCACCTCATGATTTTCCCTTTGTCTCACTTCATCTCAGTTCTCCTTCACTTTCATCCCACCTCCTGGCATTCATAGTTGTTTAAGAGCTACATCAAGAGCTTACATCTCCCTTATTTTCAGACTCTTCTCTAGATGCTTTCTTTATTTTTTGCCCTGATTCCTGTTTCCTTTGTGTCCTCTCAAATGGTAGATGTGTTCTTTTCCACATTCCTTATAACTTTGGTCTTGGGATGGAATAGATGTCTTTGCTCATTATAAAGGTTTCCAGACCTGTTCCCCTCCTTTCTTCCTATAAACACTGTCTTGAATATCATGTGGTTAATACCTAACACAAACTCCCCATTTTTTTTGTAGTTATTCACTGATCCCAAAATTGTACCCTGTATTCTTGAAAGATTTTAGCTCCTTGATAACTCACAAGTTCTGCAACATTACTCAGTTATGGTCTTTGGTGATTTCAATATACATTTAGATGATCCTTCTATTAACTTGGCCTCAAACTTCTTTGCCCACTTCCCCCCCAATAATCTCATCCTTCACCCTTCCCCAGCCATTTATCCCTATGGCCATACATTAGATGACATCATTACCAAAAAGTAACATCTTCGTAGCCTCAATTTCAAGCATCCGGCCTTCCAAGCACAAATTCATATCTTTCCATCTCACTTTTTCTAGTACCCCCAATTCAATAGCTCTTTGAGTTTACTAGCATAGTCCATGAATTCTTTTTCACCCCCTTTATGGCCCTCTTATGTCTCTGAATGCTTCTTTATCCAAGTTAGATTCTATTATTAGGCATTAAATCTCTCCTTTAAATATATTCTCAACTTCCTTACCCATCTCACTTTATTATACCTGCCTGGAAAATTTTCAAAACTGGTTAAGTACTTCTCTCCACCTATGTTGTTCATGCACCTGGACAGCAAATGCAGATGGTACAACATAAACATCCGGGCTGACGGGGCTCACTTTATATTCATCACAACTCATCTTGAGTGAGCCCTCAGTGCAGCTGAGTCCCCCTCCTCTACTGCCCTAGTTCATTCTTACTCTGCTAGGCCAGTTTTTCTACATTTCCCTGTTTCCCAACTTCCAATTTTCCATCCTCAATCCTTAACTTATTACTTTGCTATAATGCACTGAGAAAATAATACAAATCAGAGAACAATGTCTAAAGGCTCTTACCACCGCATCTGTCTATCAACCTGCATTTACACCCGAGAATCATGATTTCTATCGCTGGTGCGTGGACCGACTGTGCCCCTAGGAAAAGGCTCATCATCCACTTGTGCACCTGGTCCACTCTCCTCTCACCTGCTCAAAATATCAGTCTAGACATTTTCTTCCTATTTCAAATATTTTTCCCTTTCTACTAGATCATACTAATCAGATTATAAATATCTGCAATTTCTTCTATCTTCTAGCTAGCAAAATCAAAACACAAAATCCTCCCTAGATTCCTCATTCTGTTCTAGTCTCTTATCACTTCTTTGTCACCTTTTAGAGCATAATAATTGAAATCAGTGGCTATACCCACTGCTTCTGATTGTGTCCAGCTTCTCTCTGGAATGCTCCTCAGTCAGGGTTTTGCTTTGCTCTAACCTCACTCCACCAACAGTGCTCTTTCCAGGCACCAAATTCTCATTCCCTTGTCACTCCCCATAATGTGTTCTAAGTCTTGATCTTTTTTGGCCTATTGGCTGCATTTGACCTAATTGCCAACTTTCCTTCTCAAAATACCACCTATACTAGCTTCCTGGAATGGCACTCTTCTGATTTTACACCTAACCCACCCTTTGTTTATTCTTACAGATCTTCTCAAACTATAGATATCACAGTAGCCTGAGTTCATCCTCAGAACTCTACTTCTCTTTCCCACACATTCTCTTATTAATACCACCCAGTCTCATGGTTTTAATATTTGTGCAGTAGAATCCCCAAATTTATCTTTGGCCCATTTGAATGCCTAATAAGTATCTGGAACTCAAAGTGTCTTAAAGTAAATTCTTAATATAACTCCCTGCCCCCCCCAATGGAATTGTTTCAGTTCTCTGTCTTAGTAAATGGTGACTATCCTTCAGTTTCTTAGGCCAGAAAGACTTGGAGTCATCTTTGATTCCATCTTTCTCTTGCATGTCACCAACAATCCACTAGCAAATCCTACCTTAAAATATATTCCAAATCTGAGGATTCTTCACCATTCCCATTGCTTTTGTTTTGGTCCAAACCCAAATCCTCTATTGCCTGGGTAGTCTCCTTAAGTAATATTCTTGTTTTTTCCCTTTCCCTTCTGCAGTCTAACTCAACACAGCAACCCAAATAATGTCTTTAAAATACAATATCAGGTGATATCATGTCTCTGCTCTAATTACTGCTTGGCTTTTTTCCCCTCAGAGTAGAGCCGAGCTACCTGAAATGATGTATGACAGCCTACGTGACTCGCCCTCCAACAGCGTCCCTGGCCTCACCTCTTACGATTCTCCCTCTTGCTCATGCATCCAGACACTGCTATCCTTTCCATCCATCCTTGAACAAGCCAGCCATGCTCCCACCGTTCACATTGTTGCCCTTGGTTTACCCTCTGCTTTAAAAGTTCTCTCTAAGATGTTGCATGATTTGTTTTCTCACCTCTTAAAAGTCTTATCTTCAAAGTGACACTTCCCTAACTACCTTTTAAAAATTGCATTAATTCAGGTTTTCCTTTTCTTGCTTTACTTCTCATGAAGCCACTCATCACAATTGAGCTATTATGTTTTAAATTATTTATTATTCTCTTTTCATCCCCTTTTCCCTAAACAAAAACACTAGATAAGAAGATCTATGTGGGCAGGGATTTGGTTCTTTATTTTCTCTGCTAAAATTCATCACTATGATTAATGCATAGAATATGTTCAATAAGTATTTTTTTCCCTGAGATTTGGTTAATAGATATATCCACATTTTTTTTTTAGGACTAACACATTAGTTTTCCCTTTATTTATTTCCTTTAAATCAGCTTGTAACCAGGTAGCATGGGGTCTGGATGCCTGTTACCTGTATATACATAACACAAAGATTTCTGTGGGAGAAAATAGGTTTTTATTAATAGAGTTCCCAATTTGGGGGAGCTTGGAGAATTCTTGCTCTGAACCCTTCTTTCTTGCAAGACGCAGAACCTTCCTTGCTCCCAAAAAGATTGTAAGCCAAAGTCATGCCCAGAAGTTCCCCATTATTGCTTATATGTCCTTTTGGAGCTTAAACCAGCCATGCAAACAGGCGTCCATCCTCTCTGCGTTACACACTATTGGGTTTCAGAGTCACCCACTAGTGGCAGCTCATCTAGCAGCAGCTGTCCCTCTCTCTCTCAGGGCCTGGTTGCGCTGCCAGATCACTCCAGGTGGTCGTGCAGGGGGAGCTCCATTCACAGGGAACTTCCCAGCTCAGGCCTCCATGTCTACACCCATTCTCCATGCACTGCTCTCAGGGCAAGAGAGTGGAAGCAGCCCAGGACCCTTGTGCCGTGCTGCACTGGGTTGCTGCATCCCAAAGACTGGAGCCCAGCAAGGCATGCATCCCAGCGTGGGTCTGTGCCTCCAGGGAGCGGGCTTCCAACCATGTGGGACCTAAGCCTCGGGTGGGCCCAGCATCTGACGGTCCCATGAGTGTTCCACTCTGGGCAGGGTAAAGCAAAAGCCCAACAAGAAGCCAAGAAGCCAAGGAAGCAAGAGAGTGAGCTTTTGTACTCCTTTTGTGTACAAGTCCTCTCTCACAATTCCATGTGCTCTGAAAACCAGTGGGAGCATCCAGCTTTTCAACCAATGAGGGCCAGTCAGCCACCTTTGCCTTTGCTCCTCTTCTGGCCACCATGTTAAACAAGGGGACAAAGTCTCCAGTTGCTTGCTCTGTACAAGCCCCCTTGTGTTCTGTGGGCTGCCTAGAGCAATTTCCCTCTTCCAGTGGCCCCCCCCTTCGCAGGGAGGGGCAAGCCACTTTTAGTCTGCAACTGTGTCAAGTGGTTTTTCTCCCCACCCCCTGCCTTCTCTCACTGATTTGTCCTGATGATTCTGTTACAGGCTCACCAGTTCGTAACATCGAAACATGAGATGAAAAGAAAAACCTATCTTTCTCTTGTCAACAGGAGGGAGAAAGAAGCCTGAGCATCTGTATGCTGTACAACTTAGAGATATCAATTTATTTTCCCATGTTATACATCCGTAACTACAGTGCTTTTTATTATTTTCTAGAGAATACGAATACTTTAATTTATATGCAGTTACCTACATTAGGTTTTCTAGATGAATTTAGACAAGTAGTGAAAAACTCAAATGCCTTGAGAGATCAGTAAAAAAAAAAAAAAAAAAAAAAGCATGCGTTGTGAAGAGGGGCCCTTGGAAAAATAGAGTGCTTGCCCCACCCAAAGGGACAGCCCTACTCAGATTCAGCCAATAATTGTTATCTTGTTATATGTGCTCAATATTACTGGATTTTCAGGTTTTCAAGAAAGTTGAATATAAATACATATTTCCATGTTTAAAAGCTAGGAATAATAACCGTGCTCACCAAGGATATTGGCAAGTTGGATTTGGCTCCTGGGCCTCCTCCTTGTGTGTTTTGTTCTTAGGCCTTGTGAGCTCACCCTCCACGGGCCCAACCATTACTAGCCGTTAAAAGCTGCCGGTAGAGCGTGGGCAGAAACCCCCTGCCGCCTTGCCCATGGCTTATGGTATTTCCATGTGTGAGCAAATCAGTTGAGAATTTTTGAAAAGCTCTTCATTCTAGATTGTTAAGATGTCTCCAAGAACTGTAAACAGTATGTTCTATGGATAAAGCTCTCATTTTCAGCTTTTGGTGTGATTTTACAATTTAATGTACTTTATAAATTTTGTCCCATTACCATGGACTTTCTTCTCATCAATACAATTCTGAAACCCATTCCCAAAATACCGTCCATTCAAAAGCATTCAGGGAGGGTCTTTTATGTGTCATGCACTGTGTTATATGCAATGACAAATGCTAATTGTTAAGAAGAAAATCAATATCTATTCTTGCCTTCCTTAGTAACAATGTCATTTTATTTTGGGATAACAACATATCTAACTAAGGTGAGATTTCCCTTTGTGCTTGGATATCATTGCAGCCTTGTGATTAAGTCCTGTCTGATGAGGTTGTTATGGGTTGAATTGTGTCCTACAAAAAGATATGTTGAGTTCCTAAGCCCTAGCACCTCAGAATGTAACTTTATTTGGATGGGGGTCTCTGCAGATGTAATAAATTAAGATGGGTCCACACAGGAGAAGATGGGGTGGAGGCTCAATTCAATAACAGTGTCCTTGTTAGAAGAGGAAATGAGACACAGACACGTGGAAGAAAATGCCAGGTGAAGACAGACAAGGAAAAGGAGAATGCCATGTGACAACAGAGGCAGAGATGGGAGTGACGTAGTTGCAAGTTAAGGAGCACCAAGGACTGACAGCCACCACCCAAAGCTAGAAAGAGGCAGAAAGGATTCTAGCCAGCAGCTCAGAGGAAGAGTGGCCCTGCCAATATCTTGATTTCAGACCTCTAGCCTCCAGAACTGTGAGAAAATAAATTTCTTTTGTGTGAAGACACAGAATTCATGTTATTCTGCTACAGTAGCCTATAGTATAAGCAAAAGGTTTCTGGGAATACTCCTTTTTAAAAGTTGTACATTTTTTTTTTTAATATGGCATGATAATTGGAGCTCCAGCTGGCATGTGGAACCTGAACCATGTGGCGTATTTGAGGAAATGTGCATACTAGGATGGTGGAAAAAAACTGCAGAAAGAGTTCGGGATGTAGGTAGGCTTGTACCAGTCCCGAAAGCCTAGCCCTGAACTTTCCTATGAAAGTTAAAGAAACTTCTCTCTTAGTTAAGCATACCATTTGGACTTCTTGTTATATGCAGCCAAACCTAACCCTAACTAACATACCTGTCTTCAAACAGATGTGCATAGAATGTAGAGGGGAGGCACGGGTGGAGGCAGGCAGCAAAATTCAAGAATGCTTTGTGGAAGGAGAGTTATTTGAACTGGGAAAAGTAAGAAAGAAATGGAATTGGGAAAGCACCAAAAATTAAGTCTGTTTCTGTTATAGTATTTTCCAATGGCTTTACTGATATTAACTATGAGGTAATACAGAAAAGTACCTCATGTTCATTTTCTAAAACACAGCCGACTGTTAGAGGAACACAGATTTTGAGGGCCAGCAAGTCTAGGTTAATGTTTTCTCTCTGGTACTCATCCACTGCGATTTTTGACTTTTTATCTAATATATCTGAGCCACGATTTTTATTGCTATAAGATTTGAATAAAAACATCTGACCCCTAGGCTGTTATGAGACATACATGAGAAGATACATGTAGAAATGGCTAATGAGGAATAAATGAGATCATTCATATGGGAATAAATGAAATATAAATGAGATAAGAGGAATAAATTAAGTAGAAGTGACTTAACATCCTGCCTATTATAGAGCAGCTAGTCAATAAATGTTATTTTCCCTCCACTCTTCCTTCTACCAATTTTTCTTCTACAATATTAAGTCAGTCAAATGTTTTGGGCTCTTGAGGATTGGAGAAGGTAATTCTTAATGCAATTTTTCTTATGTTTTGCTGCATGTAGCATATCATATAGTATACTGAAAGACCAATCTTGTATGTTTAATTAACGACTTCAGTGAAGATGATAATTATTTTAGGGGGATAGATAAAGCTTCTGGGGCCTACTCAGTTCAATCAACTTAAAGGTATATTATCTTTCAGGGGTTAAGCTAAGAGGAAATATTTAATACTGGAAGAGACTTCTTTAAGAGGTACTTTCAAGGGGAAAGACTGTATGCTTAACCATAGCCAACTCTATTATTTTGCTCTTGAATATTTTTACAGAAAAGTTTTCTGTAGAAACAAAAATCTTGGCTCCCAACGGGGGAGAGGGGAGGCATACTCTTTGATCTAGCTTGGCCATGTAATCAATATAATTAGGAATTAGGATATCTCCCTCAAATGACACTTTTTATTATACTTTTTCCTCCTAGCATAGCTCAGGATCTAGGAGATACTGTGGAATTCTTGCAATATGTAATATTGCCCCATGCCATTAACATGTTTCCTCTTTCTTCGCCATCCTCGTCTCGAAGTTTCCTACATCTTGAAGTCAATTCTTTTGTGGGTAGGAAATGTATAAAGAATTTACAACTTGGGTAAAATAGAGCAGTCTTTTATCTTGATTAATGGTCCTCAAAGCTTTCCCAGTAATTGTGCTTAATCTTTGTTCCTAGTACCGAAATGAACTGCAACGTGGTTTCAATTTTGAAACCATTGTTCACTTCTGTTATAATGTCTACTCTATGACCTTGAGTTATCTTTTCTTTGTCAAAATAAGAAGCGTACAAACCTATAAGAATTTTTATGAGGTTATTTGAGCCAAACTGATGACAGTTGCCAGGAAGCAAAAACCTTAAGAATGGCAGTTTTATCACTTATTTTATACATCAGAATCAAAGGGGAAGATATGAGAGGGTTACCTGAAATCTATTGGTGATAGATTAGGGAGGTTGGAGAAAGCAAAGTGAGGAAATCTCTGGACTTGCATAAAAAATAAAAGGAATAGACACATACTACTTTTACATAGGTGGGTATAGGGTAGTTAACAGTTAACAATCGACATAATAATAACAATGAAGGGATCCTGTGGTCTTGGGCTCCAATGGGAGATTATGCCCCAAGGGTCTAGAAAAAGGGATTACTCAGGCATTCCAAAGATACATTATCTTAAATGCAGAAAGATAATGGACAGACTCCTTAAGGTAAAGATTGACTTTTGAGAAGGAAACAACCAGCCTAGGACGTGATTACCCATCATGACTTGCTCTTAGTTAAGAAGTTTTAATTTTTGACCATCCTACGTGGTTACTTTTGGTGTCTGATTTTGTAAAGCCCTATGCAGGCCTCCCCTGTGCTTGTCAGGTTGAGTACGTGGCCCCTTTGTTGGCCCATATCTTAAAGCCTTAGCCCACTCTGGGTTATAGACATCATCTGGCTCCCAATGGGAAAATGTAGGCACTCTTAAACCTACAGGTTCTATATTAAGCCAACCACATGATTCTGCATTATTCTGCATTATTCTACATTATTAGTGTTACTCTGACTGGTTAGCAGGCCATGTGCTACAGTTAACTGGATTTCTTTTTCATTCCGTTTTACGTGAGTGCATTTCTTGCTTTTCTTGTCTCTCTAGATGCTCCTAATTCTATCTTCTTCTGTGCAGTGCACTAGGGAGGTGCCATCCTGACTATGTGCCCCAGTGCACGTTTTTGTGTTTCATTGACCCAGCACTGAGTTGTACTTACATTTATTGCTTACCCTGGATGTTCTTGACATTAACTGTTTGTCTCCAGTCAGACAAATGTGGCCGTAGGTGGGATTCATCATGCTCGTCTGCCCGTCCCCCAACTAGGTTTCCTTCTACCAGGTTCTGGCCACCTCTAATTTGGTTTGTGTTGTTGATGACAGAAACCCTGCTCTAACTTTTCTGTCTTAACTGATTTTCCTGGACTGGATTCTCCCACTTTTACCTCTGTAACTGATTTCCTATAGTTAAAATAAAGGATAATAAGTTTGAATAAGTGTAGTTTGGGTTTTTTTTTGTGCAGATGGAAATAAAAGATTGAAAATGCTGAACTACCAAGCAGAGCCTAAATGTGGCCTTTGGTAAAATTGTAATGCAGGTCAGGTGTATTCTGAGCATTCTTCCACCTCCTTATAAGGTGACCTTTTCCTTTTTCTCCCTTTACCCTCCAAAATATTCTAATCTGTTTTTTTTTAATGCCCGAGGTCATCCAGTTGGAAGCTGATAAGAAAACTTTAGATATTAATAAAACATGTTAATTCCCCTGGGATATTTGCATGATAAAGGAGCGCTGCAGAAAGGAACTTGGACAGACGATTATAAGGTTTTGTTGCCTCTCCAACTGCAATACTTTACAAAAAAAATATCTCCTGTATTTTTGGATTTTAATGACTAAGTTGATTAACAAAAATTAAGAGTACAATTATATGGTTATTAACTTTTTTATTTTAGAAAGAATGACATTTATAAAAATGTATCTGTATTACCATCATTTTCTAAATGAGAGAATGTTTAAATAAGGAAAAAGTAGAGAGGATGGAATCTCAGAATAAAGGACAGTATTTTTTAAGACAGGACATACATTACTAATTTTGAATGCAGTAAGTTTACATACAATTTTGTGCTTTTTTACTGACAGTATTTCAAATTGACACAATTTCACAGTAAAGAAATTAAAAGAAAGAAAGGAAGGAGGAAAGGAAGCAAGGAAGAAAAGCAAAACCAAATAAATGTTCAGCTTATTCTAGAACACTGGGTTTTTTTGTGTGTGTTTGTTTTTTTTTTAAGTCACAACCATTGTTGAAAATCTGGTTTTATGTAAGTGTATCAATGAGGACTTTTATTTGAGTCCTGGGCTTTTGTAAATCAAGGATAGTTGGAAAATGCACCCCTCCTCCTCCCCTTCTCTGTTCTGACAAAATCGACTGGCTAACCACAAAGACCACCCAGGCCTGGTATATTTCAAGTAAGACACACCTCCACCCCTAGCCTCAAAGAGTCCCTTGTTTTCTCTCTCTTTTTTGAGATATTAATGAATATTTTCTCCCTAATGCAAGAGCCTGAATAAAATCATCTTAATTGCCTGGTGCATTTTGTCTTTCACAGTGGAAATGTGCAACCTTATTGATCTCCCGCTCATCTATTTTTGTTGTGGTCAATTCAGCATTGTCTTGGAACTCAGAGAAGTCAAGGTACAGCTGCTTTGTCCAGTCTCTCTTTACCAAAAGAGAACAAAAAAGGGCAGAGAGACTGGACTGGCTACTGTTGGCTCCTTTATTTATTTATTTATTTATTTATAATGAAAATTAGAGACATTTATTGAAGAAGATGCAAGATACAAGAAACATTGTACATAGGACAATGACGCCTCAGTCCCCTTCAAAATAGGCACCTTGGGACCTCACATAGTTCTCCCAACTGCCATCAGCTGCCCCATCATATTTTTCTGAATCTCATTGACAATCTGAAATCTCTTCCTTTTCTTTTTTTTTTACTTTTTTTATTGTTGTTTAAGTATAGTTGTCTCCATTCCTCCCCCCCCACTGCCGCTCCTCCCCACCCCCAGCCATCCCCACTTCCCATCCTTGATCCTACCCTCCTTTGGCTTTAGACAGTGGACAATTGACCTGGGGTAACTGGTTGTTTGCTGAAAACAGAATCAGCAGGTATTTTCCTGAATGGGATGTTGTGTCCTTGCATGTTTTTATTTTTATTTTTTTTCCTGGAGTTGATTGGGGTAGAGGTGGGGGATAGAATGGCTTCAGTTTATAAACTAATAATTTTAAAGTAATTTATTTTTAAAATAATAGTTTTAAAAATTCAGTTTTAAAGTAATAGTTTAAAATGAGGTTTTCCTTAATGCTTTAAATTTAATGTACAAATGTGATTATATTATTTATAAATCTAGCAAACTTTAAGGATCACTATGCGGGGTGGTAATTTTCAATCAATTCAATACAAATGAAAAAATTTATTTAAATAATCAGGCTCATTTTAAACTTAGTCTATTCAAATTTTTTAAACCTTTTAAAATATGCTTAAATTCTCTCATCCTTTGATTTTTTGCTAAGTACAAAGTAAATTTGATCATCTATATACCTAATTCTAATCATTGCCAGGGGTAAAAGACACTTTCTCACTAAGGAAATAGCTTAACTATTCCCGATAAGGTAGCTTTCCAGTCCCACAGGACTGGTACAGCTCATTGACCCAAAGTTTTCTGGCCTAGATGCTAGATAGAACTGGTTCATCTTGAATCACTTTCAGAACACGGAAGCTTGCTTCTACTTGCTTCTAGTTGTTTTTATAACAGCAATTCTTAGTCTAAACTTTTCAAATTCAGTTGGTTACTGTTTTTCCTTTAATTTGCATCTGCAACATAATTCTCAGGGAATTTGCAGGTAACTTCCTTTAACCACTCTTTCCTTGATTAATTAAATGCTGGATTATTTTTAGATTCTTCTTCTATGATTGGCCACAGCTCTTTTATGGGAATTACAAAGACCTGCAATTAGATTCTAAGTATCTTCCAGACCTTGTCCGTCTGTACGATAACAACTTCTCAGATTCAACTAATTACACCATCAATCTACACACACTTCTCCATGGACTAGTGTTTGTTAACCACTGGAGAAGAGCACCACCGCCTTGGGCCCGAGTCCAAGATTCTGAAAGGCAGGGACAAAACAGGGAAACTTAGATTGTAACCTAATTGCCAACGGAATCTTCAGTCACGTGCCAACCAGAGCCTTGGTTTCTTTAACTGTGTAACACCTGTCACAAGGTGTGCAGTAAAAACTCAGATCACAATCTTGGAAGCTTATGAAATAGTTCTTATGAATAAAATTCGTGAAGCCTACGATTTTCACATTTATATTTTTAATTGTTTATATATAAATAGTAATTCTTTTAAAAGTGAATACCTAAAGCATATTTGATTTTTAAGAGATGTATTGTGAATGAACACTTTTCATAAGAAACACAATACAACAAGAGAAGTCCTTCGAATTTTGTGAGTGAGAACAAAATATATCACAGAACAAAATAGTCTTGGGTAATAAAACAACCAGCTCTGCTTAATAGATCATGTGACACAACATGTGTGTTGCTTCTGAGGTGAATTAAGTATGACTTAGGAGAATGAGCTAAAGAGACAATTTTGGGGACCGAGGGGCTAGAACCTTTTACAATAAATAAAATAAATCCTAACAAGTGGTCCGTTTTCCCCCTTCAGGCCTTTCCTATTAAAGTGATAAATGCTTACAAAACAGATATCCAGCTACATAACCAAATAGATTGAATTGGATGGGTAGACATTTTATAACAGTAATTTTCATTCTTTACACTTTTGGAAAAAAATACTACTTTCAGGTAAATAAAATTTTAAGCCAGAATAGAATATGATGAAAAATATTTTAAATCCATACCTTCTTTTAGAAGTTGCATATTTTTTGGATGCTCACTCTTAATCTCAAGAGTGGGTTGGATTTATAGCCACATATCAAATGCTCAGAAGTCCTTGGTTATATAAGCCTGGCTGCCCTCATCCAGCCACTAGACTATAAAACACCTGGCTTGATTCAATTTATTCTGGCACAGAGGAGTAAAGTTGTGCAAAACAACACAAAAAGACTT
Organism: Desmodus rotundus; assembly: GCF_022682495.2. Classification (NCBI taxonomy): domain Eukaryota; kingdom Metazoa; phylum Chordata; class Mammalia; order Chiroptera; family Phyllostomidae; genus Desmodus; species Desmodus rotundus. The sequence goes on from NC_071391.1 coordinate 146,698,933, forward strand.
CCCTAGGCAAAACCGTGATGTTCTCATTGTCTCTGTGGCATCTGTTTTCTCAGCCGCCCCTGCGTTCCCAGTGCTCCCCTGACCAGATAGGAAAGAGAGAGGTTTCTTGATCATAGCATCAGTTCATCAGCCATGGCGTTATTGTGGGTTTGTCAGTCCCACCACCCATACAAACTTGTTGGTTATCTGTGCCACTCTGTCTTTACTCTGCTTTTTAGATGAAAATTTGTTTGAGTAAAAAGATTATATGTAAAGGTAGTCTATCGGTGTCTTAGACAGCGTGGGATGCAATTAAGAAAATACTGCTGGATCAGGGTGTGGGCATAGTCTGATTCTGGCTTGCAGATGACTGTCTTGCTGTATCCTTACTTGGTGGGGACTCGGGGAAGAAGGAAAGAGGTTAGGGCGGGAGAGAGACAGAGAGAGAAAACACTGTCTTCATTTCCTTACAAGAACACTAATCCCATCATAGAGGCTGTACCCTCGGGATTTCATCAAAACCTAATTAACTTCTGAAGGCCCCACCTCCTAATATCATCACTTTGGGGTTAGGCTTCAACATAAGAATTTTGGCGGGACACGAACATTTAGCCTACGGCAATCAGTGTATGAGTTAGTCATTTTGTTGTCGTTCTAAGGCATCCTATTAAAGTCTCTCTAGTAGGTTGTCATGGCAGTGTAGCAGACGGGGGGGAGAGAAATAAATAAGGGATATATTTTTAACAAGAGCCGGCTCTTTAGCTCTCTTCTAATTTTTTCTTTTTTTTAACCATTCAGGAGACATTCTCCTCTGTCTGGAGCTGGTCCAGGATATGTACAGTTCAGTTAAGAAGAACATGCCATTCTTTCCATCCCATAAGCAAAGGAAGAGTTATTCTTTGTCCTTATTCCCAACTAATTGTGCAGATAGGTGTAGTAGTGACAAGGTGACTACTTACAATAATTAAACCCCTGTGCATCCCAGCCAGAAATTGGCTATTCTTCTGAAGAGTTAAACACTACCAACTTATAAGGACAATTTTTAAGAATACGGATGCTTTTTCAGTATTGGCATGAGCAAATGAGTAAGAGGATCTACAGGACACAACCTAAGGAGCCAGAGAGTGAACACCAAGAACCATCGGAGCAGCAGGCAGGAGATTACACTGCTGTGCGGGGGAGGTAGGGAGTGAGTGGCAGGAAAGGTAGGCTGAACAAGCAGCTCCGGCAGAGTAGTCTAGTACCCACAGCAGAGAGAAAGCAATGGATCTGCCAAACACAGGAGAAGAGGAGGAAAGTCCAAAACCAACCTGAGGTTTCAGGGAAGGGTTCTGGGAATTTACTGAGAATGGAAATGTTAGGAAACCAGTGAGTAGGGTAGCGGGAACATCAGCCAGAATCGAGGAGAGGGGCTCATTTCACTGACTCCCCAGGTCATTTTCTTGGCAGGAGGCAATACCCAGTGTTATAATAAAGGATTCTAGGTGTCTCCAGGTGGAAGGGGAACATTCAGAGGACAGTAGCTTGCTGGGAGGTAAGCCCTGATGCTCTGTGTAGCTAAATGAGAGGGAACCTCATATTCCCTCCACCTTCCACCAGTTTGCAGTTACCAGCCGTGCTGCCCGAAAGATTGCCACACAGTCAGAACATTGTACCATACCAGAGGCAAGTATACGCAGTTTCTGAGAATCAGAGAATCTCAGAGTTGGAAGAGACCTGTGCCAGTGAGTACCTTTTCTGGACTGAGATTTGTTCGTCTCATCTCCTGAAAACTTTCCTTCCTACAAGACAGAACCCCAGAGCACACTGGAAGAGTTCTGAGCCTTATCCCATTATTTTCAATATTGCTCTTTACCCAGGACATTCTAAAGGAAGGGAAGGAGTTATTTTTGACTGTCTTAATGTAGATTTATTGCCCAATGTAAGGCAGAGAACCTTCTGCTTGCTTTTAGCCACAGACCTGTTTCCTTATGTATTGATTTCCTAGTGTGTACTAAGTGGCTTAAAAGAACAGAAATTTATTGGCTCATTGTTCTGGGGTCTAAGAAATTTCAGATCAAGATAATGGCAGGGCCACACTCCCTCTGAAACCTCTAAGGAAGTCTTTCTTTGCTTTTTCCTGCTTCTGGTCACTTTCTGGCAACTTTTGGTGTTTCTTGGCTTATAGATATATCCCACCAATGTCTGTCTTACGTGGTGCTCTCGCTGTGTGTCTCTGACTTCACATGACCATTGTCTACAACAGTCATATTGAATTAGGGTCTAGTTTATTCCAGTGTGACCTTATCTTAACTAATTACATCTGCAAAGAACCTATTTCCAAGACAGGCCTCATTCTTTGATACTAGGGGATAGGACTTCCACATGTATTTTTTGGAGGGATACAATTCAACATGTTGCACCTTACATGAGACTCTTCTGGCAAGATGTGAAAGCCCTGTGGTTTCAAGCCTGGTAGCCTCTACACTATAGTTGGATTGTATGAACTGGAAATAGAACTGACTTTCCCTTCACAAGATTTTTCTCTAGTGTAAACTGGTCATTCTACAATATTAGGATACCTGGCCTCCCCTTATTGCTTACCCTGAATCTATAGTGAAGGAACATGTATCTCACCAGCCCCTTTCTATGATAGACATTAACGGTGCATACTCCTAAGTCTAGGATTGTTATACAATATTGCAAAGGGAATATGATTCACGAATGGTTTTTAGTTTTCTCTAATTGGTGGTTCTGAGAAGCTTCATTTCTGGTTTCAATTTAAAAGTATCTAGCACTGGTCTCAATGTTAGGGTCAAATGGACCGTAGACCATGGTGGTGTTCTGTTCAAGGATGAATGCATTCTTCCGAAATTCATATGTTGAAGTCCTCGCTCCTAATGTGATGGTTTTTGGAGAGTCTTTGGGGGATAATTAGGTGTAGATGAGCTCGTGGGGGTGGAGCTCCTGACGGTATTAGTGCCCTTACATGAAGAGACACCAGAGAGCTCCGGCAGCCCCATCTCTCCACCATGTGAGAATGCGGTGAGAAGGCATGCGCAGGCCAGGAAGAAAGCTCTCACAAGAAAGCAGCACTATTGGAACCCTGATCTTGAATCCCCAGTCTCCAGAACTGAGAAAATAAATTTATTTGACGAAAGCCACCCAGTTTATGATGTTTTGCGATGGCATCTCAAGAAGAAGATATACTCTACATTCTCATGCTGCCTCACCACTGTGGGAAGTATCCAATGACAAGTTCCTTGTAGGCGCTACCCAGCTCTTTAATGTGTAACACACAGTAGTGCTTTCCAGTTAGCACATAATCCCACCTTTGTATTGCACTGCAAATGTCCCCATTTTAAAGATGAAGAAACTGAGAATTAAAAAGATTTAATAAACCTACACTAAGTTCAAGTTTCTCACACGATCTGCCCATCCGCCGACCAGCCAGTGTCTTGTATACTCTCAGTGTCTTACATAACTTTGCTAAATTGAATTTTGCTTTATTCTCTAAAGAACATCCTATTGTGCACAGTGTGGGAATAAAAAGGAGACTGTGTGGGTTGAGTCCAGTACAAATGCTGTGGCTGGTTTTTTCCAGTTTCTCTCTGGAGGGTACATGTAATTACCATTATTACAACTTTATAGATATCTTTGTCTTCTGAAATCCATAGAGACAAACAGGAGGTTGGAATGGGCAGGAGCAGACATACTCATGGGCAAGGGCAAAGAGGGGTCAGGGAAGAGAGAATGAGCAGCCCTGGGTGATGCAGTGGCAGGTGGAGTATCTAGAGAAAATTGCAATTTTATGGTTTCATTGTGCACAGCAGGGCTTTCGCTCCCACAGCAGTTCTGTCCTTTCATGGTCCTGATTGGTACAGACCACAGAAGGCTTTGTTCTGTCTTGTGAGCATGATGAAATGTGTCCCAGTGTGGACAAACAAATGGAGGAAACCGAATCAAGTGCTTGTATGGGCCTCGAAGTACAAACTGGCTTTAACGGATTTGATATTTGAAAAAAATCCATTACCACCAGGTTACCAATTGCATTTTTTTTTCATTGTAAACAACATTCCAAGCCTAAGCATTTAGAGAGAGATTAGCCAGAGTAACACACTGTCCTTGCCAGATACACACACAGGATCTTCCTTGGGTACTTTGCTTGAATCTCATGGAAGAATGGGTCATTTTAATAAGAATCATAGGACAAAATCAAGGGGGAGGGTAGAGGTGGGGGAGGGAGGTGGGACTGGTTGGGGTGGGGTGGAGGGAAGGGGAGAAAATGCAGACAATTGTAACTGAATAAAAATAAATAAATTAATTAAAAAAATAAAGTTCACAGCTAAAAAAAAAAAAGAATCAATGAGCTCTGGGAAGAAAAGTCTAAAGTTAGCTATTGCAGATTCTTTGGAGATTGGGTGAATGTTCCACATTCTGGGAAAGCTGGATAAATTGGTAGTGATTCTGTTCTTTTTTATTCTTATCTTTTAAAATTATATTTTATTAATTATGCTATTATAGTTGTCCTGATTTTTTTCCCTTTCCCCCCCCACCCAGAACCCCCCACTCCCTCAGGCAATCCCCACATCATTGTTCATGTACATGGGTCATGCATATAATTTCTTTGGCTACTCAATTTATTATACTGTACTTTACATCCTCATGGTTGTACTTCTTAATCACATCACCTCTTCACCCATTCCTCCACATCCCCCTCCCATCTGGCAACCATCAAAATGCTCTCTGTATCCATGATTCTTTCCCTGTTCTCCTTGATTTCTTAGTTTGTTTTTTTAGATTCAGTTGTTGACAAATTTGTATTTTTTGCCATTTTATTGTTCAGAGTTTTGATCTCCTTTGTTTTCTTAAATAAGTCCCTTTAACATTTCAGATAATAATGGATTGGTGATGATGGACTCCTTTAGTTCTTTCTTGTCTGGGAAGCTCTTTATCTGCCCTTCAATTCTAAGTGATATCTTTGCTGGGTAGAGCAATCTTGGCTGTAGGTCTTTGCTTTTCATTACTTTGAATATTTCTTGCCAATCCCTCCTAGCCTGCAAAGTTTCTTTAGAGAAATCAGCTGACAGTCTTACAGGAACTCCCCTGTAGTTAACTAACTTCTTTTCTCTTTCTGCTTTTAAGATTCTCTCTTTATCTTTAAACTTTGGCAATTTAATTATGTGTCTTGGAGAGGGCCTCTTTGCATCCATCTTATTTGGAACTCTCTGTGCTTCCTGGACTTGCATGTCTATCTCCTTTGCAAAATTAAAAAAGTTTTCTTTCATTATTTTTTCCAAATAGATTTCAAATTTATTGTTCTTTCTGTTCTCCTGGCACCGCTATGATGCAAATGTTGGACTTCCTGATGTTGTCCCAGAGGCTGCTTATACTATTCTCATTTTTTAAATTTGTTTTCCTTCTTGTTGTTGTGATTGGTTGTTTTTTGCTTCCTTATGTTCCAAATCATTGATCTGATTCTCAGCTTCATCCACTCTACTGTTGTTTCCCTGTAAATTGTTCTTTATTTCAGTTAGTGTATCCTCTGTATCCTTCGTTTCATTTTTTTATGCTGTTGAGGTCCTCACTAAGTTCCTTGAGCATCCTTATAGCCAGTGTTTTGAACTCTGCCATCTGACAGATTGCTTATCTCCATTTCATTTAGCTCTTTTTCTGGAGTTTTGATCTGTCCTTTCATTTGGGCCATGTTTCTTTGTCTTCTTGTTTTGGCAGCCTCCCTCTGTTTGTTTCTGTATATTAGGTAGAGCTGCTTGGACTCCATGTCTTGGTAGTGTGGCCTAATGTAGTAGGTGTCCTGTAGAGTCCAGTGGCACAGCCTCCTCTATCACCCAAGCTGGGTATTCCAGGTGCACCCTTCATGTGGGCTGAGTACATCCTCCTCTTGTCGTTGAGCCTTGATTGATGTTGGCAGATCAATGGGAGGTGTTTACCCAGGCCAGTCAGCTGCAAGGATTGGCTATGATCACTTACCACCAACCTCCACCCTCCTTGGAGGATCCACTGTTCAGGGGCAGGGTGGTGGTGCTCCAGCATGGTCTGTAGCTGTTCACTGGGTATGCTGGCCCTGGGGTTTCCTGGATGGTGCAGGCCAAGATCAGCCCCCACCTGAGGCCACCCTGCTTGAGCTATAAAGCAATTTGAGATGGCTGCTACTTGTTTGGGACTTGGAGATTTGTAGACAAAACCAAGTTGTGAATCTAGGTTGGCTGCAGCTAGTGCTTAGCTTGGGGCTCACTAAAGACAGCTGTTGCTTATTTGATAGGATTTAGGAAGTGGTGAAATGTGAGCCAAGACCAGCCATTCTTATGGAAAAGCAGCTTGGGCCTATAAGATGGGTGGGGCAGAGTCTCTGGGGATCTCCAAGGTGGTTCAAACAGTGTTTGCTAGGTTGATGGAGTCTCAGATATGGCACCAGGTTGCTGGCTCTGTGAGGGGAGTATTTAGAAAAGGAACAATGGCCTCTGCTTGCCTTGATGCCAAACACTTGAGTTTCTTCCTGGATACAGCTGGTGCCTTTAAGCTGCTACCCCAGTGCTGGAGCTCAGAGGGAGTGAGTCTGAATAGGTGAGTCTGTGTGTGGGTTCTTTAAGAGGGACTGCTTGGAGTTCCAGCAGTTTTTTCCATTGACTCAATCCCTGATGATTTTTTTTGCAGCCAGAAGTTGTGGGGACTTATCTTCCTGGCACTGGAATCCTGGGCTCGGGGGCCTGGTGTGGTGGTGGGATTCCACACTCAGAAGATTTATCTCTCCTGAATTTTTATCCACCATACGTAGGTGAGTGACTAGCCCATTCTGGGTCTGTTCTCCTCCTACCAGTTTGGATGAATGTGGTTTCTTCAATTCTGTAGTTGTCAGACTTCATTCAACCTGATTTCTGTCAGTTCTGAGTGATGGTTGTTCTGTATTTCAGTTGTAATTTTGACGTGGTTGTGTGAAGAGGTGAGCCGTGTCTGTCTATGCTGCCATCTTCAGTAGTGATTCTATTCTTGAGTGTCAATGTTTACAAATCTTGGTGTTAGGTATCCTTGGGCAATGGGGAGAGAATGGGGCCTATTCCAGCTGTCTCCAACTTTACAGTCTCTCGGTGGCTAGGATAATTTTGAAGGAGGTAGGAAATCTTTTTTTAAAGAGGAAAAAAAATACTAAGGACCATTGAGTAGAGATGTTTATCAAACATAATGTGTCTATAGACCACTCAGGTTTGTTGACAATGTAAATTTCTGGGGCCCACCTCAGACTCTAATTCAGATATTTGGGAAGGGCATTTTTTACACTTATCTCCGTTAGTGCTGATGCTGAAAGTCTTGACCAAGAAATATTGATTTAGGAAAAGAAGTAGTCTATGTTTTGGCTAAATGAGGCCATTCTAAGTAACAAAGAAGTAGCATAAAATGAAAGCAAAGGTGAGACATCAAAACTTGTTAGACTAGAGAGGCAGAGGACAAATGCAGTAGGACGGGTGAAAAAAAAATTAAACACAGACGCCCTGATGGAGATTTGGAATACCTTTTGAAAATCCACATTTTCTTACCACCTTCTGTTTCTTAAGGAGATTTTCTTAACTTCAACCCATAAGTGACAATTTTTATACCTGAGTATTATTTATTTTTTACTACAGTTTAATTTTGTTATTAAAAATAAAGTTACCAATTTTGCAAAGTTTGACCTCACAGAACTGAAACAATGCCTTCTCAAGCATGGTCAGCTGCTAGATTGTTCAGGAGGTAGCTGTAATGTGTTTTTAAACATCGCTTTATTGAGGAATGATTGACATACAAAGTGCTGTACCCATTTAATGAATACAGCTTGAAGAGTTTGGAGATAACTGTAGATCCATGAAGCCATCACCACAATCTATGCCATAAATACACGTATCTTCCCTCAAAGGTTCCTTCTGCCCTATTTTATTACTATTATTGTAACTATTGTTATTATTATTTTGTGGTAAGAATCTATACTCTCTCAGCAAATTGTCAAGCAAATATTATGGTCAATTTTATGTGTTACTGAGCTAATTTTATATGTTGACTGAGCTAATGCCCAGAGAGATGGTACAAGGTTCTGGATGTATCTGAGAGGGTGTTTTTGGAAGAGGTAGCATTTGAACCTGTAGACTGAATAAAGAAGATTGCCAGTGCAGGTGGGTGTATTCCAATCCATTTAGGGCCTGAGTAGAACAGAAAGTTGAAAGGAGGGTGAATTTGCCCTCTTTGCTTGTTGGGACATCCACCTTCTCCTGCCCTTGAACACTGGCACTCCTGTTTGTCAAGCCTTCAGTCTCAAGTTGGGACTTATGCTAGGCTTCCCTGGTTCTCAGGAATTGCACCACCGGCTTTCCTGGTTCTCCAGCTTGCAGACAGCAGATCACGGGATTTCTCTGCTTCTTTTCTGCTTCCATGATTAACTGCTCTCTCTCTCTCTCTCTCTCTCTCTCCCTTTCTCCCTCTCCATACATGCTTTGAGTCCTGTAGGCACCATGATGGGATAGTTCAAAATGTTCTATGAGTTTTACTGATCATAGATCCATTTTTAAGGCAGTTTTTGCTCTACCATTTCTTCACCATTTTGGTAGTCTAACTTTTACCACTTTGCCCATTTTTGGCACAGGCTAAGGAGTCCAATTCTAATCAGGGCCCAGACTGACTGGCTCAACCCTGGGCCTGTGGGTACAGATTTGCTGGTCCCAGCTCAAAAATTATGAAATCCTTCCCTCATTCTTAGCTTTAGGTAGCAATACCTGTTCAGACACAAGATCTTATGGGTGTAACTCCTCTCTGAGAAGCACTCTAGACCCTAGGTGTATATCTGATTCTGGTGTACCTGTGGGTGGTGGAGAATTTCCCTCTGCTTAGCATTTTTTATGACATTCTCTAAGAAGATTTTCTCTTTTCTTCTTTTGAGGTCAACTATTTCTTTCAGACTTCTAAAAATTATTTTATTTCAAAGTTCTATGCATTTGTAGTGAGATAAAGAGATGTCTATTATCTGCTTGATAATAGTGATCTATTATTACGATCTTGTCTGGAAGGCCTGGAGGATTTTATCATCATTCCCATTTTATTGACGAAGGTAAAGGAGGTTGGGACCAGCTGAGCCTATTGGAAGTGCAAGCTTGATATCATTGAAGCACATTTTATATTTGTCAGTAAATAAGTAAGTAAATTTAAGTGGGGCAGAGGGCATCTTATAGGAAGCTGAAGATGAGGAGGGTGGTGGATAATGATAAATATAGATTATAAAAGTATCAAAGTATGACATACAGATTCAAATATATTCAAGGGACAGGCCACAAATGATGGGCTGTAACAATATTCTAGTACAAAAAGGAATGGTGGGAAGAGTCTAACTGGACCAGACATGCTCTGCTAAACATCTTCAACTCTTAAACGTTTCCAAGAACATGCTGGCAAAAAAATCACATCTGCTGAGTAAATTCAAATGAGCTGTTATTTTTGCCACCTGAGAATAAATAATTTAGACTTTGCCTTTAAGCAGTAGGGGTAGAGAGTACAAAATCCTTACTTTGGTGTCTACAGCAATACTCTTACCATAGTTGATTTTCATAACAAATATCAAAATTTGGTTTGTATTCCATGAGCATATATGAAGTGGGGTTTGGGGGAAGTTCCCAAACATATGCTATGCAATATGAGATCTCATATTAAAATGATCCCTTTGCAATATGGGTAATATGCTCATAAAATTTGTGATTTGCAGAACATAGAGAATAAATAAATATTATTCAATAGGGAATAAATGAATATTGTTCAATATATAACTAAGGTTCCAAGAGGCACATTTCTTTTCTCTGGTAGAAACTCAAGTTCCCAAAGTGGGGAGAAAAGGTGGGAAGATGGATACTGATGCCATAGATCACTTTGCAAAGGGATAAAGGGAAAGTTGGGTTAAGACAGGAAAAGCTGAATATTACAGAGACAAACCTGATGAGATAGAGTCAAAGCAACTCAAGAGAGAGCAGGGGTGTTAACCTTTTTTATTTGTATCTTCTTGCAGTACAACCATTTGGATTTTTTTTTTCAGTTGTGGTTGCCAGTCAATATTATGTTAGTTTCAGGTATATAGCATGGAGATTAGGCATTTATATAATTTATGAAGTGATTCCCCAATAAGTCTAATGCCTTATCTGACCCCATACGTGGTTATTACAATATTATTGACTATATTCTCCATGCTGTATTTTACATCCTCCTGACTATTTGTAACTGTCAATTTGTACTTCTTAATCCCTTCACCTTTTTCACCCAGTCCCCCCACCTTCTCCTATCTGGCAACCATTCAGCCATTTCAGGATTAAGCCTTTCAGCCTCCTGTCCCTGGGTGGCAGTTCTCAAAATGTCCCCCAGACAGACCATCAGCATCACCTGAGAACTTGTTAGAACTGAAAATTCTTAGACTCCCTCTCAGATTCACTAAGGCAGAATCAGAATTTCTCTGGACGGGGCCCCACAATATGGGATTTAATACATTTTCTAGGTGATTCTGATGCACACTGATGATTAAGAGTGACTGTCCCAGGCAAATGAAGTTTGTATAGTAGACATTTCAGCATCTCTAGCTGACATGAGTGGATGGAGCCATCAGTATCAGGCAGAACTTCATGAATAGCCAATCTGAACTAATAATAATAGTGAAAATAACAGCTGGTTTTTATTGAGTACTTACTACTTTTCTAAGTATTTTATATAGATTGACCACTTAGCCTATAGAAACACTATTATTATTCCAATATTAAACAGGAGAAAAGTTCTAGAAGGTTGGAGAAATTCAATAGCTAGATGACATAGTGCTTGTTGCATACCAAAATCCATTCTGAAGCCTTCTTTTACAAGGAAACTTCAGCTTGGGCTGTTCCTTAAGTGAACAATAGCCTTCTCCTATATTTGAACTATAATATAGTTTTGGGTCTGTTTTTTTGTTTTGTTTTGTTTTTGTTTTTGCTTTTTTTCTGCAGCCTGGACTACCCTAACAAATATACACGACGTGTAATTGGCAGAGCTTGTAGTTGAGCACAAGTAGTTTGTGTCTGGTTTTGGTCCAAAACTGCTGTAGATGCCAGAAATGTGCTTAGAGGATGTTATCTTATTTTCTCTTATCTTGTCTATTGATTTATGCCTAAAATCGAGCCCTTTGGTTTAATGGTATTATACAGCCTTTAGAGTATTTGCCTTCTACAAGAACATACATATTTATTTCCTTTAACTTCTTAGGGTGTTTATTCAGCAATGTCTCTTTCTCTCATACAATACATATTGTTCTAGTTTTTTTTTTGAATAGCATACTGCTTTGATGAATTATTGCCTATTATGTATACATAATTCTGAAGTCATATTCCTTTCCCACCCCTAAAGAATTATCATTAGGCTACTTTATGTCCTTTTTGTGTATGTGTCATTTTAAGGTCTTCTATAAGTCTCTCATCTTCATTCATATAAAACTAAATATTTTCCATATTATTAATGTAGGCTCCATGAGTAATTACAACTATATTTGATAGGCTTCCATGAATCTGGTAAATACTTAGTATGTGTTGGAGACAGAACCCTAAATTTGTCCATTCATTTCCTCTAAGATAAGTTTGGTCAATAACATTGAATATATATCTGTATAGAGTTTGGTATTGAACATGAAAATGGTGTCATGACGGTAGTAGACACACCATGGAAAAAGTATTAAAATGCTGAAATGGAATCAGCGTGCTGGACATAGACAGCTTGTCTCGGCTTTGTCATTGAAGAGCTGTGAGATGACAGGGCACCCTCTGTCTCTCTGAAGAACAGCTTCTCATTAGTGAAGTGACAGACTTAGATGATGCTTAACATCCCTTCTTGCAATAAAATTCTATGAACCTCATTCTAAGCCTGAAGGTTAATTTCAATGACATTTGCCGCTGGGTCAGATTTTCCGAAAGGTAACCCTTGAAATTAAAGCTTATAGAACATAAGGTCAGTGTACAAGTCAGGGTGAGGTCAGTCAAATGGAACCCATTCTAAATTGTTCATTAGAAGGAATGTAATATGAGAAAAAAGATGAAAAGTTCTGAGAAGAGCTGAAGAGGCAATAATAGGACGCTACTCCCAGCTCCTGTGGTAGAAAGACAAAGGGAGAAGGCAGTGTCACCAGAACCCAACCATAAGACTATCTGAAAAGAGTTGGGATCCCTGTGGTAGGGGCTTCGCTAAGCTGGGGTCATGGTGGGAAAGCCAGAGATAATATGCGTTGTAGAGCTATCATAGAAAGTCTATGGCTTCTCCCCTCCCTTGCCCCAACTAATCCCCTTCCAGAGGCTCCTGTCGCTCACATTTAGCTGGAAGTCACTGGACAAAGGGTCCTAGCTAATGTAGGTTACAGGGGTCATCCCTTGTAATGAAGAACATAAGAAAAGTTTTAACTGCTTAATGCAGTGAATACTCGGTGTCTATCACAGAGTACCTCACGTCTACTTTCAGTGAATTCCTTATGTCAAATGTCAGCCTGAAATGTCGTGTGCTTGTTTCTTAGCCCCAACCCTGATTAATCATCTATGGCAACTGTAAACCAAAGATACTTGCATCACAATTCTTATCATCATTGTCACCTCCACACCAAATATTGGTAGGATGGACAGACCCTTCATGAAGGGAGCCAGAATAGATAGATTAGTTCTCCAGCCAGTTGTCAGGAATGAGACTCCTTCTATAGTGGGAAAAAGAGGTGTAGGGGCCTCCTGTGGCAGCAGGAGTAGCATGGCACTCCACTTCACAGGCAGAGGCAGGGGTATGAAACAGCAGCTAGCCTTGACCATGGTGGCGCCTCTGCACTGCGGGCCCCAAGGAGGGCCTCCCACTGAAGGCTGCAATGGTAAATAAAAAGCCATGGTGCCTCACCTGAATTGGGTGAAGGAGATTCCTTTCTTGTTCCAGTTTCTCACCAACCAGTGATTAGGTTCTATGGTTCTGGACACTCTTGATGTAATTTCCCAGACCATCTTTCCACTTTTGTCTCACTTGAACTTGGTAGCATGATTCTCAACTGACTTAAGTGGATGGCGAGCCTCTAGCATAGGTCTTCTTAATTTTAAAACAGGAAAAGAAAAACCCTCATGCACATGGACAACAGTAGGGTGATTGCTGGGGAGGAGGAGGGTATAAGGGAACTAAATGGTAATGGAAAAAAATACAATAAAGATTAAATGTAAAAAAAGTGTACGTATATCTCCTGAGATCTTGGTGCTTTACATATTCTGGTTCAGTAGGTCTGGACTGGACTCACAGTTCTGTGGGTCTAGAAACCTCCGAGGTATTGTCGGTGGTGTTAGCCCAAGTGCCTCACTAGGTTTTGCTGCTGTTGTGATTGTTGTTCTAGGAGGTGCTCCTCAGAATTGTGCCCAGGGACCACATCCTATAAACGCAGAAAGTAAAACCCCAAAGCAACAACAAAGGCATATACTCATATGTCTGAGTGGGTGTGGAATCTAGACCACTGTCTCTGATCATCGTACTCTACCTGAGGACCTGGAAACGGCAGGAAGGTTATATAACCCTGATGAGACTAATTGATGCTGGTCTCCTTGGAGTAATAAATGAACATGCTTCACTTCATTCTACGGTGACTCTGTTTTAATAGCTAGCAAGAAAATATCTTTCAGGCAGAGCAAACAAGCCAGAGATAAACTGAGGTGGGAATAACTCTGAATGGGTCACAGCTAAGTCAAGAACCATGTTGGGTCCCTCGATTTACTGTCTCTTCTTTGGTACCTGGTAGGGCAGCCAGGTGATTTTCCTCTCAGATACCGCCAGCATATCCAACTTTGTTTTCTCTACTTCCACAGCTATTATGATGATTGTCCCCACAGGGAAAAATCTGAGAGATGAATGTCCTAAAATTGAAGATTCCTTCTTGACAGCTGTAAGGAAATTTGACAGCTCTAGATTTCTGAAAATAAGATTACGTTTCTGTGCAGGGTGTTAGTAATGGCTGATAGATTTCTGTTTTGATCTGTGCTGTCTCTACATTGAGAATCTAGCAATTTATCTTCTTATTTATTTTCATGGACTCTCTAGATATTTTAAGGGAAACAATGAAGTGATTTTCTAGGGAGCAAAAAAATAGTATGCTGTTCCTATTTTACATGCAGACTGAAGTGAGTGAATAGCAAAACTGTTCGTATCAGTAAAAGAGAAAAAATAATCCAATCCCTAGGGGAGAAAAAAACAAATGAGAAAACAAGCAAATAAAAAGCAATAGTGAATTAGGAATTGGCCCAGGATTAAGAGGAGACCGTCAGCCCTGTCCAGGTGGCTCACCTGGTTGGAACGTTGTCCTGTACACCCGAAGGTTGCAGGTTTGATTCTTGGTTGAGGCGTGTGTATGGGAAGCAGCCAATCGATGTTTCTCTCTCACATTGATGTTTCTCTCTCTTTCTCTCTCCCTGCCCTCCTTCCTCTCTTTCTAAAACCAATAAAAACATATACTCTGGTGAAGATTTAAAAGAGAGAGAGAGAGAGAGAGAGAGAGAAAGAAAGCGACTGTCAGGGCATTAATCTCCTTTCCTTATAATTCTTAGTGGTTCTGAGGTCCTTTGTTGACAGTTAAGGGGTTATATATACAATTGACGATTCCATGCCCGAATATATATTTGTTTTTGTCTTTATCTCATGTGCATGCCATTATTTGCAATGAGAAAGGAGACCCTAGAAAATCAGCTTCAGCATTCTCACATGTGAAGTCAGATAACATACCTCAATCTCAGGACAGCTTTGTTAATTTACTATATAAAATGCTTGGCATTTTGACTTGCACATCACAGATCCTCAAGAATTTTCAACAATCTGTATGAGTATTCCATAAGCTTCTATCTCTACCTCTGCCTCATGTAATCCTGAGAACATTCTTATGAAGTAGGTCTTGATTTCTTTTGAAAATGACTGCCTATACTGAAGCTTAGAGAAGTGAGGGGATTTGCTCAAGGTCATGTAACTGGAAATTTACAGAACTAGGTTTAAACCTCAATTCTCTGATTTCAAAACAAAGCTCTATTCAATTCACTACTCTACCTTACAGACACAAGTTTTCAAGATGGGACTGTTGGAGGCCTCAGAGGAAAATGAGAGAACCCCCTTTAAGGATCTTGGAGCTGGGTGTTGTATGGGTGGCGGATGAACTTCTGTCCACTATGCCTAGAAGTGGTCTGATTATGTCCAAACCTTTTAAAAATAAAATTTCTTGGCTCATTTCTGGACCAGAGATCATCAATACCATTAGTATTTTGTCATCTGTTTTTAGAGCTGTTGATTTCCCTTAACTGTTCCCCATAAGCTATCACTTACTTTTCCTGCTTACAATTTAGCTGGCCGCTCCATTGTTACGGGTTTGTCTTCCCTTCTGCACGCTTTCCCACTCTTCACCCTCACTGAGCCTTAACTCCTTTATGGGAATATTAGTGTGGTTTGTTTCCTTCGCCGCTTTCCTTTTTCTGCTCTCTGCACCTCGCAGCATCGATCACCTTTAGAGCTGGGTTAACTTTATTTTATTTATCTTTTGAGATGTGTCTTTAATTGCTAAAGGGACTGCCTGCCATTTCTTTTCAAACTGTACTGAAATTGCTGACTGAATTCCACTACAACTACCTGGAGGCAAATTTGGTGGAAAATATTTTCTGTTACTTCCTGAGCCCCAAAATGAAACATACTATGTTTGTTTCAAACTACCAAAGCTGGCTTTGGTCCTAAATAAAGTTTCTGAAATTCTTTTCAAGCCAAACATTTAATTGTTCATAGTTTGAAAATCGCCAGCTTTTAAACAGCTAGGTTCTTCCAACTGTACTCGTGAAATATTTGGTCTCCTTTAGAAGCAAATTATTCATTCCCTTTGCGAGGGGACTATTGTTGATATAATTAGGTTTCCTGTATCTGCCCAGGTACTGTCTCAATTTTATGTGCAAAATTCTTAATACGATGGTTTAAGTGCATGGCCCTGTCTGGTTAAACACCATATTGCTTGTTTTCTGGTTGGCAGAGAAAAATCCCTCCATCTGCATTTACTCTTCCATGTTAGCCTGAAAGACCAAATACTGCCTTCAGTCTCTGGCACGTACCTGTGGGTTGGATTTGAAATCTAAATGCTCCCTTTACCCTCAGTTTTGTGAGAAACTTACAAAGGGAGTCACTCAAGGGAAGTTGGTGTGAGATATTCCAGGTGCTCACGCGCAGGAGCAGACGTCTTGAGAGGGTGTTGGGAAGTGCTTCTCCTGTGTTACCCTCGTCTTTTGGGTGCCTTCCGCATTGGCTCTCTGTGGGGGTGAATTCCCTGCTCACTGGTACACTGCATCGGCTGCAGGTGGTCAGGTTGCCTTCTGGGAAGCAGGTAATATTTGTGGTTGCTCAACGCTGACGATGTGTTACAATCTGTGGCAAAGTGAGTGCCCAGATCCATCTGCAGATGTTGCCATTTAGGGCCAGTGCCATTTTCCATAGCTATGGGCCTTAAAACTCCCACCTGCAGGCTCAGAGCTATCCAATCCTTACATCAGCCGGAGCCTGGGCTGGTGGAATATACGCAGCTTCTTTCTTTCTGGATGAGTGAGCTCTAGAAAACGTGTGTTTTCTTTCTTTTCCTTTTTCCCATGGATAACTCAGTCTCTTGGCCCAACTTCTGCTTGTAATAATGGTGTCTCCTTCCCGTTCCCATCACCTGGCCCTGGCCCTGAGTGTCAATTAGGGGTCCTCAATCCCTGGCCTGGCTCTTGGACCCCAAGGATGCTTTTGATACTTTTCTTAGAGCCATCCACTCGCCTCCCAGATACAGTACAATTTCCACTTGCACTGAAAACTTTTGCCAGCGAAGCCTGCCCTGCAGATCTCTTGGACCTGAGGCCTGACTCAGATTGAAATCAACGGCTCCGCACCCCCTGGGCTTGGTAGTCTGCACTCCTGGCTCCTCTCTAGACTGAGCCAGCCACTTCCATCTGTTTTCCCCTGTCCTTTTTCCTTACGATTTTATTACACGTGTTCTCAAAGCAAGTACTTCCCATCCCTTTCAAAGCTGCCCTTGGCTCATGATTTCTTTTTGACTCGGCCTTCCAGCATACCCCTTACTATTATATGTATTATTTAGTTGAGTTAATAGAATAGCATCACACATAATGATAATATAAAAGAAAAATAAAATTTTAGAGTTCTTTCATATCTTAATCATTTTTATCTTATCTTCTTTCTGATTCCTCTCTGAGATTATCTTTAAGATTTTTCTTTTTTAAAACAAATATTTTTTATTTTAATCATTTTTTATTGTTATTCTATTACATTTGTCCCAATTTTTCCCTCTTTGCCCTCCTCTGCGCATCCCATACCCCCCACCCCCACAGTCAATTCCCACACATGGAGAATAGTGTGGGAATAAAACACATGGTTTTAAATTAAATCTATTAGGGTGACATAGGTTAACAAATAACATTATATACATATTAGGTTCACGGCTTTATAATAGGACATCTGCATTCCCCATTGTGTGCTCACCATGTGAAGTCTAGTCCCCTTCTGTTACCTCGTAAATTTGACCCCTCTACCCTCTTTGTCCTTCTCCCAGTCCCAAACAGATATTGATTAAGGATCTAATAGGTGACAACTGCTTTTGTGCATTTTTTTTTTCGTGAAGCTAAGTGACTACATTTTGAGATAGTCTCTGTCCCTCTATTTGGATAGGAAGAAACCGAAACTTAGAGGGAGAAGCAATTTGCCCTAAATCACACACACACACACACACACACACACACACACAGAGTATACAATCAGGCCATGATTCAAACCTAGGTACTTGTAACTTAAAAGCAATTGTTCAGTCTTCAGAGCCAAATTCCTTAGTTTTACAGCATGGAGAATGATGCTCAGAGAAATTAAGACACTTTCACCAGCTAATTGATTGCATTATGTAGGTGTCCTGACTTCCAAATCGATACTTTTATTAGACCACATTGTCTTTAACTTAATTAGATGAGGCAATGGAAGTAGACTATACTAATATTCACGTAGGGGAGGAACACCACCCTTCATTTTCTTTGCCCTTGGCATACCCTTGCCATCTTCTGTGGTCCTTGATTCCTCCTTCAGATATTTTTTCTGTTTGTAAGAACATGCCTCCCCCCGTCTGGTAGGGCTGGCAGTCTCAGGGGGTATTTGAATTGCTTGGACCTGAACAACTGCTGGGTTTTTGTTCATTTGTTTTTAAATAAAGTCCTGTCAGAATAAACTACCCCCCAGGTTAGCCCTCTGGTCTCTGTGTTTCTTATACTATGACATTGTTGCTGTTTGAGCATCAGAAACCTCATCCTAATTCAGCCAAACAAATTAGTTAACATCAATACCCTGAGGATCTGAAAGAATCAGTGAAGCATAGAACTTTTGAGCTGGAAGAGAGTCAGTGCAGGTCTAATGGAATTTAGGGAGTGGTTCTATGGAGATTTTGGCATCGTGCCTAAAAGGAATCTGATATATTCAGCGTCTGCCTTCAGTGCCCCTTTGATTTCCTTTTACATGTGTCCACACAGGTAGAGACGTGTGCCCTCTCAATCCAGTTCTCTGCGAAAGCAGTAGAATTAGGTGTGAATGGCCTGGAGAGCGAGTCACGGATCTGTTCTGTGTGGGTAATGCCAATGCATATTTCTGGCTCAAGTGCTTTTGAACATTCTGTACTAGTAAGATTGAGCCCTGTGACGGCTGTCTTTGTAGTCAGCTAAATGAAAAAGCTGACTTATGTAATTAGAAAGAAATGCATTGTGGAGCTCACCCTGGAAACCTTGAATTTGAACAACCACTACTGGTTTCTCTGCCTTCTTCCCAATCCTAAATGCCATTCAGCGTAAGTTTGGGTAAAACTCTTTGATTTTCTGAATTAAAGCCCAGCAAGCAACCCGTGAACAATGTGACCAAAAGATTTTGCTACAGGACTGTGATACCAAAAGAATTCCAACATCCACAATATATACCAACATTCACATTTGTTTGCACATCTGTGCCTGTGTTGTCACCACTCCATAATGTCACTATACTCGGAGTCAGATATTTGAATAAGATGTTAAGGGACTAAATCTCCCAGGCACGTTTATTTTCAAATAATTTCTTACAACCCAAATCCACTGAGTTGGCAGAGCTCATAAATTGCACTGGCATTTAGAGAGGAGACACTGTGTCCAGAAATAGTGTGATCTTTGTTCAGTAAGCCCTGGACTTAAAATATATTCATATTGCTTTGGGTGAGCATAGGCTACTGGGAGAGAATAATGTGCTTTCAAATCTCTTACCACATGAAGGAGAGAGACATCTTTGAGTCCCAGAGCATTTACAAAGTCCACATGTATAACTGACATCGACTTTGCAGCATGAATAAGGCTTTCTTCTCCTGGGGAACCTGAAGCTAAGAGATGAGAAAAGGACGTACCAAGATCTTTGTTAATTCATTTTACATATATATAAAATACCAACTATTTGCTAGGCTCTTTTACAGTCTTGGAGGGACTGGAGAAGAAAATTGACAAAAATTCCTGCTTCCATGAAGCTTACATTCTACTGGAAGGAAACAAGCCATAAACATACTAAGTAAGCTAAATCTATAGCATGATAAAAGCAAATAAGCACTGTGGAAAAAACTAGAGCAAGGTAAGGGGCCTGAGGGGGTTGCATGTTTGTGCAGAGTGAGGTGGTATCTTTCTGAGAAGACAGCATTTAAACCAAATGCTGCTGGAGGTCAAGTGGGCCATGTGTGTCTCTGGGGGAAAGGAGTGTCAGGAAGAGGCACTGCAAGCACAAAAGGCTGGAGGTGAGGCTGAGCCTGGATAGCTCCAGATGTGGTGAAAAGGCTACGTTATCTCGTGGGAAGTGAGCAAGGGGATAAGAACAAAGAAAATGGCTGGGTGTGGTGGGGAGTGGGAGAGGATGGATCTTGCAGCTCTGTAAGCTCTGTTTTGACTCTGATGACATGGGAGCTCCCGTGGTGCTTGGAGCAGAGGAGCACTGTGAACTGATTTTCAGTGGGAAGACTCTGGCTGCTGTGTTGAATGGAGTGGCGTGGGGAAAAGTAGAGACAGACATAGTTTGTAGCCTAGACAGTGATGTCAGGTCAACGTGAACACAAGAGTAAGAGAATTTCTATATGGGTAGAGTAGCCAGAGTTACCGCAACATAGATGTAAATGTGTCAACAAGCAACAATTTACTTGATTAGTAATAATACAGATTTAATGGTAATGGGGACAGAGTGCTTGGGAAGACTAGCATTTACATTTTTCTATGACACAGTACAGTGTTAATAGAATTGCTCTTATTATTCGAGACCAGGCAATTTTTAGCCCAGAGTGTTTTGAACTGTACCACATGGTCTTCTAACTGCTCCCAACTTCAGTCTAGTGAGATGAATAAAAGTATCACATCTAGAAACCCTTATTTCAAAAGTGGCAATAAATTATTCAACCACAGATACTCATATTCCAGCATGAAATAACAGAGTAGGCTGTTGAGGCCAGGGTGGAACTTGAGAGACAAGATTTAGAAGTGAAGTGTTGGTGGGTGAGAGAGAGAGGATTGTCGTGTGAGTTTCTCTGTAGACGGTTTTAAGCAACCCAGCACAAGGCAAGAGCTTCAAGTTTTTGGGAGGGGACAAGGCCAGTGAGAGGGCATGTGGGGAATTAACTAAAAAAAAAAGTCCACACAATTTGCACCTCTGTTCTGGGGCTTCCCAGCACCCAAGCACCAGCAAAAGCTGGCACCACGTGTTTGGCAGCTGGTCTGCTTGGTTTCACTGGGTGTGTTCTGCAACGCAAGGATGGAAACACCTGGGTGGAAAACTGCCTTAGCTATGTGTTTGGAAGGACACCTGTTGGTGACAGTGACACTGGTCTAACTTTGACAGTTGGAATAAAGAGAAGGGAGGAAAGGTGGAATGAGAAGGGCACTTCTATGAGTGGAACTGAAGTTCCAAAGAGCCAGGGCAGAGCAAGAGTCACTGAGTGAGGCGGGAGGACCCGGGGAAGCTGGGGCCTGGGAGCAGGGCGGCCTAGGCTGACGTCGTCATCATTGCCGTGCTCCTCCAGACCCCACATTCATGGCCCCCTTGGGGCATCCTCTTATTTTGATTTTGTACTAAAATCCTTTTTAACCAAATCCTTCTAAAAAGGCTTTTTCAAACAAACAAACAAACAAAACCATATTTTTTTCCTGCCTGACATTTTTTAACAAGTAACTAAAACATGGAGAAATGGAAAGGGAAAACTATACAGAAGATGCGTGGTCTCAGGTGGACGTGCCAGTACCAAAAAGGCTAGAGCATTAGCTTCTTTAGTCTCCGGTGCTACAGTGGCCATATGGGAAGTCTTCCTGTCGTTGTGCTCTGAGTCTTCAGCAACGAGCGTATTCCTCCCCACTCCCTGCAACCCCTACCCTGATTCTGGATCACTGACCTTTATGGTGTCATTTCAGAGGCAAATGGAAGGTCTATTATGATCTCTTCCCTCAAATGTTTCTTCTAGCTCCGTGAGGATTTCATAAACTATTTTAATAAGAGTAAATTCTTTCACATTAAGGAAAGACTTAAGGGGAAATACATTTAGAAGAGAGAATATTGACGTTCTTTGATGCCTAAGAGAGCTTCCTCATTTCATCTTAAAGGATCACAGGACACCAGGCTGACGAGACAGGGAGAAAGCTGCAGTAGGGCAGAACGTCAAGCGGCTGTTCCTGTGCCCACTGGCGGGCAGCTGCCCAAACGGGAGACACCGTCTACCTTGTCTTCCACAGCACCAGTTCCGTGATAACCCTGTGCCTTATATTTTATATCTTTCTCTTCTCCGCCCTTTGCCTGATGTCATCCTATTACTTATTATTGTAGCCTTGGCCCAGTCTTCAAAAATCACTAGTTTTAATAGAATATAAATGGTGTCACTTTTATGTAATAATCTTCATCACATTGGTAAGGATGCTCCTTTGACTCTCAGAAAGGATGTAAGAGGCACTCGTGGTTACTCCCTGCGAGCACCTGTGCACAAGGACGGCAGGGGGGACTGCAGCCTGTGAAGGAGACATGGGCTGGTGCATTTCTAGCGTGTTGGTGCCAGGAAGAGGAAGGTGAGGGGCTACCCTCTGGTGGCATGCAGTTAAGCAAGGGTTCAATGTGAACTCTCCAGCTAACCATTGCCCAACAACCATTCTCTCTCTGGTTTCTTTCTCCCTCTGTTTTGGCTAAGCATTGAGCAAATAAGATGACAATTTTGTAATGAGACTGAGAAACAGTACCTTATATTTTCTTAAAAAAACAGCCTTAGCAAGACTTTTGGTCCTACATACTCTCCTGGAACTTTGCCCTACTCCTGTTAGAAGGTGGGGTATATTTCTTCTTGAAGTTAGAAGACTATTTTGACTTCCTCAGTGAATAGGGTATTACAGAAAGGATACCATCTGATTTCTGAGGCTATGTCAACACATGGAATATGGCTTCTGTGTGTGTCTCTCGCGCAATGCTTGTCCTTAGGACCCAGCCATCGGGTGTCAGAAAGGGAGTGCTCATGTGTAGGTGTTCTGATGGGACCCAGCTAAGGTCCCAGACAACAGCTGACATCAACCGCCAGATATCTGAGTGAATGAGGTTTCACACGAGTCTAATTCCTAGCCATTGAACTATGCTAACTGGTGCCAAGTGGAGAAGAGACGAACTGTCCCTGACAAGCTGTGTACAAATTGCAGATTTATAAGCAAGGTAAATGGTGTTTTAAGCTACTAAGTTTTGGAATTTTTTGTTACAAAAGTGTAGATCATTGGTCTAGGAAGCAAAACTAGTATTCCAAAAAGAGGAAATCTTAGTCTATAACAATGACAGCTTTTTTTTTTCCTCTAAGAAGCAATAATGATTTAACATGATTATTGCAGACATAGTTGCTTTGTCCTTTAAACTAATTTAGCTACAGTTTTCCCATAAAACATGCCTGAAATTAAATCATTGGATAGTGAATTAAAGAAAAATGTGTAGCACTCTGTTATGGCTTCTGACGTAGACACAGAAAAGAAAAAATGCATATATACATATATGCATATTAAAATAATATATTAATATATATTACTATCTATTCAAATACATAAACTTATCTATAAAAATACCCAGGCCCCCCTATGCTTCTCCCTGAAGTTGCAGCAGTAGGGGTTCTGGCTTTATTTGGGAGTCTTCTAATCTAACACTCTCCGCCGCTGGGCAGACCCCAGGCGTCATTGCTTCCTGTCTCCTGTCTCCTGCACAATTGTCAAAAGTGAAACTCGAGGTCATCAGAGATTATCAGGTGCCTTCAAAGTAGCCAGCAGCTTTAGAATTTGCTTGGCTCTGTCGGTTACTGCTTTCATTTTGTTTTTGGCCTCTGAGGCCATCCATTGCATTCTTATAAAATTAAAAAAAAAACCTTTTTATTTCTAATCTAGTATTTTTAGTTGTTTACAACAGAAAGATTAGTTACTGGGGTATGTGGGCATGCATGTACCAAAAATGAAAATTTGCCTTTTTTTGTTAAAGAGTAGTTTACATTGAGTAACACAGACCCCCTTGTTTGTTTCCTCTTAGGTGTCATAGTAGCATTTTCAAATAACATAATTGGGACATGAATTCTGTTGAAAGTCAAAGCTTGAAGTTTATTTTCCGCATTATTCTTCAGATAATTGAGAGGTTGAAAAGATAACCTTGACTTCTCCCTTTTCAACCTTCTTGAACCAAATGAACAACTGCATACATTACCTCTCTTCACTCAGCTTTCTTTGAACTTCATTTGATGACCAAACGTTATTGAAATCATTGTGGTTGGCTTTTTCCTTCATGGATTTGATCTTGCGTGCCATGATGATAGGTCCAAGCTGTACCTTAGGGTGTTTTTTAAATGGACTCATCTATTCTACTTAGAAGCAGTTTCAGAGCCCTGAAAGCCAGAAGAATTAAGGTAGATGGAAGCCAGGTACTTAAACATTTTTAAGTTTTTAAGCAATTTACTCATCTTTGCTGAAACCTATGGACCTTCCTGTACACGGTATTAATTTGGTGCTTCCATTAGATGACATATATACTCAGCTGCAAGAGTGTAGAGAGAGACGCAAGCTACAGCTGCAGCTGGGTTTCAGACACTTTGTTAGATTTTAAAGCTTGCACACTAGAGGCAATTTCTAAAATGGTAACTTTTGCTTTTGAGGTAGAACAGACATTGTCTTCAGTTAGCTCATTTGTTTTTGATTCCCTGTGATTTTTACGGGACATTTTTAGCCAAATGACGAATGTGGGAGGACTTAGAAAATACATGTCTTTTCTCTTATGACTTGAAGGTCTCAATGTGCAAATCGTAAATCAAGTGCCAACAGATGCTACCTGAAGCAAACTTTATATTCAAAGGTTCAGAACTTTGAACGGTAATTTTGTTGGGAAATTGATACACACACACACACACACACATATAGAGTTAA
The DNA here is from genome assembly GCF_022682495.2 of Desmodus rotundus. Taxonomy (NCBI): domain Eukaryota; kingdom Metazoa; phylum Chordata; class Mammalia; order Chiroptera; family Phyllostomidae; genus Desmodus; species Desmodus rotundus. The sequence continues at coordinate 146,723,382 of NC_071391.1, forward strand.
TGAAGAAAACAAAAGTAATTGGGAGGAAAAAATGAACCAAATGGGGGGGTTGACTTGAAGGAAGGTCATTCAAAGTAGCATGTATATAGGAGGCAGTCTAATATGAAGTGAAATGTATTCATGATAATGATTAGAGATCATTTGATTTTTGAGTAACTCCAATTACCTGTGATAATTTAGAAATACAATAAAACTACTTTGTAAAGTTTTAAATAGCACGATGATGGTGCAGTTTTTCAGAAGGTCAGATATCATCCTCTAGGCTTATCAGGGTAATCCGGTTTACTGAAAACTGGAAGTATTGCTCTGAGGAATATGGGAGAGTTGGGACTTTATTTTAAGTGAATTATCTATCTTTCCTCATGTTGAACTTCATTTAAAATAAGTTTGAAAGCTTCTGACTTTTGACATTGCAAAGTCCTATCAAAATAGCAGTAAATCAAGAATAATTTAAATGCAAATTATCAAAGTTTATTAAGTAAATAGAATTAACTAGTTCTAAGAACACTGGGTCCAGGTTTTATAATATGTGATGCTGTGTATAAATGGTATTTGAAAGCAAGACACCAAGGTACTTAATTAATTGGACTATTCGTGAAATTAGTCCTTCACATAGAAGCATTTACAGGTAACATTGAGTTGTCAAAGCAAGCAGAAGTTGAAATATGCATTAACTGTGTAAACATTTCAGGTAAATTGAACCTCTCCCTTATCCATAGCTGCAGAAAGATAAATCAGGAACCCCATCCCAGATCAGATACTTCAAAATCGAGCCCTTTAGCAGTGTTAATTAAACTCAGCACTTGAGAACGGTACGCTTGACCAATGAGAGAGGAAGCAGGGGCTAGGAGCAGTGAAAAGATCATCCTGTTGCCATTTTAACAATTCCCTCCTGGTTTAAATAGACTGAAACACAACAATGTAATGAACTGAACCCCTTCTCCAAAGGGTTTTGGGATTGACAATTCTATATCTATTCATCCTCATTTATACCCATTCATTCACACTGCACTTATTCAATCAACAAACATTTGTAGTGAACACCCTTCTAGGTGTGAGGGCTGCTGAGGTGAACAGCAACAATGGTGTATGCAGTCGCGCACAAAACCTGGTGGCCTGCACCTGTTGGTTCTTCATTCACCACTCCAGTGCTGACTCTGATAACGGAACGTATTTCCCCAGGCATACCGAGATCCAAAGTTGTGTCCACGTCTGAGGAGTTTATAATCTATAGCTAGGTCAAAAGCAAAAAGCAACGATAAAGCAGCGTTGTGAGTGCCACTGTATGGTGAGCACAAGGAATTAGGTAAACAACTAGGGACAACTATTGCCTCGCATTGGTGGGGCCTGGGAAGGCTCCCTAGAGCAGAGAATTCATGTCTTGAGATTTGAAGGTGGTTGAAAGTTAGTCAAAAAGGGGGAAGGTGGATGTCTAGAACATTCTAGGTAAAGAAAAAAGCAGCACGTTCGAAATTACACATGTGTGCAAGGCTGAATCTGAAGGTCAGTAATGTGGCTACTGCACAGGTGGGAATGGAGATCCTGGTTAAGATGAAGGCAGAGAGGCAGATATATTCGGAAGAGTTTAAAGGGCAATGTTAAGAAGTTTGACTTGCTCCCTGAGAGCTATAGAGAATTAATGAAGGCTGTGCAGCTGGAAGAGTTAGCGTGAGACTTGTGCATCCTTGGGAAGTCATCCTGGCATCAGGGGAGAGCCTATGCTCCAGCGGGATTTTCTACAACAGAATTTGTTGCTTGAATGTAGGTTCTGACTGCCATGCTCTCTGTTTTTACTCTTCTGTCTATAAGACTGCATTTTCTCATTTCATCCCCTCCCAATCACAGCTGTTTCCTGAGGCCAGTTAAATTCTCACATCACCATTCAACAAAGCTTTAAGAGATGTTATTGAGCACCTATGACATCAAACAGACATAGTTCCTGCCCTTGTGGAGAATTTTCTGTTTACAACTGGAAGTGAATTCTCTTTAACTCGCAATTCTGGAGGACTTTGTTCATACCACTCATGTGAAACTTACTTGGAATTCCATTTCTATTTCTCTCAGGAAACAGGCAACCCACTCAAACTGTGCAATTTGCAAAGAACTGAAGGAAAGGACTATGTACAAAGAAATAAGCTTGTGCTCTGATCCGTACTGTTTCATAAACCCTGCCAAACTTCGTGACGTGAAGTAATAAGCACTTATGATACCTGTGAATTCTGTGGGTTAAGAATTAACATGAAAAGAATGCTTCTTTTCTACTCCATGATGTCTGGAGCACGTATATATGTCTTTGCATGTGGCTGGCTGGGCTTCTTCACAATGTCCTTGTCCTGGGACAGTGGGACTTTGTATACGGTGTGCTGGTGCTCCAGGCAAGGCAGAAGCAGAACGGCCATTTATGAGATACCTCAGAATCATAGTGTGTGGGTTCTGCTGATGCATTCTGTTTGTCATGATTGAATCTCCAATCCAGCCCAGGTGCCAGTGAAAACGCCTTAGACTTCATTGACCACAGGAATAAATGTCAAAGGATTTGCATACATGTCTTAAAATGTCACAGTAGGGTCTCTGGGAACTAACAAAGGATAGTGCAGTACCCAAGGTCTAGCACTAGCAGTAACTGAATTTCTACCTCTGTTTCTAAAGAAGCAAAAGAAGGGAGAATTTACCAGAACCAAGAGCTATAGGAGAGATCTACATAATGGTTCTATGACCTTCAGTAGAGAGAGGTAGCTCAGTGAGGGCGGGAAGAAAGAAGGATGGTAGAAAGTGGAACAGGAAGGTATTCAGTGCATTCTTTTATTATAGTTAAATACTTACTCCCTACTTCCAGACACACACCCTGTCCTGCTTCCCCCATTCGACAATGCACAGACAGATAAGGGATACTTTGTATAGTAGGAGCCTAGTACTTGTTTGTTGAACAAATGAATGATTGATAGCTAATTCTATGATTGAATAAGTGCACAGAACATATTCTTTTTTACAGCAGATTCCCTTTTCAATTCCATGTAGAGTTAGACATGATGCTACTTATATACTGGATAGTGAATATGTTACATTATTTTCACTATATACATTTTTCAAAGCCTAAGCATAGGGTTTACTGTAGCTTTTATCAACAGTATTTAAAACAGAAGCAGTTGTGAACACAGATTTATTCATAATAAATAAAGGAACCATGTTGCTAACTTATAATGTGAGCCAAGAAGATAAGAGAACTTTGGGACAGCTTAATGCTTGGGTCGCTATCGGTCAGAGTGACCCAAGGCGGTATTGTCTTTTCTGTGAAATGGACATGGAGTGTCTTCTCTCTCTCTCTTTTTTTTTTAATCAGTTTTCTAATTGAGAAGGATGTTAGGAAGTTAAGGGAGAAAAGAAGTTTTTTTGTTAAAATATGCCTTAGACTCCAATAAAACCGAGAAAAATTGGGGGTTGGGGAGGCAGTGTAGGTAAAAAGGCATCATTCTGATAAACCGAGGTTAATGTGCCCTGTTGCATCCTTCCAGTGGGATGGCTGTGCACGGTTCATGAAGAAACTAGTGCAAGGGAGAAGAGTGACTGTTGACAGGCACATTCTTGCTGAAGCCAAAGGAAGGTTCTGAGTCGTACTGTCCTTACTATTTATTAGTGTTGCATCATGGATGGCATATTATAATGTGTATGAAAACTGTATGGTACAACAGAAAGATAAGTTCTTATTTCAGGGTATTCAGGGCAATCCTGGGGTAAAATCATAGCTACTGTATTAAACGAGATGTTCTTAAAGTACCATCCAAACTTGTCAGAAAGCATCTATTAGGTACTTGACTCTCAGTGGCCCTCAGCTCCTCCAACTGAATTTTTATTGAGTGATGTAGATAACTGTGTCCTTCTGACCACTAATAAACTCTGGCTATGATTAAATAGCTCAAGTAAGTATCAGGTCAAGACAGTGAGCCAGAATCTTAAGCTTCATTCTGTGGCCCTTCCCATCATCATGCTGCTGCCCAGTTTATGATTAGGCAGTACATTAAAAAATGAAAGAGAGCAATTTCGTGTGTTGCTGGAGAGAGGTGCTCATTAGTTTTAGAATGGACTCAGGACACAAGCAATATGTAATGAGATGTGGCTCTTAGTTTTCTAAACCATGATTTTATGGGTTTCCTGAAAGGGCATACAGTGGTACATTTATTGTAAGGAGAAATCTTAGGTTATTTTAAGTTGATCAGTGTAACTTCAGCATCTTGATTAGCTGTAGTATCGACATTTATACAATTCCAGTTTTATGGCATCTCCCAACGTCTAATTATAGATAAAAATGAGTTCTCAGGTGACTGATTGAACAGTAATGATTATTTGGCCTCTATGGAATTTGAGTGCCAACAAAGGAAGTCGAAAGCCTGGATGCCTATTTTAGTTGGCAGAATACAGTTGTTTTAAGTCTTTTTTCTCCCTAATATCTCATATCTTAAATATTATGTGTTGTGCCCCTGCACTACACACTACATTGAATTTAATGGCACGCCAGTCTAATGAATCAGTGGGTTCCGTTCAAAGTCAATGATGATAATGTATTTTTATTTTCATGTGGCACTGTGAAACAGAAACATTTCACAAAAATTTACTGCCTCATGTGTATGAACCAGAGGTAGTTTATGTGTTTTAACAATAGTTTACTCCCTCTGCCTTAATCAATATATTGTTTCCAAAGCTGAGTTGAAGACAATTATTGCCAATTTAAAAAGGAAAAATAATCTTACCCAACTAGTGATATGCTATAGTGTAGGATGAGATTATATACTATTGATCTCACTTGCAGAAGGAATAGTTATGTGGTAGCAATTGCTATTATGATGTTGCTGCATTTCAAAGAAATGACTACACACAGGTTCAGCTCCCTTCAGTGGTTTCCTAAACTTTTATGTTATATTTTAAATTAAGCTTTCAAATTGAACAGACTCATATTAGAACAAACCTTCTTCCTTCCTGAATCCCCATTTGCCACCCTTATACCTAACTTCCCTGATTTTGTCAACCAAATACCATTCTAGACTTAGATTAATTTTAAGCTAATTTATTATATTGACCACACTCTCTTTTTAATTAGTCATCATGTCCTGTCACTTTTCTTTCAAAAAATCTACTCATCCTCATATTTTCTTTCCACTTTAGTGTTCATACTGTCATTATAATCGATGCCTAAAGTATCTTGAATAATTTCTGGAGGCGGGGTGGAGCACCAATCTTGGATGCTACACAGCCAAGAATTACACAGCCACTATCTTACAATCTTTATTGATAAAGCAAGGAAGCTGAAACTCAGATAACTTGAGGGTTTTGCCCAAGGTCATAAAGTTAGTAACTGGCAGAGGTGGACTTGGAATCTCGACCCATGCTTATTGCCCTCTGCTACCACCCTACCTAAGGAGAGGGACTTCTCTAGTTATAATGCTTTCTGTGTGCAAGGTCTCTCAGCAAATCACAATTGCTTCAGAAACATTACTTAGATGTTGGTACAGTAAGCATAATTCTCTGTGAGTTAAAGGGTGATACAGAGGACATTCGGAGGAAACTTGAGTGATTTGATTTACCAGATGGTAGAACTCTGATCTCTGGGTGTGGTCGTGGAGTCTCTAACCGGGAGCTCAGTTTGTATTTAGTTGATGCAGAAAAGGGGGTTATGTTAGAGGCCACAGTGGACCCTATCTGAAGGAATACCAAATTTGGGACTACAGAAGAATCTGCAAAATGTTGGGGGCAGAGGAATGGTATCTTATAGTTCTTCAGCTAGATATGTTTTAAATAATGCTCTGCGAATCTTTTCACCACCAAAGAAATGCATCGTAATTCCTCTGCTCAGTTATACTCTGAACTGAGAATTATGAGTTTGTATTTTCCTAAATTTTTTATATTGGTTTTGGGGTTTAGAGGAGCACTGTGTATAGAGAAAATATTTGTCTAGCCTGTCCAGAAATATTTGACAATATTCCTAAAAAGGTTAACATGTTATTTAGGTACTATTACACAATCAATTTATGCTCATTATTAAAAGTTTTATATCATGTTATAATATCTAGTTTTAGGCTCCTTTGCTCTCTGCTATGCAAGGAAGGTAATTATTCTACTAGTAATGGCATATTGCGCTTTCTTTATCAAGAACTTAGACAAACTCTACTTTGATCATTTATGTTCCATTAATTTCCTCTTTTGCTTAATTAGCTTTTTTTTTTTATACATTCTTTGTCATTGAAACAGACAGCTTTCTACTTCAGAAATGGACCAAAAATGCCTCAGGCTATTATTCCTGGCTTCAGATTTCTCAGACTCTAAGGCTAGAACATCACAGGTTGTCTCTTCAGGCTTCCTCATTAAAGAACAGCCACTCCATAACCCATGAAATTATCTCTTCTTGTGGCTTGTCTAAGGTCAGTGATTTTTTTCTCAGTTATTACTGCCTCAGATCTTTTGCTGTTAAACATTTGTGATTTGCATAATTTCTTCAATGGAGATAAAATCATGATTTTCCAAAAGTTTAATAGCACTTTCTGTCTTTAGTTAATATTTGTAACTTTATATTTGGGTTTTGCAACTATAGAATAAGTCTTTACATTATTTTTTCAATCAGTGATTAATTTATTTCTTAAAAAATCAGTTACTGGTCTTTTCTGTTAGATAGTATAATTATTATAAAGAGAGTTGTTAACAGTTTCACACTTAATGAGTTTATGATTTAGTAGAAATAAGTAATGTGTACTTCTACTTTGAATGCATTGTTTTAATTCCAAGTCTGTCACATACACACAAATATTGGATAAACTATAAGATCATACTTAAATAGCTCCTATTGCGGTCATTGCAGGCATTAAGCAAGAAAATATATACAAATTACTTGGGGTAATACACAAAATTTACTATATGCTAGTTGTTACATTTTCATTATACATGATAGAATTATAAATGTTAAGGAAGACACCAAGAAGATGTTCTGAAAACTCAGCTGAATCACAATACCTCCTCAAAAATTGATACCATTCTAATTTTATTTCATTGAGTACAATAGGGTGATGAATATTACTTAGACTTCTACTGATAAGATATACTCCTTTTATCCTTTAAATGTTCCATGTTCTTGTGTAAATCTCTAGTAATTACAAACAAATGAAATGGGGAAAGAGAAACTGAAAGACTGGGAAAAAGAAAACAAAAGAGGGAAAACAGGCAAATCAGGAAAATGACAGAGTAAAAGCAAAAATACATGTGGAAAAGAGACTAAAATAAAAGTATCTGTAGGATGCAGAGTACTAGGGAAAGAGGAATGGTAATAAAAACAAAATTCAACTGAGTAAATTCTAAAGATACATTGGTTTTATCAATGATTTACCAATTGGACAGTAGCAGATAGAGAAGGAGCTCTGAAGAGCTGTACAGAATAGACGACTTCCATGGGCAGAAGAGAGCAGGAACAAGGACATTGCACCAGGCAAAAAGCAGGGTGGTTATGGCGCGGTTAATTTCCTTCAGGGGCTGGCAGCGTTCTATCTGGCAGGTCACCTGATGAGTACTGATTAGGCGATTCCTGACTGACTGGTTTAATATTTCATTGCTGGGAGACCTGGAACTGTAATTACATACCAGTGTGGTGAGTTTTGGTGGTGGTGATGTGGGGTTTAGCACAAGCAACTCCATTTTGGGCCTGTTGTTTTGTTGTTAACAATAATAGCAAGAGGACAATGGGAGAGCTACTGATGAAAACAGATGAGAGAAGTTATTATTAACTTATCTCTAGTGTATTTGCCTAAAATGAAAAAGGGAATCTGCATTGTTTGTTAAAAACGTAGGAACTAAAATGCTGATTACTGTCTAACCATTTTCAGGCTTTTGATAGCGGCAAAAGAGCTTTGATATCAGTTACTCATAAATCTACATTTATACTTATTTATACATTACTTATTTTTAAGGGTAAAAATATCAATGGCAGGGGAGGAACATATATAAAAATAAAAGATTATAATTGATATATACTTTTAAAGATTTTATTTATTTATTTTAGAGAGAGGGGAAGGGAGGGAGAAAGAGAGAGAAACATCAATGTGTGGTTGCCTTTTGTGCACCCGCCACTGAGGACCTGACCTGGTCCGCAACCCAGGCGTGTGCCCTGACTGTTAGAAGTGTGGTTAAAACTGTGGAAAAGTGTGTTATTTAATTTCTGAATACTTAGCAGTATTTCACCTGTTATTTCTTGTTTAATTTTATTATGGACAGCAAACACTTAATAAGATTTCTATTATTTTAAATTTGTTAAGATTTGTTTTATGGCTCAGAAATTGGTCTATCTTAGAAAATAGCACTGTGCATTTGAAAGAAGGTATATCCTGATTCTGATAATGTTGAGTAGCATCTATAAAGTTCAAGTAAGTTTAGTTGGTTGATGGTGTTGCTCATACCCTCTGTGTCCTTACTGATTTTCTGTTTTCCTGTCCCATCAATGGCTTTGAGTGGAATGCTGAACTATCCAACTATAAATATAGACTTGTTCATTCCTCCTCTCAGTCTATTATTTTTACCCTTGTGTAATTTTAAGGACTGTTGCAAGGAGTGTATACATTAAGGGTTGCTTTGTCTTAGAGAATTGACCCCTCTGTCATTGTGTAATGTCCCTATTTTTCCCTTATTATTGCTTGTTATAAAGTATGCTTTATCTGCCATTAATATTCCTGTTCAGTTTTCTTTTGTTCAATCTTTGCATGTATATATTTCTCTATGCTTTTACTTTTAACTTACCTTTATCTTTAAAGAAAGTTTCTTGTAGCAACATATAATTGAGTCTTGTTTTTATATTCTTTATGATAATCTCTATTTCTAATTGTTCTTTTTAGACTATTCACATTTAGTGTGAATGTTGATATGATTGAGAGCTGCTGTTTTGCTAGCGGTTTGTTAATTGTTTCATCTGTTTTGTTTCTGTGTTCCTCCTTTTTTTGTAGTATTTATGTATAGAATTTTATTTTGTGTATTGACTTATTAATTATAACTTCAAATTTTGCTACTTTCTCTAAGTATATATATATATATATTCATAGGCTGGTCATATATATATATCTTGAATATATATTATATAAGTATATATATATTCATAGGCTGGTCATATATATATTATATAAGTATATATATTCATAGGCTGGTTATATATATTGACTATATATTATATAATATATTATTATATGGCTATATGTATAATATAAGGACCTTATGAC